>NC_092831.1:31836359-32141970 GCF_039878825.1 Excalfactoria chinensis
ATCATTAACAGTCTGTAAGCTGTGGTTCTTAAGTGAGCTTCCGAGTGAGTAGAAAGAGGATTTATTTCCAGAGAGGCATTATTCTGAGTGCATCCTTCATCTGGACATAGAAAAGATTCATTTTCCTCTCCTATTCAGCTTGCTTCCTTGCAGGACTTTTCTATTTATTTTTTTTTTTTTTGAGACATCTCTCTTCTCATGATCTCGGCCTCTTCTAGGAGATAACTAGGCTGCCGCAAGCCTTCCCCGTTCGCTTTTGCTCTCCTATTATTAGAGCAGCTATCCTTTGTGGATGCTATTGTCCTCTTTACTTCTATTTTGCTGGAATCAGAATCAAATGCTCTGTTTCTCCCAACACATAATGGTAGAAACGCACTTTACACAGACAAGATCTGTATCTCTAGTCCCGCTAGTTATCTGCTTCAGCATTGCAGTCTTTATTCTGAGTTTATATGATTCTGCTTCTATTCAGATTGCGCTCACAATATATTTAGAGGTATGTGAAACATTTGCAAGCACCTTATCTTTATTTAAAAATAAAATAAATTATTATTTCCTTTTCAAACATGGTCTTTTGGGGGAATGCAGTTTTCTATGCTCTTTGTGCATGGTAACGGTGTTGCTAGGGGGACAGTATTCCTGCAGAATCTCCTTCAGTTGAGATTTCATCTTAGCATTTGTCATCTTACTCAGTGAGGGGAAGAAAGAGATGATTAAAAACACATGCACACATACACACACACCCCACTCACATTGCCTTAAACTTTCTATGTGTTCAAAGGTTATGGTAGCAAAGACATGCATCTACTTTCTATTGAGCATGATGTACGTCAATTTTGTGTGTAAGTAAATGAAATCAGAATGCTATTTTCTCTTCAACATGTGTGAATAATGACTTCGTCGTTGTGATCAAGCTTAATTACCGAGTGGAGGTTGTTCATCTGGTGTGTACAGCCACAAGTAGTTAGGTGTTTTTATTACCTGAGAAGGATAAAGTATAAAAGTGCTTTTGTTTATTTTGTTTCTGTGGAAGCTGGGATGTCATGGTGGTCCACAAGCTTTCCTCATAAGTGTCCAGGACATGCAGTGTGTGAGGACCTAGTGAACCAAATGCCACTCGATAAACCTATGGATGCTCACCTCTGTATGTGTGTCTTCATGTAAATATGTGCTGAAGCATGCATCGAGTCAGCAGTGTTTGATGAAGGATTTTTTGTGTTCTGAGTAGTTTTATTTACAATATTAATCCAGTTTGAGTTAGGCCATACAGTAACCTTTCTTTCCTTAACACCCTCTGCAGTACCACTCCTACTCTTTTAGACTAAAAGCTCTAGATGTGTCATGAGGCAAACAGCCATTTAAAATAAGGACAGGAGCTAGATATTGGTTGGGGCTTTTCTTTTGCAGCTAAGAGGGGGATGGATGGGGAGAGCCTGTGTGTTGGCACTGGTTCTTCACATGCGGTGTTTAGGTTGTGATTGGTCCGTGTTATTTTGAACAAAATCACCACTATCTCGAGAGAGATGCAATCTGTTTCAGTTGAAGTCATTTTCAAAACCCAGTCAGAATGCAAGGTTTACTCTGTTCCTTAATTGGTTGAGGAGGAGATAAGATGCTGCTTCTCATAAACAAGCATTTTATTTCTCTTGAAAATCTGTTAGATTCTGTTCCTTCACTTAAATATTTATAAGATCTAAATAACCTCTTAAAGCATCCTCAGAGAAGACTCTTCCGTTACTTGAATGTTTCTGATTTTTTTTTCTAGTAGGGGAATTGTTTAAGAACTCAGTAAGCCAAATAATTCCCTGCATTAATCACAGTATTTTTATACTCAAATGTCAGTGTAAGCAGAGAAACGCAGCAGATGAACTCATTATATTTTGTGTAAACTCAGTACTTGTACGATAGGGATAATTATAGTGTGGTTCTGGGCCTGCTTATAAATTGAAGATGCTTTTAAAATAAATAGCTTAAGAACTTCATGTCCACAAAATATTTCTTACCTTCACATTTCCTTAAAGCCATTTGAAGTGTCCTTTGCAAAACAGCTGCTAGAGAATAAGAAATAGCCATCTGTAGAAGGAGCCATGAGTTATGTGAAGAAGGCCAGAATTAGTGACGTAGCTGCAGAGCAGCAATATTGCAACCTGTCACAGTGGCTTTGCTTACAGTATAAACGTGATGCATGCACAACCTACAAAAGCAAAAGTCAGAATCATCAATTACCTATTTCCGGTAATTCAAACAGTATGGAGACAAGCTCTGGCTAAAGCTTTGATTTCTTGGGACTATAGGAAGTGCTTACCCACTGTATATAGCTTCCTTAGGAGAGGTCTCTTTGCACAGTCAAAATCTCTGAGAGTGTCTTAAATGTGTTTATTCATGCACTTCCATATATAAGGAAAGGCTCTTGGGTTTCATTTTTTCAGTTAGTTGGGTCCTGGTTGGCTTGGTTTGTTCTGCTCAGCAGAGTACTTGCTTTTCTGCTTGCTTCTCCTATCAGCATTAGTTATTACTTATCCGCAAAGTTAAATGCCAGACTTAAGCTGATGCCTCTTCGGAATGGTTAATTACACTCAGAGCTATGGGAAGGGCATTCTCCAGGACTCAGTTCAACAAGTATTTTATGTATGTGTGTACGTCTGACTTGTGCCAAATCCCTTGGCTTAAAGTAATACCGCTTGGGCACATTCTGCTTGAGAAGCAAATCCTTCTCTGATTCCAAGTCTTGTGTTACCTGCCCAGTGTATCTCCCAGTACAAATATCCCAGTTAGGTAGCAGTTGCAGTCTCCTTTCTTTTGAGAGTAGTTAGTGAGGAGCACTGAAACCATCTGTGCACGTGGTTGTGACCTGCACAAAGATGTTTGTGGATGTGATTCCTGGTAATGCTGTTAAACAAAGCACGCACTTTGTATCTGTAGTCAGCAGCCCTGTAAGCCTAGGATACTTTTTAATGTTAGCCTAAGCCAGGAGTGATAAAAGTAACTGATGCTTTGCCTTTTTAATTGAGGGACAGTATTCTTGTTGGCTGATGGAAGTGTATTTATTAGAAGTAGTTTCCTATAATAAACTATCTTGTTAGGGCAATGAGTTGTTCAGGCTGGAATCCTTTCTTTCTCATTAAATTAACTAATTACTGTCTCACTAGATCATTGGATTTAGGAGTAACTGGCATAATCTGGCAGGGAAAGGAAATCTGTCTAATTCCTTTACTTTTCTTACATGTATTAGCCTGGGATCTGTGGGCTGGCAGCAGTTTATCAGTTCATGATCAGTGGATTTAGATGGTGAAATGCCATATGGAAAGGGGGTGAAGATGAAAATGGTTACCTCACAAATGAACAAAGCCCCTTTACTGCGTGAGCAGATATTTGCAACCTGGGGATGTGTCCCAGGGCAGCCTGTGCTTTTCCCAATGGGCACTGAATGCCAAGCTGAGGACTGCCACCCTGGCAGGGGCAGCCAACCCTTCAAACCATAATACCACCTATTGTTCATGACTGCATTAAAACCCCAGTCTGGCTCTGCAAGAGAATGTTTAGGGTCCTGTCTTGGGCAAGAAATATAAAAACAGGATTTTACAGGTTTAGAGAGCCAATTAATCTCTAAAACAGTTGGTCCATAAGGTAGGAGGACTGAATTTCAGAAGGTTAATGGTGCAAACAGGCAAAGCCATTTCTCAGCTGCAAGCACTGCGCTATATCCCACTCCTGGCTTAACTATCCAAGCAGTTTTATTATGTTTGCTCAGCTTTAATTTATACGTGCTTTAACATGCTCTTAGTTATTTTTAATTTTAAACTAAGAAACCCTTGGCAAATCTCTTCCAATATAATTAGGATTTTTCCTTCGGTTTGCTATTTAGTCATTATTTTCTTATTTCGGCTTTATTTTCTGGGGGATAAATCCTCTTATTCATTTGTTTCAATGGAGCTTGAATAAAGGTCATTTAAATTGATTCACCTTTCTTATCTCCCTTGCATTTACTCTGTAATCCTACCTTCCATTGTAAGCAGGAGAATAGCTTTCTTTTCTCTGCCTGTTTCTGCTGAAAGAAAAATGGCAACCTTTTATTAAATAAATCTAGAAGAGCTGTGCTCCAAATCCATATTATCAGTAGCTTGGGGAAACAAATTATTTCACTAACTTAAAGAAAACATACAGCACTTTTCAGAGTTTGCCATTAGATAGCCTAACTTTACTGCCTCAAAGCCCATAAATGAGTAAGTGGAATACTTGGGCACCATTTGTGAAAGTAAATGCACACACAGAGACCCAGGCAGCCATATACAAGTGCAGTTTTCCTCTGTATTTGCAATGTATGTGATTTGAGATAGAAAACTGTGTTTCACATTCTGCTTCATAATTTGTAAGATGGAGCACAATGCTATTAATTAATGGCAGCAGATAGATTACAGAATCATAGTGTGGCTTGGTTTAGAAGGGACCTCAAGGGTCATCCACTTCCAGCTGCCTGCCACAGGTGGTGAAGCCAAGTGCTACATCGGTAAACTCAGGGCCCCATCCAATCTGATATTAAATGATTTCAAGGATGAGGTATCCACAGCTTCTCTGGGCAGCCTCTTCCAGCACCTCACCACTCAGTGACAGAATTCCCCAATATCTATCCTAAGTCTTTACTCCTTAAGTTTAAAGCTCTTCCCCCTGGTCTTATCACTGCGTACTGATGTAAAAAGTTGAGTTCCCTCTTGCTTATGATCTCCTTTGGAAGTCTGTAATGAGGTCTCCCCCTAGCTTTCTCTTCACCGGACTGAATGAGCCCTGCTCCTTCAGCTTGTCTTCATAGTAGAGGTGCTCCAGTCCTCTGATCATCTTTGCAATCAGCATCTGGCTCCTCTTCAACAGCTCCACATCTTTCCTCTGTTGAGGACCCCAGACCTGGATGCAGTACTCCAGATAGGGCCTCTGAGGGTAGAGTAGAGTGACAATGGGGACATTATCCCCTTCCTGCTGACCACCTCTCTTCTGATGGCAGCCCCAGATACTGCTGCAGTTCTGCACTGCCGATGCACGCTGCTGGCTCGTGTTCAGATTTTCATCTACCAGGACCCTGCTCTGAAGGAATTTTTCTCCTAGTCTGCATTTGTGCAGATTTCCTAGTCCACAAGCGTCACTCTGTACTTGGACAGATAGGGCTTTATTTCAAGACAGTTTTTCTGGTGCTGAAAAGGTGCCTGAAACCAGTGTGAGCAAACTGGCACCAGCACTCTCTCCTGCCACAGGAGGCGTGGATGCACACAGAGGCTCTGCAGAGTGCCAGGCGCAGCTCCCATCCCAGGTATGTGGCATCAGAGGCACTGGTGATGCTGGCTGCAGGGCAAGCGTCTGTCCCATGGGCTGTGCTTCAGCTGCCACAAAGTCTACATTAAGAGGTCCCTGCATGAAAGCAATTGGAATATACTGAGCAAAGATCTTCTGAGCCCTGCTGGAATGTTGTTCCTTACCCGCTCTTTGCAGACATTTCTGTGTTCACAGCCACAGTCCTCACTCACCAAATTAACCTCTTCACATGCATATCAGCTTCTGAAGCTGTACCAGATTTTAACCTGAGTGAACGCTTCTGCTCTTTGTTTCCAGGCCTGAAACAACATGCTGGTTACCCTTTAGTGCACTTCTTAGTCTTTTCAAATATGATGCTAGGCTTCTGGAAAGCACCAGCTGGAATAGAGCAGGTTGATAACATTTCTAAATGGTTTGGTATGAAAATAATCAGGAGTGACTACTCAGTTTGCCTTGAAAAATTACTTGAGTGCCTATTTTAATTTTTCATTTATTTTCCATAGGCTCTGGTGCTGCTTCGTGGGCACTTTCTGGTCCTATTGCAGGGATAATGGTGTTTTTTTTTTTTCCCCTTGAGTAAATATCATTCTGCAATGTAGGACAGGTTGTATGTAGCTGGAAACAAAAGGTATTTTTTAATACTGGACTGTTTAAGGAAGGAGGAAAAGGAAATGTGAGATGAAGCCATATAATTAAGAAAATAAAAACAGCCAAAGCCAATCTGTTAACAGTATGTTCCCTACATGTAATGGTGTACGTTCCTCATTTTAAGCAACCAAACCAGTACAGCATTTTATTTTGTTGCCAAGGTTACTGAATTTTTAATAGTCTCTAGAGAGTAGTAGTTTTAACTCGCTGAATGGCAATATTGTTTAATTTTAAGAAGATTCTGATAAAAGCCATTTGAGCAGAGGGAAATCTCTTCTTTCTTCAATGAAAGAAAAGAAGGCCACAAAACCGCATAAAAATGGGAACTAGGTTGCCATTTAAAAAATATTGAAAAGGCAATTTGCTGGTCACAAAATGGATGTAAAAAACATAGGAGGAATGAGCAGTTCTGTAGGGCACCTCCTGCGTCACACCGTTGTGCTTTCAGTGATACCCCTGCAATACAGCATGGTGTGTGTGCCCTGCAGCACTGAGCGTGGCAGCCCCAGGCATGCAGCAGAGATGCAGGGAGAACTTCTCAGAGTGATATTGTGGGTAGAATAGAGGTGAGGACAGAGGAGATATAGGCTCAGTTGACAGCAGTCAAGGGATACTGATGTTAACCAAAGTTTACCTTGTAATCACTGAAACAAACAAGTGAAGGAACTTAGTGCCAATCCTGTATAATAGCAATAATGAAGTTGGTGCTAAAGAAAGGGGAAAACAGGACCTCAAATTGATCTCTTCATTCTGAAATTAGAGAGAGGTATTGAAGAGGGGCAGGATTCTTCAATTTTAGCTGGAATATATTTGTCTTTATATGTGTTTGCATGCAGTGTTATTATAATGAATGACTTGAAAAAGTAGTTTCACGTTGTGATGAAAGCACAAATTGCCTGAGGTGAGGCCAGATACTCAGGGGTGGCTGGAGCTTTCGGTTGTTTGTGATGTGCTGTTTAAAAGGGGTGTGCCTTGTATTACATGTTCTCACACTCAAGACAAGTGGACAGCTTTGGGGTAACCCACTGGGACAGGTAGGGCTACACTAAGCTGGAGGATCAGAGGGGACTCGGAATACGTCCCTTAAAATCTCAGCTCTGCATCAGAGCAGTACCTAATTCTGGCTGATTAACTAGTTGGATTTGTACCAGAAGCTTTTCAGTGCCATCAGATCCATTGTCAGACTCTGAAGTGGTCTCGGACTGCAGGTGAACCTTTGCACTATCATCTCAGCCCACCCTTCTCTGAAATTCTCAGTCCAGGCTAGGCTAGTACTCATGCCTTTCCTCTCAGGGTGCTTGCTCTCCCCTGCAGCACACCTCACACTCGCAAACATGCATAAGGCAGCACCCACCGTAGCGCTCTCCAAGTGGCTTTTTAGAATCGAGAGGAAGACGGGCTCTAATAAGTTAGAAATCTCTTTTCTCACTGGTAGCCCGGTAATGAAAGGGAAAACTTTTTTGGTTTCATTAGGTTTCAGAAAATTGCTTTCTTCTAACTACCCCGGTGCTCACTTCTCGGCAATGCTCTTCTGTGAGTATGGCTGTTAAATGTGGAGTGCCACCACGCGAAACAGAGCCACACTACTGGGTGCTGCTATAATGACCTTCCTCATGCATATGTATCGCAGGATGAGTAAGACAGAATAAAAGATTAGAAACTTTTTAACACTCAAAACTCTCCAGAGCTTCAGCATTGGAAATTGGAAAGGCTTTCTGCTGCTTCCAGAACTGAGCGCAGTCTGAGCTCTGGGCTCTTTCTGGTCTGTTGTTGCTGCTGCTGCTTGGTATCTAACAAAGAAAATGGAATAGCAGACCCGGTTATTGCGGTGTTACAATATTCTCTACGCTAAAAGCAGTAACACAAAGGCACTCAGCTTTTTGTACAATATGAGAAAATGAACCATCAAGGACTGGTGGACTAATTACCAGGAAAAGTCTGGTTCTGGAGTGCACCCGGGTATTAAGGAGTTTGAATTCATTTCAAAATTAGACGAATTTAGTTGTGCATGGAGTGGATCGTATTTGATATAATCACAATGAACATTACCATGTACTGTGCAGTGAGGGAACTCAGCTGAGCTTGCCAAAATTCCTTCCTGAAATCACTGCCAAAAAAAAAAAAAATAGCTTCCCCCCAGGCACAGTGTCGAAGAGCTTAAAAATGCTGCAGAGTGATGTTAGAGGTCTGTTTCAGAAGTACTTAGTTAGGGTTTGGAGACGGCATCTTGTTACTCATTCCCCGACCGGAGTCTTTTCCAGTATCTCAGATGTTATGACTTTGCACAGTCATTCAGCAGCCATCTGTCACCTATCTCCTTTGGCTCCGTGTGTCCTCTGCTCTGATCATCATCGATGTTGTTGGCTTTTTTTTTTTTCTTCCAAAAGGAGAACCATAAACTAAATGCTGTAATTATTGCATTTAGGTCAAGGAAAAAAGCCCTTTGTTGCTGTAAATTGTTTATGTGTTTCTAAAGTGTTAGTGTGAAACAGCCAACAAAAGGAGAAATGATTTTATAGGAGCCCTTTCACACTGGGATCATTAAGCTCATGTCTACAGCTTCATTATCAGCCTTTATTTTCAGAGAGGTAAAAGTCATGGGCAAAAATTTCCATGCTAAGTTTTAGTGCCACAGAGAAGTATTGACTTTGCTGCCTGAAGTCTCCTGACCTTGTTGAGTTCCATCTGACTGTTTTCTGGTTCTCACCCAAACTTCCTATTTCCCTTAGAAAGCACACTCAGCAAGCAGCAAGCGAGCTACTCTTCTTTCTCTTCACTGACTGACCACCGTGCGCAGCTCAAGTCCCAGGGCTGTTCTTGGCTGCCTCATCCCGTTTCAGGTCTCCCTGGTGGCAGTGTGGGCAAAGCAAGGGCAAGACTAGGCAAAGCAGACCAGGGAGGGCACAGGAGGCATTATCATAAACAGGAGTAATGCAGAGAGCTAACTGCTGTGAGTTTTCAGCAGAGATTCGCTGCCTCAAGCAACACGTTCAAATGTGAATTCAAGGTCAAAAAAGAACATCACTGGCTGGGATTGCTCGTTCACCAGAATCAGTGTTATTTTCACTAGTGAATTATTTGTTGGGAAAATGAACTTAATCAAGTGGGGCCCTGAGCAACCTCATCTAGTGCCTGATTCACCGGTTGGTAACCCTACGCATGGTAGGTGGGTTGGAAGCAGATGGTCATTGAGGGCCCTTCCAGCCCAAGGCATTCTAGGGTCACTGTAGCACTCACTGCATGGCTGTCTGGATTGCATTGAATCTTGCATCGAATCTTAGAGGTTACTCTAATTGGCCTGTTAGGACTTCTCATGCCATCCCTTACATGTTGCTGAACAACACATAACTTTAGCAAATAGCTGCTGAGAGGTGGTTGCAGAGCAGGAACGCAATCTGTATGGTCTGTATATCCTGAGCCTGTAGCATTGCATCGCTGCCATAGTCTTTACATAAGTAGGTTTTTAGAATACGGGCACTGTTCTTTGCTTCTTGCCAGTACAGAGGCCTTAGTCTTCCTGCCGCTCAAGAGACTGTCAAATCCACATAGGGAAGTATGTAAAGTCTTATTTTCTGGCAGAGTTACACCACTAGAACTTTTCAAAACCAATCTGCCACCAGTTTGCTCCAAGAAAAAAAAAATATGAAGAGCATCTTTATTGAATCCAGTGGGATGTTTTCTGTTGGCTTCAGAGAAACTCAGTTCTACTCCAAATGTTCTGGGAGACGTAGAACTGAGCCAATGCACTTGAAGGCAGGAAAAGTGTCTTTTCTACGTGTGGAAATAAGGGATTGAGATCTGTCTCAATGGGACTTTGGAGATGTTACACTTCAGTCCTGCATTGCCTGAGATACAAACAACAGTTTGTACTTCGCTTTTCCTGCATGTTGAGGAGAGAGGAATTTGTCATTGCAGCAACTAATTACTAACTTTGAGTATGAAATGCAGAGGCATGAACTGGGAAAGCAACTCCTGGTGCTGCACTGCAGTGCAAACAGCTGTCAGAGCCACAGCACTTCCTGTGACACCCAGCACAATTGTGTGCTTGTAGGCCGTTGCAATTAGGACTGTATTGGTAGTGACTCCTCAGAGATGCATTTTTTACTTTGTTGATTTTTGTTGCCTTTTTTTTTTTCCCAAGTATTTGCACAGGTGTACAGTTGGAAAGTGATGTGGTAATGAAGTATGTGTTGGCTTTTTTACTGGTAACTCTTTGAAATGGCATTGCTAGAAAGATGCTTTCAAAGTGTTTCCTTTTCTTTGCATTTATCTCTGCTCTGCCAGGTTTCAAATGTTCCCTCAGAGGCTTCTGGGAATTCTAGTTCAGTGAGGTGTTTTTCCCCCCAAGTGCAGGTTTGTAGTAAGAATGCTATTTGCTTTCCAAAATTAGAATGTGTTGAATTCCTAATTACAGCAATTGATCTCATACCTTGTCATGAGAGTACAAGGGAAAAACAACCTTGTGTGAGGCTGCAATTGTGCCTACGCAGCCAAAAACCCCTTTTGGGGAGGAAACTTGTTCACTTGACACTGCTTTGCCTAAGCAGTTCTGGAGGGGAGAAGTGATGGAGAAAGACTTTGTGTCCGACTAATCTGGTGTGTAGCTTTACAGACACACACACATGCAAAGAAAACAACATCACCAAAGAGATCTTAATTTCTATTCTGCAGGGATTTAGGAGGATGCATAAATATATTTAATTACTTCCTATTTGGACTTCTGGAGGTTCAGAAGGCAGCAGGCACAAAGTCAGAGCAAGAATCCCTAATTTGGAAACATATTCTGATGAAAAAGACAGCAAAATGTTTTTTCAGGCTTCCACTGAAAAACAATTAATTTCATGGCTAAGAGTTTGAGACTCGAGTTATTTCAATGCTTGGTAGAGTCTGTGAGGCTCTGTATATATATATATTTATATATATATGTTGCCTTCATATGTGCCAACTATTTACATGTCAAATACAAGTATGTATGTGTATATGTATATAAGAACTTTCACACAGACCCACTGTGGGCAAAACCAAATATAAAAGTACAAACTATGATTGTTTTTTCCATAAACATGATTACAAGTAATGTTGTCTTTGAATTCCTTTCTTCAAGAAAGCTATTTGCTTTTGGCTTTCAGGTGTTATGGTACAGCACTGCAAAAAGGAGATTGTTCTAAGTGTAATAATTAGCAAGGATTTTTGCATTACTATTGCACATTACTTTCTTCATGTACGTCTTCAAATAGTTCATGCTTTGCTGTGGTCTTCTTAGGCAGTCCTATTGTCCTTTTTCTCTAATCTAAATACCTCTCTAGTGTTGTTAGCAATGCAAGCAGGTTCTAACTTGTAGCTTATACCAGCGAAGTGAATTTGTGTTTGGAGTTTGTTACTTGTATTTAAAAGACAATCAGTTTAATTGAGGCCAATAACAATAGTTGGGGGGATCGGATAATTAATCCCAATCTATGTAGCTGCTGATATACTTTGGTATCTTTTCTTTAATAGCTCAGAGTTTCGGGTCTCTTTTGCTGTAGATTAATGTTGGTTAAACTCTACTGGCAGGAGTGAAATTATTTTTCATTTCCCTGAGAGTATGTGACACCAGAGATTGATTTTTACATGCCGTGTCTTTATGTTTCTAATACATGGTACTGATGCCATGCACCTGTTCAAAGTAAAACAAACAGATTTCTCTTGCTGGTGATTTGCATTATGTTAAAATATCACCCGTGGGGGTGGGGAAGTGGGACAGACATTGCTTTCTTTTAATATATTTAGAAATTCAGTATCTGTTAAAATGTTCCTTTAATCTTTGTTACATAAGTAGACACTTAAAATCCTGAAAACGAAGCTTCTGTCTGCCAGGATGTGCAGAGATTTGTAGCATACCAAGAGAAATTGCATAATGGGAGCAGTGACCAGCCCTTTCCCTTCTCTACTCGTTCCTTCCTGAGATGTCATTCATTCTAATGCAGTGGGAATGGAAATAGAAAACATCAGTGCACCCCAGTTTATTTGATAATAAACCCAAATAGGAGTTAAAAATCTCAACCACTGCCAAAGAAAAAGCAGTTGAGATGTAGACAATGGACTGTAATCTGATTATCACACCTCCATAATGTGTGGTCTGGGAGTCATCTGTGGATCTTTAAAACCTGATCTTGCTCCTATCTTTTAAGAAGGGGAGATTACAGGAGCGTTACGATTTCTTTTTATATATAAAATAAAATACCTTTTCAAAGTAGCAAACAGCGGATTTTCTGGAATCAAGAATAATGTAATAATAATAGCTGGTTTGGCATGCTACTCATTGGTTCCTTATGAGCATGACTTGCTTCATTGTGTACTTTATATATAGATTCATTATGAGCCAAAGCACAATTTACTGGAGCATTATTTCCTGAAAGGCTTGTTTTATGCATCATCTATTTTTTCTGGCACCTTACAACCATGTATAAACTATATAAAATTATCTGTATTTATAGGTGACATCTAAATGAGCAGAACATGACTTTTGTTCTGCAGCCTATTTCCTATATCAGATACAATAGTTTACCTCAGAACAGAACAGACCTGATGAATTTTAGTTCTGGTGAGACCTCTGCAGCCAGCTCCATTTCTGCCTTATAATAACAGGAGGCAGATTGCCCACCTCAGTTTACTTTGGTCTTCTGTAAAATCACATACTGTTGGTCAGCTGGAACATGACTTATCCCCCAGAAAGGATCTTGGGGAAAACCATATTCCCTAAAAGAGCAAAGAACTTTTGCTTATTAGAATAAAGGGGGGAAGGCATTTTATTAGAAATACTTTTTCCATGTTATGTAGGACATGAATTCTAATAATTAAGCAGGTAGTGATTTTGTAAAGCAATAAAGGGAGAGGAGTTTTCTTTTGTGTAGACTGGAATGTTACTTGCTGCCCAAGTACAGGCCTATTTGTTTGTTAGAATTCAACCTTCCAACGGTAGCTAGCCATCCCACATCTCAGTGGTTGCTCTATGGGTTACTGATCAGAATGACTGTCTTTTCTAGCACCTGCAGAATTTTGGTATTGGAGGAACTCACATACTATTCAGCTTCAGTAACCTGTGTATTAGCTGACATTCCTTTCTATCTGAAACTTTTTCAGGTCAAATATTGTATAAAAGCTCTTTTACTTACATACAGTAATCACTACCTTCAACCCACATGCAGTCCATGGACCCGGTTCCTCAAGGTTCGCCTTGAATTTCAATTTAGACTCCACATCTTATTCACCAAATAATGTATAATTAGTAAGTGAAATGTGTGGGAAGCAGAAAGTATTCAATAAGAGGTCGTTATAGTTCTCTATGATAGTAATATGAGATGATCTTCCAGAAAAATCCCAAAGCTATGCTTTTTTTTCCCTCAAATCTACTTTTTCCCCCAAAGAATATTCATATGGCATGCTGTTCTTTCATTCTTTCTTTTAAAAAAAGGATGAGAACTATCTCAAACAAAATGATAGAAAATGATGTGAAGCTTTAAATGTCACCTTTCTCAATGAAGTTAGCAGTTGAAAGTCACAGGAAAAAGATGTGTTTTAAAGTCTGCTGTGTGATAAAGACATGGCAGCCTCCCAGGAGAGAGATACCGTGCTGATAAAAGGCAAAGTCCGCCGGCTGCTCAGCCACCTCGCCTGGAGCACCTTTCCCAGTGACCTCTCCCCACAGACCACTAGTGAGATTAGCACAGACTGAGGAAGCTGTGCTTCAGTATCTAGGATAAGAAAAGATGATCATTCATTACCATATAACGACCTTCCAGAGTGGGAGTTCATCTCAATAGTATATTAAAGCAATCCATTCAGGTATAACAGAATAAATAGGCCAAACCATATCAAAATCCCCGAGCCATAAACTATTTATTGGCAATTGAAAGATAAGCTTCACAGAAGCAGCTACTGTGTATTTGCCTTCTGGTATAAAGCTATTTTTGAATCCTCAAAGATATATTTAAACACCCTTGCAAAGCCACCTGTCAGCTGAAGGTCTGTGGGAAGAATCTGCTTCTGTCTAAAAGCTTTGAACACAGCAACTGCTTTAGTTTTCAACTTAACAGTTTGGTGTTTCTTACAATAGTCTTTCATACATATCAAGTGTACTGTCATGGTGAGAAGACTTGGTGAAATTAGATTTATGAAATGTGAGCATTGTATATCCAAGCATTAACTAAATTCTTATCATCTTTGTTTACAAATATGGTTCAAAAGGCATCCATTAGCCAAATGTCCCTCTTAGGAAAACAGTGGTTTAAATTTAGGGCTTGAAGCTATAGTTACAGATCAGCAATTATTCGATGACAAATAGCAAAGTATTAATGGAAAGTCCATAATGAAATAATGTATTGTTGATGTGTCTTTCAAAAATAGCAGGAACGAACTGTGTTACAGTACTTGTGTTTGTGCTTACTGAATTGCATCCAGATCCATGCAAGTCAACCTTCTGTTTGGTTCTGAAGAGTAGTTTCCAGTTTTATCTACAAAACAGCATGCAGGACAGTCCTGCTCTGCTCTAGGGAGTTGCTTCAGCCAGGCCCAACATTGGAAAGAAGTAAAAAACCAAGGTTTTGTATATCAAATCATTATGAATCATTTAATTATTTAGGTTGGAAGAGACCTAGAAAGTCATCAAGTCCAACTATTAATGGCCAGTGTCAAGTCTACCAGTAAACTATAGAGTTGATGACCCTGTTTTCAATCTGAGACCTCTAAGGATCACCTAGGGCTGGATTTTTTTCTTAAATGAAACAGCTTCCTCTCATTATTTTTTGAAGTAGTTCCACAGGTCTTTCTAAAGCATCTTTAGAGTCTAAACCTGAATGACCAGACAGCACAAACAAGTACAGGTTGATAAAATACAGGAACATGTGGAAATGAATTTGAAGTCATCCTTGTTACGGATTACATTGTGGGAGACATCCTGCAGTTTGCCTGTGTTGTGCTGTAATGATTTGTCTTAAGGTATAATGTGAATTTTAGGAACAAGTAGTAGAAAGCTTATTTGTAGAAATAAGCAATGGTTTTAGGCAACAATGCTATCTACTGGGACGTTAGCTCAAGTCCCATTAAAACCCACCAAAATGGCAAAGAAGAATACCTCCGTGACATCAAGCTTAGCAAGAAGTGGCAGATAACGTCCAGATGATAATTAACTCATCCCCACAAAGGAGCAATATTAACCTGGGCATAAAAGGAAAACTTGAGTGGCCTTGTGCTTGTAGTTAACCAGGAGTTAGAAACATTGCTTGAAGACAGTGGGAACAAATATTCCAAAGGAAGGCATTTTCTGCATGTTTTCTCAGCTCTCTGGGCCAGAACATTAGAATAATCAGTGACAACAGTTGCAAAAACAGTCTGAATTGAAACATTAATATGTCCACGTTATTTCAAGTGGGAAGACACCGTTCTAACAGTCGAGCTGTATGAAGTACTGCTGTCTAGGAAGAAATCTGTTCTGAAAGTCAAAACTTGTTCAAGATATCTATGGTGTGACTATTATTTAAAAATGATAGTTACCTGAAGAAGCAAATCGACTATTATGAGAAGCTGCATATCTATTCAACACATCATCTAATATTTTTTTTTGCTAAGTGCTTTCACAGTAATTGCATTCACTTTAGAGGTATAATCAAAAGTCTGGAGCTGTTGGAAGTAGGACCTTTTAAACAGGAAGACATAGATTTAAATGGAAGCAATAAACACTGATAAGTAAAAAGTATGAGGGGTATGTGTAAAATGTGCGTATGGGCTTCAAGAAACTGCAGGTGTGATTATCAGTAAAAAACATTATCATGAAGACTTTTGGTATTGTTAAGATTTGTTTGAGTCCTGTTAAGTATATGTTGTGAAGAGCTTGGATGTGACTTCTAGACATGAAGTATTTTATTCTTAATCAGCCTTTCAGTCAGTGCTACTCCCTGCACACAGCAGATTGGGAGGCAAAACAAAAAAAGCCTGTTTTCCTGTTTTCTAAAGAAATAATACCAGAAGAGACAAGTAATGGCTTAGAATAACTGCAGTATTACTTGGAAGTTCAAATATAGGATATGTGTAATAGAGTCAAATTGCTCTGTGTCCATATGTTGACAAACAAGACGCGTCCCATTTCTTGCCTCATCAATAAACCATGCTTAGTTCTCATTCAGGAATGGAAAAGCTCAGAGAGCTGGAAGCAGCAGACTACAAAGTTGAGTTCAGGCTGCTCTCTATGTGTCCAGGATTGGCCTCTCCCCTTTAAGTGTTTCAGAGCTTCAAAATTCTACTGTTTGCAGAGCAGCAAATAGATAAGGACAACTTTAACATTACTCTTCCTTTTGGCTTAGCATGGTCCATCATCACGTTTAGTGAGGGCAGTAATTAAACTGGGAGCCAGTTCCCTTTCATTTGAGACTGCATAGCAAAATGGACAGAGGCTGCGGTACTTGCATATATATTTCCATGTTACGTTAGTCATTAAGTGTTAGTACTTGACAAGGGTCACGCTGCATTGTTCCGTACCAGATCAGTTGTAAATCAGTTGATAAGAAAGCAGGTATTCTTTTGCCTAGATGATTATACCTATTAACTTAAAGTCATTTGATGTATATGTGAAAAAAAATCCTAAAGTTATCTTTTTGATGTCAAGTATGAAAAAGCATATACTTCATTAAATGGCACATCAAAAAGATGAAAATGCAATCATTAATCTATATTTTATGACATTTCTCCTAACAATACATTGGAGAAATCCGCCTTGCATCAAAAAAGCAAAAGTCCCGAAAAAATTCCATGAGCATTTTTTTTAGTTTTAGCCTTTTAAATCTTAGGAAACCTCACTTTTATAGCCACAATTATCACTCTGTTGTGGCATTTCCAAAATCAGCACAACAGAGGCAAGGTGAGGAGTGTAAAATATAAACCCACGCACTGTGTATAAATCCTTTGTCTTGGCAACGATTTATTGCATTTGATCTATTTGACTCTTGGAAATTATTTAGCTTCAGACCTAAATTTAAGCAGGCTAATTTCTTCTGTCGCTCACTCAGCTCCTCCCTCTAATGTACTGAGGAACGTCTCTGTCTTGTGACACCACCCCCAGTGTCAGATTTATATTGCAGTCGGTATTGTTTCTGATTGCCGAGGAAATCTGTAGCTGGCAAGTAGGGCAGATCTGCATCCTTGGTAGCATGACAAAAGAGGGCAGAGCCTTTGGGCTGAGAAGTCCATCACCGATTTTTACATGAGGTGTTGTAGCTGTGAGCACATTGCCTGGCAGGAAGTTATTGAAGGACTAAACCTGCAGCACTCGTTCATCTCTGCTGCTTGTTGGAGGCAAAAAGTTATCTGAAGCTTGAACCTGTTTTGTAAGAATATGCCTAAAAAGTGCTAGTTCTTCACCCAGGGATGCTGAGGACATAGAGGTGTGGGTGCACTGTGGGTCTGAGTCAGCAATGCTGGGCCACTTGACTGCTTTGGTAGCTACACCTTCATGGCAGATGCTGTGATGATATGAGCCTGATGAGAAACTGAGGAATCTCATTTCCCAGTGCAGACCTGTTCTGTCTGATCACAGATGCATCATAACCTCAGCGTAATGTGGGGTTTTGTTTTTGAAGACAGCTGCAAGATGTTTCTTAAAAGTTAAAAATTATTTGACTGAGTTTCTCACTTGGCTTAAAAATCCTCAGGAGGGAGTAAATACTTTAAAATGTGCTGTGACTTGAAACGTGAGAGACATGATGGATTTAATGATGGGTGACATCCCAGGAAATACAATGATTTTAAGTATTTGAGAGTGGTAGAACTGAATTGACCCTGCGACTATGTCCTGAAAGCAGTTACGTGGACAAATCTGACTGTCTTCATTTCCCACAGAGCTTGATGAAGAAAAGCAGTTGAGTTTCTTCTTGTAGCTTTCCTGTTGTATTTGCATTTCCCAAAATATGCTACTGAACAAGTTTTTCTGGCAGATAAGTTGACTTACTCAGAAGCGTAAAGCAAATATTGGAGAAGGTTCACAGAAGATTCTTTTTTTCTCCAGCTTGTGAGTGAGAATATTAGCACTGGAAATATGTTCTGTGGTACGATATTTATCCTACAGTATATAGTAGCATGACTTATTTATGCTATTAAGCCCAATCAATAGAGATGGAAATAAACATGCAGTTGGTCTTTATATCAAGGAAGCTACTCTATCAAAACCATTTTCTTTCTACCAATAGAATAATAGTAAATAAAGAAGAACAAAAAAACATTTTGAAACATTCATTACCAGAGCAGAAGGGGAATTTAAGTTTTCAGGCCGCAGGATTTGTCAAAGCAAATGTTGTCCTTTCAGAATACTCCCGTATTACCTACTTGTAGGGGCATACATCATTCAGTCTTGAAATACAAGCGATATCATATGATTTAACAGGGTAATTTGTTTTCTGTACTTCCATTATCAAATGCTAAGAATAATCGTGCCGATATTGCTATGCTACAAGTCACAGGAGAAGTTTCACTAGGGTGTCAGTAATTCTAAGTGAAGGATAAATTTTCTTTAGTCTGTTTATTAGCTTTTGTAGAAGAGGAACAAAGTTTTTCATGTAATGTGATCTTTTGGTACCAGTCATTTACGTATACTTACTACAAATCCAATATTTGGGATACAGGCATTGTTTAAAAAAAAAATCTACTTTCAATGGTGTCAAAAACAGTCTCAGGATTGTAGTTTATCCTACCACAGTATGGGGGCAGAATTCTGCTCTGCACTTCCTTTGACAATGCCCAAGGACCAGGAGATGGTTTTTCTCTTGGCTGTGGTAAAAGCCCACCAGCTCTAAAGTGTCTGAAAGGAAGAAGGAAGTGATGCAAAACTTCTGTTAAGTGTGTAAAGTGGATGCCCATGCTGAGTGGTGGGCACCTGGACCAGCATCTGGGAGAAAAACCTGTCCAGGGGCACCCAGATCCTTCTTTTCACCTTCAAGCTTCCTCCTGTGGCAGCTGGGGCTCCTTGCCTTGACAGTGGAGAAGTGTCCCTGTCACACAGCAATTCTTTGTGTTACCTTTGTCCCTTCCAGGATTTGCCAGGCAGCAGACAACAGTGATCTGCGGAAGGCTGGACTCCTGGCCAGATTCTACCATTTCTGGCACTTAGAGATATTAATTAGTTAATGTGTGTTGGGGGGCAGGGAGGGAGGGAAATAAACATGGATATTGTTTCCTTGCTAGGCTGGCACGTGGGCAAGTTGCTGGTCAGCACTTGATGGTAGGGCACAAGCATAAGTGTCTGTCCTGTCTATGCCCCGGGTCTGACCTATGCAGGAGAGCGGGAATTCCAGGAGCAATTCACAGACAGGACAGGAGAAGATTTCTATCCCTTGCCCAAGCCTCACGTAGGTGAGATTTTTGTCTTACAAAACCACAATATGCTCACAGTCTTTATATCTTCCCCATGCGATAAATAGCACAAAGAGTGACAGGGCTGACAGTAAACTAGCTGAAACAAACTGTTGTTTTCTTTTTTTTCTTGAGTCAGTCTCTAAAGAGAAAAGAGTACTTTAGAGTTTCTTCTCAGACTTCTGAACAGCATTCAGCAAGTAAAGCTGTTGTCTCTGAACATCCTGCTTTTCTCTCAGGTTTTTCTTCCTTTAGTTTGAAGGTCAAAGGTTTAATTTGTATGCTCATCTCTCTCTTTCACTTTCCAGCATATCCCTAATTGAAATTTGACACATATACCCATTAGCTGAATTTATTCTTTTTCCACGCTTCATTAACAGTGCTCTTTGCTATATTACGACGATAATGCTCGTCATAAAACGCTCTCCTATCCTATGTGGCTTAGAATGGAGGGTGATTGATTGTATCAAAGGTAACATGGAATCTAGAAGGTATAACTTTAGCAGTTGAAATAGCGAGCTGTTAGAGTTATCTCATGAGTTAAGACTGGATTCTGGTTTCATAGGGTCTTGTGGGGGGGTTAAAATTGCCAGCTGACTTCTCTGGTGCAGTCACACTGACCCAGCTTCATGATGGGCAGAATCCATTCCATCCTGCATGTTGTGCACCTGGGTCTGTTGCAGCAAAGTTCTCCTATGAACTCAATCTTAATCTATGTTATTCACTCGATATGTAGAATACAATTTTCTACACTAAATTGTGCACAATTGAGTCTTGTAACTAGAAAATGAAACTCAAAACCATAAATGCAAACGAGCTTTTTATTTTAAGATTGTAATTTCCTTTTCTGATGTATGGTAGCACTTGTCCATGAAGTTTTGTCTTTTTTGGAAAATGACATTTTCCTATGGTGTATAAGTTCCCTTGTGTTGCCATGGAAACTGAGCCTCTCTTTTTCTCCGTCTCTAAGTCTTTCACCTTGAGAGGAAAATGGTTGTCATTTACAGTGCATAATTTTGCAGGTTAAACTTTCTCTGATCGCTCTGATAGTGATGAAATACAATTCCAGAGTTCAGGGACAGGGGAAGAGGGGAGAGTGCTTGTGTATTTCTAAAGGTGACAGTCAGATCCTTCAATGCCTTCCAGACTTGCTTCAGCTGCATAGCAAGGGCTGGGCACCTGATGTGCTGAGCAAATGACCTAGGTGCTATACTTTATGGCATGTTTACAAGACAGAGCAAACAGAGCAATTCCAGCTTCACTGCTCTCGCTCCAGAGTGGGATGTGGTGATTCAGACCTAAAGGTTGAGCTTGTTCTTTCCTCCAGACCCATAGATCTTTCCTGTTAGAATCATAGAATACCCTGAGTTGGAAGGGACCCGTAAGAATCATTGAGTCCTACTCCTGGATCCACAAAGGACTGCCCAAAAATCAGACCATATGTCTGCTTGAAACTGGTTTGTTTTAGTCTCTGCACAGGGGGCCCTGCATGTTATGGGTAGCCTGTGGGAAATAATCCTGAGTATGCCCCAGGTGGATGCTTTTAGAGGAAATAAAGAGCTCGTGACAGTGCCCAGCCATGGGGACCCTGCCATGGATGCATGCCATCTCTGCAGCAGCCAGCCAAGCAAATGGCACCCCAAGGCCTGGAGTAAAATCCCTGCTCAGGCTGCTGTCCACTTAGGTAGATTTTTTTTTTTTTTTTCCTGTGAAATCTGAACTGTATACAAAAACGATTTGTCAGTGTAGAAGGTATATGAAAGTAAACTGAAAGGCAGTAACATGAGTAGAAGACTTGCTGCTTTTATGACTAACTTGAGACAAGATACAGTGGCTACCTCTATGCTAAATGCTGTCTTTGAGGCTTTAGGCGGAGGAGGCTGAGATGTGTTTAGAAAAAAATTGGCTGATGATTTGAACGTCTGAATGCTTGCCAGCATTATCAGGGGTTCACCAACCATTTGCTTTAACCTCTGCAAACCAATTAGCTAATGTGTGCAAATGCTTGAGGAATGATTAGTCAGAAAGAGTCATTTTAGGAATAAATATTTAGCAGAGAGAGAAATGGATGTTAGCTATGACCGTGCAGCAAATGTGTGCTTGAAAGCTGAAAGCAGCAATAAAAGTTTGTGTCTTGGTTTTTGGGTTATTTTTCTTGCACTGCCAATTTCACCTATGGGAAGCTGTGAGTTGGAATATTCTGCTCAGTGAAGGCCCTTTTTTCAGCTGTTAATGAACAGCAGTGCTGTGTGCTGCTCGATGTGAAGTGAAGAGGCCTGAAAAAGCCTTTGCAGGAGCACTGCACTGCACTTTCACTTAAAGAAACACTCGATACGTGTTCCAGCTGTTTCTTACAGATGTCACATGTAAGCTTAAAGGTCACTGTTCTTTTGAGAGCATCCACAGCCCCACTGTTCTTTAAATAACACACAAACATTTTGTGCCAGAGTAGTGCTCCTAATGAGGAAAAAAAGTAACAGAAATAAATAAGTCCAAGCAGCAGACAAGACATGGAAAAGAAGATAACTCTGAAGGCAAAGCTACCTGCTATTTTGACTGCTGTTCCAGCTTTAGAGAGCTTGGATTGGTCCTGTGGGCAGAATATTTGGCACGTTAGGAAGTGAGGAAGCTGGGCCACATTGTGGCTTTCTTTCCTCCAGCCACTATAGTACTGTTGGAGTTTACAATCCAGGTCACTTGGGAAGGTCAGGCTGTCTGGTCCCACACAGTCCGCCCTGAAAAACCACGTGCTTTGGGAGCTGCCATGACATGAGCAAGGCAGTAGCTCTTTTCAGAGAGCAATGAGACTTCGAAACAACAGATTAATTTAAAGTTACTGTGATATCCTCCCAACAATGTAGTCATTATGAGGGCTCGCTCTTAAAGGTTTCATACAGGCTTGATTTTTTTTCCTCATCATTAAATTATCCTGTGATAAATGGCAACATCTTTCAAAATACATAATTATGTAAAATGAAAGCATGTTGATGTGCAAGTTAGCAGTGGATAGTGTTGAAGACCAGCCTCAAAAAGATCTCCAAGATAAGAGATGAGAAAAATTGTAATACTGGGCTCCTAAGAATAATTACTGGAAATGGATTGGCAGCTCACAAGCATTTCTGCTGTGATGTGTGGTCTTCATACTCTGGTTCAGCCTAGTTAAATTCATATAGTGCAAGTGAGCACACTTTTCCTAGAAATGCTGTGTCTGCTTCTGTTCCGTGCATCTTGTCGCTTGTAAATTTGGTCAGGAACAGCTTGTACAAAGAGAGAAGTGAGTAAGTTATGGTGCTTTGATAATAGCCCCTTATCCACCTGGCAGTTTATGAGAGGTTTCATAAACCTATTTACTTCAGGTATTTTTTCAAATACAGTGGTACATTAGCAAGCTGTCACAGTACTTAGAGGTATCTCTCAGCTGCATATAAAGGAAGTGCACATAATTACCATTTGTTTCTTTATGGTGTTTTATTACAAGAAAGTAGCACAAACTGTCCTATGTTCTGCTATGGAATACAAATTTGTCTCAATATATCCGTGCGTTAGTTGGGAAGTCTTTATAATTCCTCTCTCTTGATAGTTCCATTAAACATGTTGAGGTATTTGTTTCTTTCCTACCGGATACTTCTGGTTCTCCTTCTTAACAGATGGAAGCTTGTGCTGTTCTGATGATGTACATTAATTTTTATCCTCCAAACTTATCTGCAGGTGTGCAGACTGCTCTGACCAGCACATCCCGCTTGTGCTTACAGCCTATTTTCCATGGGCTGGGGTTTGTTCGGGGTTTATTGCTTTGCCTTCCCATCTCCCAGCTGCTGATGTAGGTTCTCAAGGCTTCTTTTTGCTTGTGTTGTATCAGCCTGTAGTATTTGCAATATAACTTCCTTTCTTAAATGAGTCTGTATACCAGAATGAGGCCATCATCTTGGTTAAAATCCCTCAAATTTAATGTTCTGCCAATAAACAAATTGCTGTGTGTTGCTGTAAGGGAAGCTAACTGCCAGCTCTTGTGTTTCCTTCCTGATGCTGCCTCACACACAGGTTATGCTGCTTTGCTTTGCCTTAAAAAAAGAAAGTACAAATCTGCTGTAGTGTATAAGTAGCACTTCCTACATCTTCCCTTTCCCTGTGAGCTGGAGTATAAGCATGAGGGCAGTAATGGGTGCATTGTATGAGCCAGCAGAGAGCTTGTACTGGAAGGCTGTTGTTCTAGTGCAGAATTGGTACCCTGAAGCAAACTGCAGCTGCCTTAAGACTGAGCATGGGAAAAATGGGCTGGTGGGGCTCCGTTTATCTGCTACATTGATTCAAATTTGCATCGAGGTGAAAGGAAATTCAGAAGACGATTCCTTCAGGCTCCACGCAGGCAGCGTAGATCAGGCTTGCTCAGATGAAGCTCAGTAAATATTGTGATAATTGACAATATTATTGGGCTGATATCTGCTGTTCTTGCATTCTAAGCTGTAGCAGCATAAAATAAATTATAAAGAGAGAAGTTGGCTCAGCTCAAGCTATCAGCTCATTACATTTTCAGTGAGGAGGATCTGTCCATTTGCAGAATTCCCTTGACTTTTGTACTAAGTTGCACGTCAGCTGCAGCGTCATGATTTTTGGTGGCCTTCTCCGTACAAACCTTTCTGTGGGTACAGTCGGTTAATAAGTCATAGAACAAAGGATGTAATCACATGGGAATGAAAATGATTGCTATGATTGGAAGTTTTCTACACTTAAAGTTCATTCATAAAGTTGGTCAGTGTACCACTAGTTAGACAGAAAAACCCAAACATTAATTGGGTCACATTCTCAGACTGGGGAACACTCTGGTTCCCCATCCAGGCTGAGTAAAGCCACCTGTTTTATCTTCTCTCCCAGTCAAATCCCAATCTGTTCGTAGTTCTGGTACCATAAACTGACGCTGGAGGCTCCTTTTCTTTTGTCACTATGCTCACGTTTGGGCCAGAACTGTATCACTGTGATCATGACCATCTGCACATGTGGATGGCTAAAACAGTATAACCACTGGAATTTCATAAGTAACGTAAATGCTCTTTTTTGAAGGCTTTTTAAGAGTGTTTATGTAAGTGCTTTTCATACTCTATTGAGAAGTGTTTTGAATGTGGCAAGAGTATTTTCAAGCCTCAAAGCTCTTGCTAAATATTGAGTGAAGAGGAAGCAATGATTGATGTTGTTACATGATCGCCACTGGCTTTGTTTTTAAGGGTTACTTAGCAATTTAGCAGAAGGGTTCCTATTCTGCTAAGTAACACTTAAAACATGGCTTGGCAAGTGACCTTCAGGGCTCATGTGAGAACAAGGCGAGACACAGAGCTAAGATAGAGCAGCGGGGAGCTGACAAGCTGGGAGTGAAAATGCTTAAACTAGTTTCACTTATTAAAAGAAAATGTAAGCTACTTTTCTACGACATGCACGGTGCAGAGTCCTACAATTACATGGTGTGCCAATGTATCCTAATCTCCAGCAGCAAAAGCATATGGGTCAGCAGAACAATTAGGAGCAAGGCAACGCGTAGCCTCCTCAGCTGCAATCCTTCAGGTGTCACCTGCTGATTGCTTGAGCGTTAGGCACAGATAATGCAGGCCGTAGCTGCCTTGCTGCTGTCTAAAGGCAGGTAGATCTGAGACACCCCGTAACAAAACTTCAAGCAAACCTATTGGTTTCCTGCATTTTCTTGTCCATGGTATACTTCACTATTGCCTACAAAAGAAAAATATCTTTCTCATTGCCACCCATAGCAGCAGGCAATGGAACACAAGGGCATACTTAGTGACATATTTTGGTCTTCGTCTCGGTTGTAGTAACAAGTAGCAAGTGTTTGAATCTGATTGCATCCTGTTTCTAATACTGAAAGGAAATAGCAGCTAATAGGCGAGGAGGATGCCACTGGATTTTAATGTGTTGAAGTTGAAAACCTGCAGGAAGTCACAGGAGGAGTGCAAATACTGAGTGATGATACGAGTGCAGCAAATGAGGAGGAGGAGCGTGGTAGCAGACAGAGGAAAAGCAGCCTTTTCAATAGCTAAACGCTAGTTTAGGATATGATAATTCGAGTGGGAAAAGCTGAAAAGAAAGAAATGAAGAAACACTGAATGAAAAAAAAAAAACTAGCAGATAAGGAAAGAGGTTGGAAGATGAAACTTAAGAGCTTAGTTTATACTTATGCTTTTTTTATTATTACAGGATTTTATATGTAAAGTTTATATTTTAAAGGGTAAAAACTGCTGATGGAATATTTAGGGTAACTGAAGGTCTCTATCCCTGATATTCTCAAAGAAAAAGAAGCAGCTATTCTTAGTTGGGTCTATTTTCAATTAATAAAACAGCCCATAAGAAATGTTGGTCCTTTCTAGGCTGCATGTCCTGCTTAAGGGAGGGTTTTAAATATTTTAGTGACTTTTGTTAGGCTGAAAGAGTTCGTGGTTGCTGTCAAGTGGATCTTCATCTAGGTGCACTGAGTTCATTGAGGTTGATGAGCATACTAGCTGCCTGTCACTCAGGCTAAAATGAAGTAAAAGCCATTGTGCTCTTTTATGGAATAAGACACATTAAACAAGAGAAGCTATTCTCCAAGGTGCAGCCTGACAGGGCCTTTATAGGCGGTGAGTCAGGTAGCCAGGAGTGTTAGGTACACTCCATTGTGCTTGGAGAAAAGAGTCCATTTCTGTTCTCTGATGTAG
Organism: Excalfactoria chinensis; assembly: GCF_039878825.1. Taxonomy (NCBI): domain Eukaryota; kingdom Metazoa; phylum Chordata; class Aves; order Galliformes; family Phasianidae; genus Excalfactoria; species Excalfactoria chinensis. The sequence continues at coordinate 31,862,378 of NC_092831.1, forward strand.
TTTCCCATTTAGGGGGGGTAAATTGGGCTTGTAAAAGGTTCAGCTGTGAAGTGGTGTGTATGTACAGCATTGAGAAGTGCCATGCAGCAATTTTGGGGTGGTGGTGGTAGCTGCAGTAAAGCATCAGACGGGCCCTGTAGGCTGCATCTATGCAGAAGAGGCAGGTAATTAGGTTTATCGCCTGCCCAGCTGATGTATTGCTGTGAGAGAAATTGTTTTGAAAATATGAGGAAATGAAGGAATGCCTGAAATAATAATGAAATGAAATACCATGTGGGCTGAGAAACTGAGTGGGATCATCAAATTAAATGGAGCCTAACCAGAAATTTCCTTTAGAAGCTGTTATTTGAGGATACCATTACGCTTCTCAGAGACCCAGTGGAGTCCAACCACTTAATTAACTTTTACGATCTGGATAGAAACCACTACCAATCTTTGCCTACTTGACCTGGCACTTTCATTTCTCACTTTTAAACAGACATAGTACTTCAGAGATTAGTTAGTATCGCTAAGGTCTCAAACTCTTCGGCCATGGAAAGAAAAAGAAATGTTTGCTGCCACCCAGAAAACCTTCCCTGCCTTGCTGATCTAGTTCCTCTGTTAATTGCTAAAAGGCAGAAGGTTGAAGAAGTTAACTGCTAATGCTTTCTCAGTCCTTTCAATCAGGAAAGGGTCATATCAGAGCTGAAATAAGATTTTCTTCTTGTTGAGGTTGGGAATTTCAGACTAAGATTAAGTTCTTAATCCAGGCACAGTTTTGTCCCAGAGGGCAAATCAATTAAAATTTCTGTTACCCACCAGTAAATTGAATCACTATTTATTCTCCAGCTCTTTTCACATTTGCCAATTAATCTGTGTATATCTAAACCTGGAGTTCTTGAGAAGACTGCCTGTGCTCAGCATGTAGATGTCTATGATGCTGGGAGTTCAACCATCTTTTGGAATCCAACTGAAGCAATACTTAGAGCGTGTACTAGAACGAGGCAGAAAATAGAAGAAAACACATATCCCCATCTCATTCTCATTTCATTTAGAGAAGCCAAGGAACAAATTTTAGGGCAGTTGTGGGAAAACACCGTGAGACAAGATAACCAGAAATAATGTAACATTCTGCCAATGACTGGTATAAATGATCTCGTTTATTGTTGTGACTATATCCAAGAGCTACATGAAAAGAACACAAACAAGGTAACTTTTAACATGTCCACTTAAATTGTTAACCTATTTTGTAAAAATACAATGTATTACTTAATTAGACCAAGGAAGGGATAATATGGTAACTAAAGCACAGTCTACCATGTGAGTTCAGTGTGTGGCATCACTGGGTGTTGAAATGCATTTAAGGACGATGCAAAACTGCTCAACTGAGCATAGAAGGCAAATCTTCCACTGCAGATCCAGGTTCTATTTCAAAACTAAAAGAAGGTAAATTCTCCTTATCAAAGTTACAAATTGACCTAATTAATTTTATAATTAACCTTGATAATTGAAAGGAAAAAAGGTGACCTTCACTGAGTTTGTTCAGTGTTTAGTTTCAGACTATAAGCAAATTCATTCCAGCTAATAAGGCCACTACTCCCAAATGCTGATGGGATAAAGTAGAAATTAATTAGCACATGCAAATGAAGACTGCTTTTATTACACTGTAGTGTAGTTCCCAGTTTATTCTCCTAAAGTATTAAACTATTTGAATATTAAATTTTGAGGATAGTGTGTCTTAGGGATGTACACACATGTGTCTTCTAGCAGAACATCTTTCCAAATAAGCAAGCTGTTTAACAATAAGATTAGTATTTACTGAAACCACATCTTTAAAACAAACAGTTCCTTAACAGTTTTTGTGACTTATCCTAATTGGAGTAAATTTTGCAGTACTTAGTCCTTTCAGATTTAGGTCATCTCATCTCAAGTTGAAAAGGTAGAAAAAGTGGGTTCATTTGAATTTAGGGTTGAATAAAATAAACAGGATTTCATTAAACCTACAGAGCAGTGATCTTCTACATCTGCATATAAATAACTGCCTACCTCCTGGCAGGGCAAATAACCTGAAATAAGTTTTAAACTGTCTGCTATGCCAGCGCTGTCAGCTTGAATTAATTCTTCCTGAAAAAGCTTTAAAGACTGAGCCTCATGCTAGAAGCCAGGGTGGTGTCTCACATGGGCTGTCCACTAACTTGTGGGAATGATGGCAAACATCTGACTCCAAATCTCATTGCAGTCTGGCTCTTTTATCTCAATGGTAGGGGGCGAAAGAAAACTTCTCAGCTGCTCTTGTAAATGCTCTCACACATGCAAAAACTTGCCGAAGGGGTCTCTAAAACATGTTTTGAATCAGCAAATGGCAGAGTGCTCCTAAAATAGATATGAAAAGAATATCTACCTGAAGAAGGGGCATCTAACATCCATGGCTTCTGAAAGGAACTCCATGCAGTATAACTGTTATCCTTGCCCATATCCAAACAGTTGTACCTTAAAACTAATAAGTGTTTTTTAAAAGTACCATTGAATAGAATAAAGATTGGGATAAGTGTGGAAAGGGAGCACTGGAAATATTCACTTACACATCTGTCCTTTCTTCTCCTTGTTCTAATGTAATGCTTTTTGCGTGTTAGACTGAAATTACAGTCCTGGGATAAAAGAACACTATGAAAGCATTGTAGCTCTGTGCAAAAAGCAGCTGAAACTTTATATCCATTATGCTTTTATTTTAAACTGTCAGAGTGGAGTTGAAAAGATGGGATCTTCTGGTAGTGCTGCTCAGATAGAAACTACCAGAGGGGTACAAGTCTCCAGCGGTAGTGGCCTGCTAGCATCTGTTGACCTCTATATGCGATATCAATTGATTTTCATTCTCCTACATCCACTTTGGATGTCTTTTTCCCAAGTTCTTTCTTAAGATCTGCCATCAGATGGGAAACTACATGCCTCAGTGAGAGGCAGCCCTTCCATCCTGGCATGTATTGTGCAGAAACTGTGCTTGGAGGACCCCAGTACTTGAGCTTGGCAGTGTTGCCCACACAGGGCTCTAGCCCCTCCAGCAAGAACCAGCTGGAAGGGTCTTAACAGACCAAGGGTCTTAACAGAGCAAATGCTCTTTGTGAATGGCTTAGCCCTGACTTCCTTGCTCTTGCAGACGTGGGATATAGGAATAGAGTAGCGATGGTTTATAGGATCTCAGACAAAAAGAGCTTTAAAAATCTCTACCACTTGCCCTGACTTATCTGTTTCACAGTAAATCAAAGCAAGCAGTAAACACAGCTCCCACTGTGAGTCTGGCACTTTTTTAATGATTATCTAAAGCTGTCTCCTGAAGTAAAAGCGGCTCTTCTGCTCCTGACACCTTAATAAAAAAAAAGTAAAAAATATATAGCTCATTTGTCCTCATTCCTTGAAAGCCCTTTAAGTACTTTAAAATGGATGCTTATGTTTTTGTGCATCAAGGACAGTCTTACGTGCTGGAATTGATCCAGGAATAGAACAAGACTAAACAGCATTTTGTTTTAGGAACTTATTGAAGTAGATGTGGACATTATGTAGTGATGGCCACGAGTATTTTTATGTTCTTGTGTCTAAATTAGAAGAGGAGCAGGCAGAACTCCTTTCACTGGAATAATGCACTCATCTCTCCTGCTATACAATTCACAGTCCATGTGGTAGCATTGGAAGAGGGGTTAATTATCATGGGTTGGAGCATTTCTAGGACATTCTTCAGATGCTTTTAAAAGTGAAAAAGGCAGTTCTTGATGATGCAGAACCCCTCGGAGTCCTTGGTTTTGGCACAAAGGCCAAAACCCTGACAGCTGGTAGATCTTCAAACTGAGAACTGTCTGCCACCCAGGGCAGTGATCTGTCTCGCTAGGCTCAGCGTCATGTATAGCATTTTGTGGAAGCGCTCATATCCATGCACCAGCTAGAGCATGCTAAGGATGGCTACATCTCATCCACTTGTGTTGGCTGTTCAATGTGCTTTATTTCCTTCAGGTGTGAATGTGGCATTGGCAGGGCATAGTCACCAAGAGCTGGGCTGAGTGAACTGAGGAAATGGAGGGCTGCAATGGTATTAAAGCTGTTATTTAAAGAAAATAATCTTCAGTGCTTGCATTCAAAAGGCTGCTTCTTCAGAAAGACAAATAAAAAAGCAGCTGCAGAGTGGTTGCCAGAGCCTGTGTGCTATTATATTATAAAGTGGGAAAGTTTCCAGGTGGGAACATTCCTTATTTATTTTAGTTCTATGTCATATCTGCATCCGTATGATCATGCATATAGATTATCCAGAAAGTAATGTGTCCTGTTTAGCTCCCTGAAGACTGCAACAGGTACAAAGAACGCAATAACGCTGTTCAATAGTATAAATTCCCAGTTATAAAATGCTGTTTTTCTATGTAGGAACCACCGTTAGCTATACCTTTTTGCCAGCAGAAAACAACAGCTTGTATGCTGTGCTTTTGAAAATCTTCTCGGCCATCTGGAACATGGCTTGTCTTTCACATAGTGCACTTTTGGTGGGAAGGTTCAGCCTCTACTGCCATAACGCCAACATCTGTCTTTTATGATGTAGGCTAACGTAATTAGACAGGAGGCGTTAGTTTTGGAACAACCCTTGTATGCCTTGTGTGCCACAGCTGGACAGGGTGCACAAGAACAACAACAAAAAGAGGCGCTGCTCAAAGCAAGTGCTGGATCAAAGTCCTTAAGTGGAAAATCAGATTTATGGGGGTTCTTTTTGTGTATCTTCTTTAGTCCCTTTGTGATATCAGATGTTGCTATTGCTTTATACTACTGATGTTTCTAATGATTTTAGCTCTCAAGTACTTGTGCAGTCCAATCCTGGTTCTTGGCACGACAGTATAATAGATACTGTTGCAGTCCTGTTCAAATCTCTTGTGCAAAACCAGTGATGTCTGCACATCCAGTGTGGCAAATAGTTCTGGGCAGAGTATAGTTGCACTGATGTATCTTCTATTATTGTATTCACCAAATCTTTTATTTTTAAGTACTGAACCAAAGACTGAGGAAGATGTGACATGCAGAATTAGAGACAGCCTGTTCTTACTGTCACCACTGACTTACTTAAGTCAGTGGAGAGCAACTTCAGGCTTCGTTTTAAAATGGCTGGAATAGAAGATGACAGTTTAATAGTTATATCCTTCTTAAACCACTAAGTCAGTAGTTTATACGTTGTGCCAGCTCTGTTGCATTCGCGTCGTATCTATGTCATCCATGTGGGTAAAGATCTCTCAGCTAATAATACCTGGGGACTTGTGATGTTAGGCTTTATTTTTATATATATATTTTTATATATGTAATCATATGTTGGCTTTTACAACTGTGATTTTCATAGTTTCATACAAAGACTCCAGAGGCTCTGAACAACCCTTTAGGTAGATAAAAACCACTGTATCTGTCAAGTAGAGGCTCAGAGGGATTTGTTCAACACAGAGGGATAACTTTACACTGATTACATAGAATACCTTCTATTATGATGGCCAGCTAGAATAGAGCCCCTTTATAGGTAGATGCAAACCAGTGAAGTTTTACTATTTCCTGAGATTGCAACTGAACTTACTTGTATTTTCTTTTTTTTCCCCACATACCGTGTCTGATTACAACACTCATACTCAGAATGCATTGCACTTCTTTTAATTCTCAAGTACAGTGGATCACAGACAAAAACTGTCTCACATCTGGTAGCACTGTGTTAAGAACCTGTGCAATTTTCTTGCTGAGACTACTCAGGGAATTATCTTGGCTTGTGCTATAGAAACCTGGAATTACCCTTTAGATTTTTAAAACTACTTGAAAATGATCTACCTGCAGCCAGCAGCTGGCTCCCAAAGTGACTGCCCGTTTCAATGAAGAATCTCTTCAACGGCACGAAGTATATGATATTTCTGGTAACGCTGCATCCAGCTTTACTGAACCAAATCTAGCATTTTCAAGACAAGTTTGTTCAGCACTGAAGGTTCATTTTAAGAGAAAAATGAAAGTACAGTGCATCCTTCACCTTGAATGACAGCAGTGCCTATCTTATGTAGAATCTGAAGACATGTTCTTTACTTCAATATACGATATATTTTTGCTCTGCCTCTGATATATTTAAAAGAAAAGATGCTAAAACTTCATGACCCATTTGTTAGAAGTAGTTGGAAACTTTGCAAGTTACACAAAGCACCTTTTCCCATCCCTTTGAAGACTTTTGCCTTACACCTTTCAGTGACTCCTTCTAAAACCCTTTGCAAGTGTGCTGGCTTCAGGCACCGTCTGATAGACAGTCCGAGATCGATGAGCAGAGCTCAGGACGCTGCTCTGTAGCCTTTCTTATCTGTACTTCTTTCCTCAGGCTGACAGAGAATGTTGCATCTCTTTCTCAAGCTGAGTAACATGAGTTCACCACCCTGCCTAGCATTGCTTCTCAAAGCCATTCAGGAGATTGCCCTGTAGTAGGGAATAGCTACAAGACTGCTATGAGCGTATGAGTCAGTCTGAGGCTTTGTATTCTTTTGTGAAGATAAAGGTGTTTGAATCTTTGGGAGGCAAAATTCCCAGGTCAGGCCTTCTAGAAACTAGTTTCGGGTGGACTTTTCCTTTCAATTCGTGTGATGGTATTTATTTTACAATCTCAACCTACCAGTGAGCCAACATGGCTCATTGTCTTCTGTTCTTGTTGATGGGGACTTGTTATTGGTGCGTGTGATTACGGGGTTTATCTTGGAGGGAGCCTGTTACTTTGGCATCTGTCTAAGAGGTCGCTGCAGTAGTGGGCATGTCTTCCAAGTTCAAAATAATGCTGATCGATGTCTTAAAATATTGTTACAGAAATGATTTGATCACTCTAGTGAATTAACAGTTGGAAATGATTGGGAAATCAGAATTAGTGAACATGGAAATCTGACTTATGTGTATCACACAAGGGATGAGCAAATGCTGAAAGTTAAAGCTACAACTTATCTACGCAGTTTTTAACTGTATGCAGAAGCTGAATACGGGGAATTCTATAAACACCTATAAAAGAAAAGGAAAGCAGAAAAGCAGATTACAACCTGCTTCAAAAATCAGCTTTGTATGAGAAGATACAAATATCTTTAGACTCATTTTTCATTGTCTTAGATAGAATGTGGGCACCTCGTCAACTGTCCTGAGATTTATTCGTAAATAAACTAAAACAATCTTAATAGAAAATTAGATTTGGGGAGTGAAGGTTTTTCTAAGCCACCAATAAACATTCCAGACAATCAGCTCTGGGAGATAAATGTTTCAGTGGAAAACATTGTTTGTACAGCTTATTGTACATAGAAAGCTTAAGGGTTTTTAACCTTTGAGGAATCCTTGGAGTCAGTCTGTGACCATAAATTAATGCATCTTTCAAATATCTCATAACACGCTGTTTAGGAATGGCAGTCTTACCCATACTTGCTGAATTGGTGTTTGAAACACCAATTTAAGCACCTTCAAAGACACTTTGGGCAAAATTTACATATCTATTTTAATATAAATACGATTTTGTGCTATGTTACAATACAGCAGTTGTGTCTGCATGTGGATAATTGGCAGAGATTTAAATGAAACTACATGCTTGTGCATCTTACAGCACACACTGAAACTGGAGTGGAGGTACGGTTTACATTGACAGGGTCCAGTAATGAATGTCAGAGGGTAGTTCAAGTGTATAAGCAGAGCAGAAAGGTCAGAAAAATTTTACTAGAGGCTAGATATCTTTGTGGTTGTCTTCTATGGGAAAGTTAGCACCTGTCAGTCTTTCTCTACATCCAGACACCCAAGAAGACATGCATCGTCCAACTCAGCACAGAGCCCATATTAAGTTGTGCCTACCCTGCACAGCAGTGTGTGCCTGCGGGTCTCATAGAAAAGGAGACAAACGTCAACATGTTGTCCCTATTTTCACCCTTTCACACTTAAAGTCTCTGGTCACAAGCATTCTTTAAGTGCACATATAAAAGAAAATCCTTCCAGGAATGGTGATTATTGACTTGCTGTTTAAAAGAAAATGGAGAGGAACTGAAGTGAGATAGGAGATGTATTGTGGATCGAAGCCATATCACACGCAGTTCACTGCAGGGAGGCTGGAGGCTATTCCAAATCATCAGCAAGAGAGGAGAGAATTTTTCAGTGTGAGCTCTATCAGAAAGAAATAATTTCTAAAAAGACCTGAAAGAGAAGAAGCCGAAAGCTGATGTCTTTCTCCCTCTTGTTTTCTGGCATCAATGATACCCATGGGGTGGTGGATTAAGACTTACCTAAGGAGGAGGGAGATAAGTCATTTTTTTCCCTTTTATATGACAGCCCTTTTGTACAGCTGGTGGGGACCACAGCATTAGGTATATGGGCTCTTTGGCTTGCTAGCAGAGTGGCTTTTATAGCACAGTGCCGCTGCTGCTGCTCTGTGCCCACACAAGCTGGATCCTTTCCGTGGGATCCTTCTGTGCTCAGGGGACATTCATGACCCATTGGCCTGCAAAGATACAAGCATAAAGGATAAAGGCTGCTTGATGGCATTTCTGCCTGTTGCTTGCCAACAGTCTATAGGATGGGATCCCACTGCAGGTGAAAGTACGTAGGAATTTTCTAACTTTGTATGGTGTAAATTACACTGTGTCTCTATATGAGATTCCTGACTTAAAGAGAAGTAAAACATTTCAGTGCAAGGCACGCAAAACACAGTTTGGAACTGTAAAGTCACTCTTCCACTTCCTCTTTGGTAGTGTTTTTCTGAGTCTGTGTCTGAAGAACCTGGAAATGATGGTGTATATTATAGGGAGGCATGGTGTTACCCATTTTTTTCCCTTTAGAGACCAAAAAGGCACCACGTTCCACATACCATTACAAAGGTTGACATTTGCTAATCAGAAGTTGAAAGGGTTAATAGGAAATAAAGCTGTTTCTTAGAAAAGGAGCTGGTTCCAAATCAAATGCTTCTGAACTTCCTGAACATTAGAAATGAGATTTACCTAAATTCCTATTTTATTCGCAACCTTTATCATTATACCAGGCAGATCCAAGATAGCCTGAACTCTATAGGACTTAAAATCCAAATCCAAATATCACAGCTTCTGCCTATCTCTGTCTCTCGTGTGTTTGAAGTCAATGGCATGGGAGATAATATTTTTAATGGCAGAGCCAAAAAGAAGCATCAGAGCTGGCCTTTGCAGGAAGCGGGATGGAGCTGACTGCGGCTGGGAGATATCAGCAAAAGTGCTAATGAGAGACTGTCACAGCTCCCATCATCTGCTGTGGCAGATAAAGCAAAGCCACTTGCACAAAAAGGTGGGAAGGGAGGAAGAAGTAACAGTAAGAGAAAGATTAAAAAGCGAGCAGAAGTGTAGGTATACTCGTACGTACAAGATGCTTATGTATGCATATATGTACGATAGCTTGCAGTAGCTTATTTCATCATTTTCTTAAAAGCTTGGTGGAGGTCGGTGCTGGTCACAGAGCAGATTCAGAGAGCGCAGAGTGGAAGAGGAAAAACCATAGGAAAGGGAAGCAGAAAAGTGGAGTCAAAAGAGGGCATTTAACTTTTTGGGTGGGAGTTCTGAAGAGAACTGCCTGAGATAAGAGAACTAACGTAACCCAACTTCCTTATTTTTTATTAATGTGGAGCAAAGAGTGTAATGAGGCTGTGTGAGAGATTACAGCAAACATTGCAGAAGCACCTAAGGGAGAGAGAAAATCCCTGAATCACTTGCCAAGTAGATAAGGAAGCTTTGGTATAAAAATAGCTATGAATGCTGGCTACAGATGTTCAGCACCTTTGTTCCTTTACCACAAGAAAGCCCATTAAGTGAGCTCTGGTATTTCCAGCTTCATGTTGGATAACAGATCTGCCTTGAAATGAGAGCTCCAGTGCACAAGCCCAGCTCCTGTTTGGCTGGGGTAGGAGTGCCTGAACCAGCACGGTGGGCTCTTTGCACTGCTTGACCTTCTGCCAGTCTGTCCTGCCTAAGTTCAGTTCTGCACATGCTGCCATGCCAGAAGGTGGGGGTCTGTGTGCATCGCCTCCACCCTGCAGACAGAAGTCAACCAAGAGATTGTGCTGTGTGTGGCACAGCAGGACAGAGCCTTCAGATGTGAGCAGCACAGCGCTGGTGTTTGCAATAGGCATTCTCAGAACTCAGTATTTCAGTATATTCCCCAGAGCAAAAGACAACAATTTTCAGGCCAAGTAGAATTAATGAAGTGGGTAATGCTTGTATCTTTTAATATTGCTGTTCCTACCAGAAGCAATGTTTATGTTCAGCAGTCTGAACGTTATAAAAATATTCATTTTTGCCATATTGGATCAAATGATTTTGGGGTAAATACAGCAGAAATTGTGTGCCTGGCTTATTGTAATTAATACTCCAGCTAGGAAAGGACTTCAGTTGTGTGTTCCCGGTTTGTTCGTTCTGTGCACTTTTTAAACATAGACACGTGTGCCAGCATATTTGGCAAGCCTTTTGATGTTTTATTATCTGTGTATGTGGGTGGTTTGGTTCCAGCTATAGTTTGAAGTGCAAATTTGCCTCACAGTTTTCCTGTGTGAAGGTTAAAAATACAGTCACAAAGCAGCCCCCACACGTTTCTTTCTGTGTTTCCAAAGCAGAAATCTCAAACGAGGCCCTTTTTGTCAAACATCTGCATATTAAAAATAATAATAATAACAATAATAATCAACAGCCAGCTGTTAAATAAACATAAAGAGCTTCAAAGCCCTCCATCCCTAAATATCTCTCCATATCTCTCAAGCATTAGTCGCAGTGCCCACCCCACTGAAAGCCTCCTGGGAGCAACAGGCAGAGCAGCAGAAGGAACCACGCAGTGCTGGAGATTAGCTCGGTGCCTGCCGCTCCCAGCCCGCTGTGCCTCTCTGTGCTTTGCGTGTTCCCGTGACTCATATGGAAATGAGGAGCTGGAGCCCAACCAGAGCGTCACATCTAAAATCAAACATAAAATCAGATATTCATTAAATGAGCAGTTCTGTCTGAAGTACCAAAAAACAAAGATGAAAGTCTTAGCAGCGTGTTATATTATTTTTTTACTCTTTCTTCAGTGCTCTCGCAAAGCAGGAAAGTGTTATCCCAGTTTTGCTGGCCCGCTGGTCAGTGGCGGCAGCAAATACTGCTGTGTGGCTCCTAGGAAAGCCTGTGGAGTTACTGAGATCCTATCAGGTGTGCGCATGGCGGGGAACAGAGAAGGAGGCAGTGTGTTAATTGAGTATTTTGTTCTCCGGTATGGGAGAAAGCAGCACATCAGAGGCTTTTCTGAAAAGATTTTCTGTGAAAATTAATGTTTAAAGGTTATTAAAAGTAATACTGAGGCTCTCAAGCTCTGGGGTTGTTGCAAAGAAAAATAGAAAGGCCTAAAGGACTTGTTTTTAAAATGTGCACTTTTTAAAAGGCAACAAGTTGCACGTGGGCCTTTCCAGGCTAGGAGGCAGCATGCTGTGCCATACGGGGTGCGATGGCCCTCGGCCAGCTGGGAGAGCTGGCTCAGAGCAGCCTAGCGAGTGTTTGCTGCTGGTGCAGAGCCACAGCACAAGATTCCTTCTGTGCAGCCAAGGGCAGAAGGGAGAGGAGGGTGGCTTGCTCTGTCAAATTTTCTCCTTGCAATACTCTTGAGGCACTTCATGCCATGTGTTGTCCTTTATTACAACAGTAACCTTGTGAAGTTGAGCCCCTTGTCGAAACCGTCAGACAGAGAAGGAAACTAAAAGGGAGATTTTCCCAATTTCTTCGACTTTCTGCAGTCTTGAGGTGCCGCTTTTTATGTTTAATGAGAAAGGACAGAAGTGTGATTTTCAGGCTGGAGATGCTCCCTCTAATAATGCCAGCAGATTAGAGCTGGTGGCTAGAAGTGACCTGATCCCGTGCTGCTGGTACGCCGTACCCTTCCCAGAAGGCAGCTACTCTGTTGCCGCTAAGCGTAAGTAAGCGAGGTGAAATACTGATGGTGATAAGGTGTGCTTTTTAATCCATGCCAGCCAATGGTAATAGGATTCTTAATCCACCAAACGTTACAGTGACAGAAGTAAATTGGATCTGTGGCTTGGTCTTTCTTTTATTCCTTTGGATTCATTTTGCTTTATTAATATACTTTCCCTTAGACAGCCTCTTTTCCATCCTTTCCAGCTGTGAGACCCCTTTTCCTTTGCTTATCCCTGGCTTTCAATTTCCTTTCGACGCTGCTTTATTTCTACTCTGCTGCAGCCTTCTTTCCCTTTTTCCTTCCCTCCCCTGCTTTGGACCCTGATATAAGCCACGCATTTTCCAGCCAGGCTGAACCTTAAAAGTGTGTCTTTTCATTTGAGGGAGATATGAAATATTAAAAACAATATTTCCTCACTTCACTCTCAGTAAGGGCTTTAAGGAGCTGTTACAAGGTTTATTTTTCTTCTACTTACTGGAAAACAAAGATAAAATTGTAGCTTTCAAGCAGGTCATTTAATCTTAGAACATTTAATTGTGAGGTTGCCAGCCGTGATTTGATTTTTCATCTTCTTTTGTTCCAAGGTTACAAACCTTCCAATTCATTTATATTTATAAACAATGTTCCCTCTACATTACATGCATGGATTATTAGGAACACCTCGCAGTAGAGTACTGTCAACTTTTTTGTACATAATTAATTAAAAGCCTCAAAGTTACCTTTTATCAAACACGCACAGAGGTTTAGCCTATCAGAAATCTTAAAATGAAAAATAAAACCCTTTTAGACCAAAGGGCTGCCCAGCTTATACCCAAGTAAGGAAATACTCGTTATTTCATGGGATTTTAAAAAGAAAAAAGGATTAAACCCTAAGTGGAAATCACCTAGGGCAGAATGTGGTTGCACTGATAACAGAATTATATTTCACAGTAAAGGGAGCCAAACCCTTGCTCTAATTAACAGGCCAGTTCTGATAAAACAAGTCAAAGGAGAAAACTGCAAGCTCAGAACTATGATCTTACCCAAGAAGGAGCTAAGGTGCGAGTAATAACTGACCCCTAATGGTTAAAGTGCTTATAAATCGTCCTCAAGAGGGAGAAGGTCTGGAAATGAGGAGCTTTGCCTATCTGCATGACTGCTGCTTCCCACAGCAGTTCCTCAAAAGCAAATTGAGTTTTTCAGCTTTGGATTAACTTGCAAAACTTTGAATCCGAGGCCAGGTCAGCCTCTTTCGCACCTTGTGCTCATGGGATTCCACACATTGTCCTCATTTCATGCTATGTGCAGTTTGTTTGCCATCCTAGCAGATTCCAGTCCTATGACTGAGCTCTCTTCTGGGCTAAGTGCCACAGTCAGTGAGATTCATAGGTGTGAATTGTCCTTTTGGCTCAGGCCATTGCTAGCACACAACAAATACATGGAAAAGTGGCAACAGCAAGTTGCAGCGTTTACTTAGCGTTTTATTAGAGCTTGCTGCTTATTCTCTCACTGTATACATTTTACTTTGCAAATTCAAATGTTTGGAGGAACCCAAGGGGCTTATTCCCCTTTTTCCCCTTACCACTAATTGCTTTGGAGCCACAGGCAGGTCAACAGCAGTGTAATGTACGCAGGTGAAGCTTCTTGTGCTGCACAAATTAGTGTGCTGAACTCTTGCACAAAGGTGGATTATCTGGACTACGGTTGATGCTTATGCTTTCACCAGTCATACCAACAGACAGGAGATAGCAGGGGATCTATGTAAGAGCCAAGGAAGGCTTTGAGCCGCGCTGCCAGCTCTTATCATTTTAAAAAGCAGACTGAAATCTTTTCCCAGGTTCAAGAACTTTCTGCTTTTCAAACGCAACAAAAGGCAGCTCTGCAAAGTGGCTGTCAGCCAGGGAGTTCTCCTTCTGCTGGTAGGGCACTGCTGGTGCAGCAGCAGCAGCACTCAGCGGAGTTTCTCTCTAGAGGAAGTCATACACTGAGCGGCATCTCAAATGCTAGGTTAGATGTCAGGTTTCATTTGAAAACCGAGATGCTGTAATTCAGAAGGAACTCTGGGCAAAGTATTAAACAAGAGGGCATTGGTTTTGCTGAAAGGAGTTCTCTCATTCAGTTTCATACTTAGTTTTCCTAAGGAACCCAAGAAACCAAGAAAAGGTGAGTAGGCTTGCTCTGAATTTCCCTTAAGTACTAAAAACCAACAAATGTTATAGATCCTAATGGTGGAGGTTGTCAGTCTAACTAGCATTCTGGGTACCACCATACTGAGAAAATAAGAGAGAAAATTTCTACTTCTTAGAGACTAAAACGGTATTGTTTTATTTATAGAATATTACACCTTGCCGAATTCTGAGTAACTCATTATACAAACCTTGAAGTTCATTTTATATTGCACTTATTCTAAGTTGTCTGTGCATTTCTTCTGCGCAGATAAGCCAAAATCCATGTGGCTGTTCTTTACCGAAATGACGCCAGTCTTTGCCTCATTAGGCTCAAACTCTTGTTTTGCTTCATAAACCTGTCAACAATCTCACCATAGCTTATGTGTTTCTGGTGTACATACCTACATCTAAAGCCTTCAGCCTGGGCTTACTTCAGTGGCAATCTAGTAATTGCTATCTTAATGTATAATTAGTGCTTTTGTTTAGATGTATAACATTTGGACTTCTCACTGTGATATCAACTCGATATCCAGTGGCAACAGAGAGATGTAAACAGAAATACTATCATCTGTTATCTTCTTTATTTATTGCCTCGTGGAGATTCAGACTCGGAGGTGTACTGACGTAGCTTGCAATCATTTTCTTTGCATATATACCAAAGGAGGCTAGTGTAAGGTACAGCATTAGGTAAGAGTGGTTGCTCAGTACTGATCTAGTGGCTTTAATGAAGGGGGTGAGCATTTTCTTTCTGTGTAAGGAAATGAGTTCACTTGAAAAGGCCTGGCTTTGCCAATTTCCTTAATCATTTTCATATAACACCGAGGTTGTATGAACTGCAGTAAAAAGCACTGGTTGCCACTTCCAGAGTCGTAGTTGAAAGCACAGGGAACCCTCCTGCTGTCCATCTTCATTCTGTGTAACATCTTGCAGAAATGTAGTAACTCCATTGTCTTAAAGTGAAAGAAATCACTGTCTGTAATGTCTTTCAGAACACTTTCTATAAATAGTTAAAATTGCCTTTCTTTCCTCAGTTTAATTATTTATTTGCAGAATAATTACATTACATGTCAGATTCCATTACCATTGAAGTTGCAGACTATCCTGGAACTAAAACAAATGCTGTCTTCTCAAGGCCAGTAACCTCAGCATTTCAGACACAGTTTTAATTGTTGTTTCACTGCGGAGTCCATATAGAATAAGAATGAATGTGAACATCCAAGTCTTGAGATTTAGTTTAGAAGAGTTAACAAAACCTGCAGATAACAAGAAGTGAAGGATTTCCCGTTGCAGATGCTTGTCTGTTCTTGTCAAAGCCTTGCAGAAAATAATATATCCCTCAGCAGCAGTGGAATAGGTGAAAGAAAGAGTGTTAATGGTCAGTGGATGTAAAATGTGAATATATGATGTATTACAATAGAATATCATTGTTAATGCCAGAGTTGATGAACTTGAATAATTTACCTCCATCAGAATCTAAGATTTTCAGTCATGCACAAAATAGGTGCCTAGCAAGCCCAAAACTGAGCATGCTTATACTCATCAAAGAAAGGTTGTTTTTTGTTATTTATTGAACATTTAATTAGTTTCTGGATTGTTTGCACAAATCTGCCCAATTTTGTGAAACATCAATCTTGCTCAAGGAACACGGAAGGACGTAGAACTTTTCCACTAACAGTAATGTTGCTTTTAAGCACTTTTACAACATTCCTTTCCTGTCACCAAACTGCAATATCTGTCTATCTGGTAACCTGTTTAAGCAGTGGCTAAAGGCAGATGGCCAGGGGAGAGCTGAGGACCATGGCAAAGAAGTCTGACACTTCACCTGATAGTCCCTCAGCTGCCAATCATCCACAGATCAGGGACATCTGCATGGAGTCCTGTCCACTGGATTTCCCCTCCAGCAGTGTGCCTTATCTTTTCCTTGAGCCTCACAGACCTTCAGCTTTCAGTATTATAGCACAGGATGTTATGTGAAGACCAGTCTGCACAGGAGATGGCAGTAATCGTGTTCTGTCTGTGCAGATTTTCCAGTTGTACCTACCTAACTTTCTGGTCTTCATATCTTATTCTGTGCTGCTCTACAAAGTTACATCCTCTTCTATATACAGTATGTAGTACAAAGTTCCAGCACCGGTGCTTTATTGTTTTGGTGCTCAGTTTTGTGTTTATGAGTTTATGAACTAAGGAGTACTGATTATATATAGAATACTAAGTATGAATTACTATTTGAGGGGATCAGGGTCTACTGAGGGAAAATGTTTTGTTTTGTGGTACAAAAGCTGCTTAGACCCTCCCCTTCACCCGTAGCACTGAAAGCATCACTTCAGTACTGGTCCTCAAACAGAACATTCAAAAACATGGAGAATAAGGAGAATATTACAGACTGAAGGACTTTTGGTACTCAGAGGAAAGCCCTTATTTGCTCTCAGCTTTGTGAGGCTCAGTCCCACACCCACCCTGTATCTCCAGCTCATTTTAGCTGATTTAAACACTTAGGAACACTTTACATTAAGGACCTTTTGTGTTATTTTTACCATAAGCCATCTTTCTAATTTCTGAACATATAAAATGTTGTTTTTCCAACTGTCATTCAAGGCTTACTAGATTAGTTTTGAAATCTTCTCTACTTCTCATTTACTATATGCCACTTTGTCTTATTTGACTGCAACCAAAATACCATCTGTGCTGAAATTTGTTACATTAGGTTTTGGCTTTGGATATCAACTATTTCTATAAAACATCGCTTAAAATCAATTAGTCCCTTTGGACATGAAGATAAACTAAACAAACAGTTACATATATCTTCCTGTGTTGTTGTTTTTTCCCCCTCTGGTTGTTATGGTATTTTGAGACGTACCAGATTTGTCTGATGGATGAGTCGCTATGTAATGACAGCGGATAAAAATACTGTGATAGAAGTTGGGAAAAACATACAAGGGGAAAAAAATTATCGTTCTGCTTATTGCCATCCTGCATGAAGGAAAACATCCTGATGCCTAGACAGTGAGTGACTGAAATGACTCAGATCTGCCCATAATGGATGATGAGGATGCCATGCCCTTCACAGAATGTCTTCACAAGACATTTAAGGGAACCACGGATGAAGTCTATAGCCATAGAGGAAGTCCATAGCTGTTCTTGTGTTTGTGTGCTTCTCTGACCATCACTGGGCTGCTAAGTAATCTTATGTCATTCAATAGCACAACACAGGCTTGTGACTCAGGGCTGTTCTTCTACTGTATTTAGAGCCCAAGCTGTTTTTAAAGGGAATGCAAATTTGTAGCTTTTTGTCCCCCTAAAATTTATCTCAGTGGGATTATTTACACGAGATAAAGGTCACAGATACAGCATCTTGCTATTAGCAAAAACATATAAAGATTACATTCTTTACACAAGACTAATTATTTAATTTCTTTTAAAATATATATATATATATTGAAAGTGTATCTTCACTGCAGCTTCTACATTTTCCGCTCCCATCTAGGAGGACAACACCTCTTCTCTGTAGGATCAGCAGTGTAACCTAATGCTCTAGAAACTTGTGAAAAGCAAAGAAAAAATGCCCTCAGTTAGACTGAGACAAGGCATCAGGTTGAGAGTATTTGGTACCTTCTGCATAAGAGCTCCCAGCATTGGGTCCTTCATCTCTGCTTTGTTCTGCCCAGTGTCCTTACCCATATCTTCCTACCTTTCTGTGCCTCACTTTTTTAGCTGTTAAATACGGACATCGTACTTCTTTCTTTCATCCTTTGTCAGTCAAATATTAAGACTGCAAACCCTTCAGAGATCAGGGTGCACTTATCTTCCTGCCTGTACATAAAGGGCCTTACTTGGCTTTTCAAGTATGAGTGGTGAGTAGTAGTCGAAAATAATCATAGGTGGAGCATAGTGCTTCTTGCATTTCCAAGAGATGCCCCGATGACACTTGATCCTCATGTGTCACTTAAATGATGATTAATAATTGTGTTTCACACTAATGAGAGCTGGAAATGGCCCTCCTTGACCCTGTGACAGTTATATGCAGCTAATCTAGAAACGCACTGGTGGTTAGCAACCAGGAAGAATTCTTCTTGACTAAGTCAGCCTCATCTTTCCCTGCCCTCCACAGAAAATTTGCATGTGTTATGGTATCTTCATTGTACTCATGTACGTGTAGTCTGGACCTATGATATGAATTTTACAGGGTTACAAATCTTGGGGTATGTCATTAAGAAACAAGGGCTTTGGAAAGCAAAAGAACAAGACTTGATATTTGAGTACAAGTGCTTACGTTTACTTGTTAAGATTTGAACATGGCAAACAATTGCCTCGAGAGGGCAGACCCTCAAGAAACAAGCTCTGAATGGCTGATTTTACTGAATGCCAGGCAAACAACAGCATAATTTTAAGGATGTCAATGCATGTAGTAAAGTAATCTGACCCTGAGGAGGTGGGGTAATTTTGTGGGTATTTTTTTGAGTATTTTTTTTTTTTTTTTTCCAGAAACCAAAAAGACAGAAGCTTTGCTGCTGTTGGGAAACAGTTTTCCTAAGAACACATCAGATTGCCTAGAATGGACACGTGTAATTGAAGAACATCCTTATGGTAGTGATGCTCCTAAGGGGCTTTTCCAACACCTCGGTATTAGTTGGTAAGAAGCATGAATGAATGCAAACTATAATCTCACCCCAGTCTTTCCTGTCCAGGAGTCCTCCCAGGTGGGGGCCAGTCTGCAGGGTCAAGATGTACAAGGTGTGCTGCTAAGAAATCCTATCCTGCCACACCGCTGAAAGCATTCCATGCTGTAGGCAGCACGGCAATACAGGGGCACATCAGCACATCTTAATGTATATGACAAACAGGAGAGAAATTTAAAAGTCTTTGCAGCTCAGACTGCTCCCTCTGACCCCACGCTTCTCTTCCGTGTGAGTATAGTAGACTTCAAAGGTCTTTCATTTCTTTTGGGCACATAAATAGATTTGTAATTCTGGTCCAAAGCAAATTAGCAGAGATCTCTTGGCCTCAGTGAAACAATGTCAACTTAGAGACCGAGGCAGTATTTTTAGTTACTTAGTGCTGTATGCCATGTATTATTTAGGGCTGAAATTTCTAACCAGCACTGTAAGTTTAGGTCTTCTTTTCAGACCAATCTTTTGAAAAGTTATTCAATAATTCAATATTAATTCAATAATTAAAATCAAATAATTATTTTGCACGGGAAACCTCACCAGGTAGCGTCTATTGACAAATCCACATCTTTAATTTCTTCTGCTACTAAGTCGGTTGGCTTCCACTTCTTAGTGGAAGTAAAGGAAACTCCTCTTCATTTTAAGAACCGCCAAAATTGAATCAAATGAAGACAGTTCCAGAAATATGGACATTACAGATTTGCTGTGCTTCATTTGGGTGTAGTCCTTCTTGAGGAAGCTGCAGACAGGTTCAGCAAGATACAGTAATTTCAACAGCAATGTTATGGTAAGGTTGATATCAAGAAAATCCAGATTCTAATGGCTGCCTGACTCCTGAAAGAGGTCCTTGTTCTGTAGGGCCACCTAAATCCCAAAATGGACCAAAACCATATTTAGGTTCTTTCCAGAATGCAGAGGCACAGAGACTTTGCCCCATAGCTTCAGAATTCACAGCTCTCCCTGCCCTGATATGGTCAGTTCCTAAACTCACGGAACACTAAGCACCATAGAGCATTTAGTCATAAATGCCACCAAAATTAAAAACATATAGATCTGCTACGAACATCAGAATCTCTCTCTGCCATTGTTAATATTTAACATTCCGTGCCATCTTATTAAGGACTATGTGAGTATATAATGTAATTTAGAAGAGCTTTTCTGCTCATAAACTATGGCATCTCCGTAGCAGTTAATATTTGTTCTGGGGATCAGCTGGTACTATAACTGAAATTAAAGATGACTTTTTCATTTAAAAAATCCTTTCTAAGCCTCATTGACTTTGTGCCCTACACACAGTCTAGGGTTTGGAGCAAAAACAGAGACCTGGAATCGTAGACTCTGATGACAGAATAAGTCAGTTATCGGAGGGTTTTATCCAGTTTGATTCTACTCGGTGTATATCTCAATTTCACATGGCATTTTTTTAAAAAAAGTAGGTTTTATGAATATCCATTTCTGTTTATTCTAATTGGATTCTGGAACTGAGAAAACCATATGCTAGGAAGTAGGACCGAGCCGTTGAAATAGTTCTTATTAAGTACCATAAAAAAAAGCATTTCAAAAGTTACTGCATTAAAGGAACTAAGACACCTACGGACTCACTAGGTGTTTATATAATAGTACATGGGCAACACCAGTTAATTGCATAAATATGTTACAAAAAGCACAGTTTAGAAGAACCAAGCAGGCCCAAAGGCTATGTGCGACTTTGCCATGTAGATATCAGAAGTGTCATGACTTCCTTATGAAGTGGCACAGAAGATGAAAGGTATCAGTCACCATCTTGCTCTTCCCCTCCCTAGAACAGCACCTTGGGGGCATGTACTCTGAATGGCAAATCTTATCAAAGCTGCCAGATCTGTCCTTAAAGAAATACCAAACAATTAAAAAATGTGCTTTCTCTCCCCGAGCATGTTAGATCAAGAGGAAATTCAAAAATCAGAGCTGTTTCCTAAATTTTGCCTTTATGCAGCTTCATGTTTCAAAGAAAAGAACTGAGTGCCTGAAGCTCCATGATAAAAATGATAAATATGGGAGGGTTTTTTTAATCTTTGCAAAGTTAATCAGGATGATAATTTTCTACAGATGCAGTGCCTGGACCACCTCGTGGGAACTCAGACTGTGATCCCGTACTGTGTCAAAAAGAAGGAGACAAGCGTGGCAGGTAGAATACTGTTTTCCTTACAATTTTGCCATTTCGCATATTTGTTTTGTCTGAAAATCTGCAGTCTAAATTTGAATGAAGGCACCAATACCCTGCAGTTTTAGCATATCTTGTTTATAAATAAGGAAATTAGACAATTCAGAAATGTGTTTCGAGATGAGGAAAAGCAATGGAAATCTGTATGCCTGAGAGCGATAACTCTCAGAAAACAGTTTAGAATCACAGTGAGAAAAAGAAGAGATGCCAATATGCCTGCCAAACAGTAGAGTTAAAACTGGGACATTGTTTTGGATATTTATATTTGACTTATGTATAGAAAACAATTTTTGAAGGCATTGTGTTAAAGTGAGGATGGCTGGATTTGCGGGGGCACAAATAACACTGCAAACATGACTGAAATCCCTGAATGCCTACCTGGGAATGAAAATAGTTACCGAGTTTACAAAAGCCATTCATTTCTGAGGGAAAGCAAATATCGTATGGACTGTTCACATCCATTCAAAATTGAATGTTTTATTTCAGATGGCCTCCGGACAGTCTGTTGTAACTCCTTTCCAAATCTTTACAGACATGCCTAATTTGAAACACAGAGCCAAAGTTTAGTTCCAGAAAAGTCTTGTGATGTATTTAGCCATAGGATTGCAAGGAGGGTCAAGCAGAAAGTGTCCAGCCCACAGTATTTTTATAATTTATCAGCGTTCTTCTCTAAAGACTATCTCTAGCATGGCAATTTCTCTTTTCTGAATGGCAATTATCGAATCACCACTTGTTCAGTACTGTTCCTTATGACATTTCCTTTATTATTATTATTTTTTATCAAGCCATTTTCCCAGCATGAAACAATACTTTTATTGTTTATATAGCATAGGCAGCAGACCTGCAAGCCTCCTCAATGAGCAAAAGAGAAACTGTGATGGAATTTTTTAAGTTGCTCCATACCATTCATCATGTTTCCTGAAGTTAAATTAATTCCTACAGGAAGGCAGAAATGTAATGCACATCTTAAGAAGCCAGTAAGTTGGCCTGCCCTCTAGGCATAAAATAAATATGATACCCACTTCCTTTCTCAAGAGATGCAAGTTTTGCATGTGCACACAGCAGAAAATCCATGTCACTCAAAATGAGGGGATATTCTACTAACCAGCCACACAGCTCTGGCTTTGTTTTCAGAGTGAGCAAGAGTTCAGGTATAATCTTTCTTCCACCGCATTCAGTGGACACTTTTTCCTCTGCAGCTCAGGAAGAATTTTATGTATGAGACTTCTGACCTACCTCTCATTTTGAGCAATCAGATTAGAAGTGCAGACTTGATTTCCAGATGAACCGAGAGGCCACCAGTGTCTGGGCCAGTGCTACCCAGGACCCCATAAAGACAACCACAGAGACAACATTATGTCTGTAAGAATCTGCATAAATGGAACACATAAAATCTTTTCCTTTTAAGTTGTCAAGTGAATAAAACACAAACCGATTAAACAAGCCTTTTCAGTGAAGCTTGGTGCAATACTAAAGCAAGCTTGACATCCAGTGGCCAGAGCTAGCATGGGAATGACTCAGCCTTTGAAAATCTGATTTTACTCTCCGGAGACAGCATTACCCCTTAGGGCTCTTATATTTGTTTGAGATAGGTGTGACAGCCTTGTGACAAGTGAGTAAGCAAGCTGGGAGAAACAATACAAAAGTGCATGCTAAATATTTCTGGCAGCACATGACCAGGAGCTGAAAGAGAGTGATTCCACGTGAAAGCCAGGAGGGCTTAATCAGAGAGTAAGTAAGTGGGGTTTGCCAACCCCTTCGTAGTCCAGGGAGTCTGTGTGACTCCTCCAGATCACTCCTTCTGTCAAACAGGGCTGCAAGTAAAACCTAGGGTTGGAAACTAAGAATGAACCAAAAAGAGCACACCAAGACTGGTTTCTCCAAGAGGAAACTGGTGTAAGCTGAAATTTAAATATTTAAAAAGATTATTTATAACATCTTTTTAAAACACTGCTGCTTCTTTTTGCAGCCCAGGTTACACCAAAGAGCAGTCCTTAAAATATACCTGCAATAACTGTTATAAAACAATCACATGTAGCAATCTGGGCTTATTGATGCACAAACAACATACCGCATCAATCACTGTAAACCTTTCCAAACCTACATGTTTGTGTAATTTGAGAGAATTCATCCTACAGCAAAGATAGCAGGGCAATTTGCTAGAAGTTAATGTAAAATAAATTATTTCTGTTAAAAGAACAAATGGTAACAAGAGAAATATCTAGATATCACAGTTACTGAGGCAAGACCGGGCACAATGCCTTGGGATGAGTAGTGCTTATATAATTAATGGAAGATTGTCTTTAAACTTTCAAGATCATCAGTATACTTTTAAATAGAAGTTAATAGATTTATTGGTAGGCTAATTAAGACACAACGAGTAGTCATTTGCTCTTGTTTGGCTTCTCAGAGCATGCATAATAAATTACTGCTACCTACCTTCAAATATTCAACCATGGTAGGCATTCCAGGTTAACTGCATGGCCTTTGGTCATGTCAGGAAAAACAATTGAATTCTGCATACTTATTCAAATTTATCACTCCCTTTTTACTTCTTTCTTGTATAGTTGCTCAAGACAGCTATAAACTTTTCATCACTCTCAAATGGTAGCATTACAAGAGTACATATTTTGATTTTCTAACGTCCCTTTTTTAAAAAGCCTTTTTAAAACGTGGCATTTTAGTGCACGCATCTTTGGAGAGACCATTTCCAATCCTGAGGAGACAAAGCAGAGAAGAATTTGAGTATTCAATTACTTCTTCTTTTTTATTCTTTGAGCGTGCGTGATTAATTTCATTACATTCTGGCTTTCTTCAAGTTCAGCACAAAGCAAATTGCCACCTCGCTGAAAAAAAATTAAAATGTTTTTACTGTTAGAATAAAAGGTTATCAGTGATATGAAGGAGCATACGGAATGTCATTTCATTTTTAAAAATGGGTTTTAACACTACACGTAGGATTAATGTTCCTTATAGAAAGGTACAACCATGGTTTGAGATGCACAGTAGATGTTCCAGGTCTAGCAATTACAAAGAGTCATCTTTAAAATAGGGAATTTCAAAAAATTATAAAAGGAAATAGCACCTGGAAAATAGCCCCAGTTCTGTTACCTCACAGAGATATTCTTCTAATTATAAATGTCATTTCATCTGATTTGATTTCTCTTCGTGCCTGAAAATCCAGAAAACTTCAGTGTTAATTCTTTAGCTCGAGTTTGTTGCTGATTAATCGAATGAAACTTTTCCCCAAGCTAAAATAATATGTACAGGTGCTTCTACTAACAAATGCTAACTCAGCCATAATGACTCCTGGAATGTTCTGGGTATTCATAAGCTGTGCAGAAGATCATAACTCTTGAGGCTTTGTTTACCTATTGAAAAATCATCATTCTAGACATGTACACACACAGAAAGCATATCATCTGAGTTAACTAGAGATAGAGAGCCATTTCAGTAGTTCTATTCTATTGAGACACTGGGACAGGTGGCCCAGAGAAGCTGTGAATGTCCCATCTGTGGAATTGCCCCAGTTGGGATGAGGCCCTGGGTAGCCTGATTTGTTGGGTGGCAACTAGCCAGTGGCAGAGGGTTGGAACTGAGTAGGCTTTCAAGTCCCTTCCAACTCAAGCCTTTGGTAGAATCTTTTATTCTATGATTCTAAGGTAACAACACACAAGTGCAAACTGTGTCCAGGTTTTTTGTTTCCATTTTTGAATTATTCCATAATAGAAACTGGCTGAGCACGGTATCATTACTATTATCCTTATACTATTTTCTGTTTCTAATCACCAAATAATTATGGTTGTGTGAACCCTTCTTACTTAAAGAGCTTCAGCTATGCAGATGAATAAGCATTCAACTCTCAAGAGCTTGGTTTTTTTTTAGCAGGTGTGTAAACACACAGGAACGTGATCTTCACTTTGCAAAGGTAGATGGTGGCAATTATAATCAGAGTGGAGATGTGTCACTCCAAATTTGTGAGCTGTTATCCCTCAGTATGTGGGCTAGGAAGCATCATTTCATTCTGCTATATGCCGAATGTTCCTGTTGATTGAAACTATTTAAAGATGTCAAATCAAGCCTTTTCTCTATGTCGTACCACACCTGTTCAATTTCTATTTCCTTGTTATCACAAGCGCCACAAAAACAAGCACTTCCTGTACAACAGACTCTGCAAACACTTCCAATGCTGAGCACTTGTTTTGCAAAATAGTTTGATTTGTGGAGTAAAAATCTCAGTGGTACTTAATGTAATTTTCAAAGATAACGCTAGACATGTTAGACTTAGGTTTAATTTTAATGGCCTGTCATCAGACTCATATTATTTAAATACTTAAACATAAAAACCACGTTTTCAATAAGGATGTATTCCTTATATTATTCCTGTTGCATTTCAATGTCACTTCTGCTGTCACAAAATTAGGATACCTTTGGAAATATTATACCAGTCTACTAAATAATCTGGGTGTTTTTAGGTTACCGACACTAGCATCTTTACCTTTGCAAAACTTGCCATGGAATCCATGTTCTGGGAGATGCTATTCAAACCTTACACTTAACTTTAGTTACAATCACTAGGTAACAAACACTGCAGAAGATGTTGAGATGTATTTTGTATTTATGCAAAAAAGCAAACAAAACCTGAAACAAAAAAATCCCAAAAAAACAAAACAAAACAACAACTTTAGGAAAAATTTAAAGTCCAGGCTAAGAATAAACAGATGTATTGCTTTTATAAGAGGTACTTTTCAGCAGGCAACTTTTTTGTCTTGTGTTATACTCAAAATACAACAAGAATTGTTTCACTACCCTCGTATTTGAGCCGGAACAGCATGATCTCTAATACCATGATGGATGTATCCTCAGTGCTGGCTCAGAAGAGAATAGGAACATGGCTTACTGTATAACTAAAAGCAGTATGTGATGGCATGTAGAATGAAAATGAAGAGTGATTTAATTGCAGTTTGAAAATACCAAGAGTGAGGCCGCAGTGTATTTAGAATTGGTCTGCTCAGCTATTTAACTCATGGCTACTCATTCGTGTAGTTATACCTACATTAGAAACTTTGAAATAGTGGTTTCTAAGAACAGTGTAACAGTGTTTTCTGTTTCATTTTTGAGTTGTCCTCTGAAACGAAGGAGAAGGCAAGGAACATAAACACAAAGGTTGAAATAAAGCAGTTTTCAAAGATTTAAGAATGCCATATCAGGAAGAATGTAGTTGAAGGTTTCAGTTTAATTTGAAAGTAACATAATAATTAGAGACAATTGATTTGCTATTCATCATGTTTTGGACAACTGTACGACAGACATGGGTACATTCTAGAAAGAATTAATAACATGTAAAATGAATTATGCTGCACTATATTTATGTTTTCCCCAGCTACTAATACAGTTTTCTAATTGCACTGCTGGGTCTCATACTCCAATCACAATTTTTAATTATTGACATATAAAACAATCCAATGTGATGCTTCAGCAATAAATTAGCATGATATTAGAGGAAAACAAGCTGAACATATTCACTAATCAAGTCAATGGCTCACTGACATGACTTCAATCTGCGCAGTTACAACTGTTGAACTACACAGTCCAGGTTTTCCAGCAGTTTGCAGGCAAAGTCAACAGCAAGCAAGGAAAGATGCCTAAAGAGCCTGCTGTCTGAGCTGAGCTTCTCTCTTTTTAGGATCCAATCCAGCACTCGTTTAGGCAAGAGGACACTTCTGTTCTACTTGCACAGGCGCTAGATCAGGTCTCAATTGACATATTTGGAGAAGGGAGAAGCTATCATTTCCTTGGTCATTTAAAGAACTCCCAGTGAGGGACTACAAGGATCAGGATATACTATTTACCTGAAGTAGGTTAGCAGATCCACTGAAAGTGAAGCAAAGCTACTAGGATGGAGGTTTGTTGACTTGAACACGTCTCTTGCAAACTTTCCCACAAAATGCCAGCATTGTTAAGGGGACTGATCTCCTTACTGTAAACACGCAGAACTGTGTTATTTACTGTCTTAGTTAGGCTGTATAGCCTACACACACACACACAGCGTTTTAAGGCAGGCTACACACAGTTTCAGCATAGTGCTTAAAATACTGCCTCTCTACTTTTCTAGAGAAATCACAGTGGTAGAAGATGCACTGACAGTGGTCCTGAAGGGGCAGACAAACCAGGAGAGCACAGCTGAGCTGGAAGTAGAAGGGGACAACAGGCAGAGATCTTGCAGTGTTGCAGACATACAAACAATGAATTCCTGCTGCTGGTGAGTACAAGCAACAAGAGCTTTACATGTAAGATTCTGCAGGGTCAAAGCCTTTTATCGTCTCTGTCTGCTCAACTCAAGCCCTAAGGAAAGTGTTTGTTTTGTGTGGGGAAACAGCTTGGAAACTTGTACTCTGTGATGTTACCACCAAAGTCTCAGAAATAAGGTAGTTCAGACCATTTTGTAGTGGGACTTACACTGAAAACAAGACTCGATGAAATGTGCAGAGTGTTTTGGTATGTTAGTTCCTCTTGCCACCTATTTCCTCTCCATGAAAAGGCTCTGTTCCTATTTGTGGCTGTGTGAAATACAGGGATGTCATATTTAGTGCACAGCCACTCCGCTCCTCCTTGGCATGGCACAGCACAGAGCAGCTGAGCACCGAGTGCTGCCAACACTCCCCCAATCTGCCAGGCCCTGATGCAGCTGGAGTCTTGGCAGATCAGAACTTTTAAAGGCACAGTGAGAGTCAAGTTTTTACCAGCTTGTTTCAACTGAAATGGTAGTGTTTTCTTCCCATACTTCTTAACTATAAATACTTTTCCATGGAAAAAAAACAGAGCCAGGTATCAGTTTCCTCTGTCTTTCTATTCTGCAACTGTTTTTGGCAGTCTTTTCATTTTCTGCTTCATCTCCTCTTACCCTTCCAACAAACTACTGTGCAAAACATGAACTCCCAAAGATAGCTCAGGTCAGTAAAATTTAAACCAGAGGCAAACATGCAAAACAATAGAGAAAAGCAGCATTGCAGCAGCGTCATTTTAGGGGTTTTTTGGTTTGTTTGTTTTCTTTGGGTTTTATGGTTTTTTTCATGATGGCTGAAAGTCTCCATTTTGATGATGCAACGTGGTTTCTACTCAAGCAGACCTCAGAGCAGGACGTATGAAAGAATCTGTAATTTGTAAATTAAAGACTGGATCTAGGGTTTTCTGTAACATCTACTTTGTCAAACTGGACACTTGGTATTCATTGCTTGCTTTATATCCCAGCTGCTAAAAAGCATCCAGTCTCTGCGTATATGGATGGTATGAAGACTAATATTGCTTAACATTAACCACAGGGATCTTTAGAGGTCATTAGTTCACAGGTAAAGATTTAGGAGGCATAAACAATCCTCTGTGTATGCATGTTAATTTAATATAGCTTGGAGAATTTCCAGTGCAGTTTAAAAACACAAAATGAGTTGACTTCACAGTCTCGCGTGCTACTACCTTGATGCAAGCATTTTATTTGTGTGACTGATAGGTGTGATTGGTTTGGTTTGGTTCCTTTTTCTGAGAAATCAGGTTTTCATTCCACCTGATTCAAGCCTGTTCCAAAAAAATCCTGGTTTTCCACTGGCGTTCCATTTCAAGTTGTGTCTTGCTTTTTGAGTAGGGCTGGCATTAAAAGATAACCAGGGACCAAATAGGATAAAAAATAGCCCAGTGTCTTTTATCTTAATTATTAATATTTTTCTTCCCACGATCAGTTTTACTCAACTCATTCCCCATTTTATTTTTCATAGTCCTTATGATCCACATTCTCTTTCCCTGCTGATTTGTTTGCATTTCTAACTGGACCCCAAATAAGTGCATTCTACTCTCCAGTTCAGTAGAAGTTATGATAGAGTTTCTAGCAGAGTTTTCCTTTCCCTCTCTCCCTTCTCTCTTCCTTGTTATTAATCTTTGATAACCCTCTTTTTGATCTGCACACTAGACTCTGCTAATTTATGGATGCTTTTAAAACTCAGACATGGGATTACTTCATTTGATTCATGGAAGGCCACGAGCACTTCAAATTAACCTTTTGCTTCCTTGGAAGGAAAAAAAAAATTACTTTGGGGATTTGGTTCACCTGTTGAAAAGGAAACTGTCTCTTCTTATTTACTGAGATTGCCTCAGTACCGCGGAGATGACTCATGCATACTCTGCAGGGCTTAGATGGCACTGTAAATTCACTGCTGGACACCACGGACCTGATCCAGAGCAAACTTAGGTCAAAAAAATCATTCCCATTTACTCCAACTGCAAACCTGCATTATACTGAGTGCACTTGGTTCACACAGAAATTAATGGAAGAAGACAGTGTTTAGTATATCAGGGAACCGTATAAAGGTGACACCGTATTGTTTTAACCACTTCAAAACAAAAGCACATAGTGACATCACCACACCACTGGCAATTTTATGGTGACCTTTGGCTATGTGTGTTTACTGTATTCCTTTACTAAAAAATAATAGTAATAATAAAAAATTGTCCAGAGACAGAGATGTCATCAGTTACCAAGCTATCTATGGAGCCTCTATTTTCTACCAACCCACTAGGGGGGCATGATATTTTCTGATATCTCATTAGAATGGGAAGGATGACTTCCTAACAGAAAATGACAGAGGGAACCCTTGAGAGGATAGTTCAGCTGAGATGTGGGGTAAGGGCTTACGGAGCTGATCTTCAATCAGACCTGTAGATCTCAGAGTGTGAGGGACTTCTTTGCAGAGATCCACAGAAAGGAGCTGTGGAAAGCAGTCACAAATCTCAATGCACCAAGACTTTGCCCTGCAAAAGGGACTGAACTGTAGGTTAGGAAGATTTCATATCAAGCTTGTCTAATGCCGCACATGAATAGAGCTGTGTTACTATTTCCTTATATACATATAGCAGAATGTGAATGCAAGTATTTTCAAGCACTGAATATGGCTCCTGTGTTTGAAAAACAGGTAGATCAGAGGTTTTACATCCTGACCTGTGGCCATAAGACAGGAAGCATCACAATGCAGTTGTGAGAAAAACAAAACCAGGCCCAGGGTAAAACAAGAGCAGACACTAAGTTTGCTTTGTGCTTTTCTAAGCATTTTTCCAACAAGTACTGGCTGTTAGTAAATACACTCAGAAAATGAGTTCTTATTATCTTAACACTGTTCTCCTTCTTTACAAGTTGGTCCTTTGCTACCCTCAGAATTCAGAGACAAAACTGGTTCTGTAAATCTGGTCCACAGCACTGGTCTAATTACTGGCCTCCTTAGTAACTACTAATAAACATCACAATCTTATTGTTCAAGCACCATTAGTGTGCATGCCATACAAACCTGCACAAACAGCCATGAACTTAGAAAGGCAATTGTGCCTTTTGGGGGTTCAGTACAGTGCTACATTGTGCGTATCCAGCAGGGCAGAACTGGGCTGTAATGGAAGCCCTTTCTGTTAAAGCCTTTCCTGTCAGACCATCCATTTTTTGACTCCACAGGTTGCCAATATAAAAATGACTAAAAGGAAATACTTCCTGGCATTAAATGTGAGTATTACACCCTGCACAGCTTATCCCAGCTACCTTGCTTCAGCCTGTCTGCCTCTTAATGAAGCAAGACTCGATAAAAGCTGGCTTGATCTGTTACACTTGTTCACTTTTAGTTACACGCAGTTTATTGTAACAAGTTATTGTGCAGTTTATTGCAGTGCAAGAATATATGTGATATTCAAATATCTTATTTGAGCACAGTTTTCATGCTTTTTATCCCACAGCATGAGGCCATTTGTCAGAGGGAGGAGGCTGTTGGTTAGAGCTTACGCTAAAGGAAGAGAATAATACAGACAATCTTATATCCCTTTAGATGCTGGGAACTCATGGTGATATAGCATTGAATGGACCTTCCATTCACAAACGTCACACCATGAGCTCCCCATACATAGTGCAGTGGGTCGTTAACTGCTTGATGTTCAGCGGTCTTCTGGTCAGGACATACAGTATTACTAATATTACAGGTATCAGTACTCCCTGTAATGCTGTTGATTATCTATTCCCTGAAAATAATGTTTCAGCTGCAGATTCTAATAGGGCTCGAGAGAAATGTAGCAGAAGTAGAAGCTTTTTCACCTTTAAAAACCTGCAGAATAGTTGAACGTACAATGAAAATATTGGCAATTTAGCGACTGAAGTTCAATTCACTTTTACAAAGACTTGGAATCAAAGTGGGTTTTTTTTCTGAAGTCCTCTCAAAACATTTCTCCCAGAGAACAATTTGGGCCACACTGCCCAGATTCTTCTTGCCTTTCTTCCTTCTCCTTTGTTTCTCTACATAAGCCAAGTGCTCTCATAAATCAGCCTTCTCCAGTTCTTTGGGAAGCAACTCGAATGCCAGAGGGACCAAAGAAACAGCAATAACTGTAGTAAAACCAAAAGCCACAATAGCACCTGGACCTGCACTAGCAGCAAAACGTGCAAGATTTATAGGCATTACTGAGCCAGTGCAGAAAACAGAGCTGAAGTCATCAGCTTAGAGTGAAGCAAACTTGCTATGCTGTAGTACTGGTGAAAAATTTTGTTCAAGGTCACTTGATCCCACAGGTTCCAAAGTTTTTAGGATGAAAATATCTGTAGCGTAAACGTGCAGTCCTGTTTATGTGCTGCTCCCTTTTATCTCCATGCTAGCCTAGTGAGAATAACCCCGTGTGCTGAGATATGAATTAGCTGTATGCAGCCTCCAATGGCCAAACTGTCCAGTGCAGTGAAAAACATTAAACATCAGCACTATTCAGAACAGATAGAAACAGCAAGAAAAGGAAAAAAAATGAAGAAAGGAAAAAGGAAAAGACAAAAGAAGTGTCAGTAAGGTGAATTTTACTCTTTGTGCACTTCAAGTGACCACATAAGAAGGGAGTGTGTTGTCTGGACACCTTTGCTACCTGGAGTAGTTCTTTAACATGCATCCCAGCCAGCAAAACCAAGCTTACTGCCAGAGCACTTAAAGAAATGAGGCAGAGTTGAGTTAGTCTCAGTGTTCACAGTCAGATGCTTAGAGAGGCGCAAGTGTTTGTTTCTTGTCATGAGGTCATGAGCCAGCTGATTGGTATAAAAGCTTTTAGTTGTGGCTGAGCACTTTTCAAAATACTACGAGGCCATGTTCTCCAGGGTGGTTGTGGTTCAATCTAATGAGTCGTAATAGCATTTCCTTAATACAGTGTGATGCCATATACAGGTGTGTTAACAGCAGAGAGAAAATAACACAACAACAAGCTAATAATGAGAAAAACTGCCTTGATATTTCACTTTGATTTTTTCAATAAGCAAGTTAAATTGTTCTTGTTTGCCTTCACAAGCAGCGGGCTTCAGTGCAAGCACAAGCAGAACAAAAAATGGACTCTGCTGCATTATTAATAGCACCTTGCACAAGCCCTTTTGCATGAGCATTTATTAATTGCCTGCAAAATCAGCAAAATATGTTCCACGTGTGTCAGCTCTGCATATATTGAGCATAATTGCACGTTTGAGCCACACGGTTGTTTATGTCACTCTGTAATCACACTAATAATTACCAAACAACCAAGTAATTCAATGATCAGGAAAGGTAATGTGTAATTACTTTATTAATTTACACATAACACGGAAGGGAAAAAAAAATCCCCAGCTCCATGTATAATTTTGCTCTATTTGCAAACGTTATCTTTTTGCAGATATATGAGAGAAATTATGAAAACACAGCACGGGAGATGCACAAACATAACTCAGTGTTTGCTTGATGTGTTTTTGTGTTGGCACCTCTCCTGCCTGGAGCTTTGAAAATTTATCCTATAACATCAAGCAACTTCAAGGCATCCCAGACTTAGAAAATTAAAAGGAAAAGAAAAAAATAAATAAATAAATTCTGCACTGAGATACAAATTCCACCCTCTGTCAGGGACTTCCTGATTAGAAAACTCTTTATAGGTTAAGCCAACCATTACATTTTTATGTTGCTATATATTTCAAAACATAAAAAATAAAACATTTTCCCCATAAAACCTTTCGAAACCGTAAATACTCTCACAGTCCGCAGCTCCAGACAAAGTTACAATTTATTATTTATCTGCTTTTATATTCTGCTGTAGTATCTCTTTCTTTTATAAGCCTGGCAAATCTCCCACAGAAGTTTCTTCATCAGCAGTTATTTTAAACTGTAGCCTTAGTCTGTGCCGTTCCTGTTTTGAACCATTCCGCAAGAGCTACGTACGTTTTTCCAGCAAAGCTTTTCAGTCCAAGAGAACACTGAATTTATGGAGCATTAAGAAAAGCATTTTAAAACTCATATGCATTGTTTTTAACCATGCCTGAATGCCTGCTGAGCAGGATTTCTTGTTGTAAGTATTCCGTGTTCATGCTGCTCTTGGTAACAGTGCTCAAGACAAGCTTGTTTTCAATGTCAAATGATGCAAGCCTGTCGAATCCAGACCTAGAGCAGAGCTTGAAAGCCTTCATCTCAGTTTCTCTATCTGGAGCCTCTCTCATCTGGAAACAAAGTGTGAGCTGTTTTTCTGCCTGTTTTTATGGTCCACGAGTAGAGTGTCTGAAACCTATGCTAACATGGAAGTGTAGATGCAGCCTCTGACGTACTCGCTAGATACTGCTGGTTGTGATTATTAGCAGAATGTGACCTCCTCTCTGAAACCAGTGCCTGCCAGCTCTGAAGAACATATGGGGTAGAAAAATAATGGTGCTGCACATCTAGCACATGTTTGAATTTCAGTGGCAATGGCAGAAGGTGTGCTCCAGTTCATACAGACACTGTGCTCTCACGGTCAGAAAGCTCTCAAACCTGTTTGTCCTTGTCTTCTAAGCACTGGGGTATCAGTTCTTTGTACCTTCTTAATGTTGTACGCTGACATGTTCTTAAAAAGGAAATTTTTATTGAGGTTGCTATTTGATAGCAGGACAAAGGGTAGGGGGTAATATCTCTTAGATTACAACATAGTCCTATTATTTTTCCCAGGGAGACCTGAGGCCCACTTGTGAAAATCTATGTAAGAAAAATGGCTACAGATGGGAACCTATCTCATCTCAAAATCATTTTTGAGCATATCTGTTCGTGTACAGAAATAGTTTGTACTTCTTTTGTTGCTTTATAAACTTTCAGGCATTCGTTGACAAGTGATTGGCTGGATAGTTTACCAAGAGATAGCATGAGAAAGCAGCGAAATAATAGAGTGAATATAAAAAAGGCTTTAGCGAAAAATGTAAATGCTTTGCTTTGTCCTTGATGTTTAATACTTATATCTTTCAGCTCATCTACTTTATTTATTAGACTTTCACCTTATCCCTCACATTTACTCTGACACACAGAAGTTCTTAGTTCAGAGAGTAAATATAGTACAATACAAAGGGTTATGCACATAAAAAATGCATTAGGGAAAAATGTAAATGCTCAGATTTGTCCTTGATACTTAATACTCTTATCTCTTAATCCATCCACTGTATTTATTAGACCTTCACCTTATCTCTCACCACTGGTTTGACAGTTAAAACTTCTTAGTTCATCAAAGAGCAGGATTGCTTGTGTGAGTGCTGAATAGTACTCCAGCTGCCATTGTTAAACCTGCTGTGGGTTGTGCAGCTGGTGACATTGCTTTGGAGAGAGTAATGTAAGAAGTTTTGTATGAAATCTATGGTGGAGATGTCCATATAGCATCAGATTTCTTCTTTTATTTAGAGAAAGTAAATAGTCATTTCTATTAGCAGTACTGCACAGGGAGGTCTGTGTATGTTAATAGTGCTACCAGTGAGGATCTGTGACCATTTTCACCTCTTACCTCACCAAAGAAATGGAAGGATCTCTTGTATTATTAGTGGTATTATGCTTGGTAGCACTGAAAGGTAAGCCTGCTTGGCTTCAGTGAACACACTGAGTGACATGTTGATGTTGGTTTTTTCACTATATTTATGCAATGCTATTTTATTTATTATTATTGTTATTATTCCCCATTAAGTGAACAAGTAGTAAGAAATATAGGATTATTAATTTTTAACAGGTCAATCAGAAACTGTAGACGAGGGTGGACTCGTTGCAGTCTGAACATGTCCTAACAACCCATACCTTCCTCCAGTGTCTGGAGTAATTGTCAGTAATTGTTCAGACAGCTTCAATTTTTAAGACATCATTTTCAAAGTCCTTTGATAATGCATCCCAAAAATACCTCAGTGGTGATTTAGAACTAAAGCTTAAACCAAAACATCATTAGTTTCCCCCAGAGTACAAGCTGTGTCTCTAGAGCAGAGTTTTATGCCAAATACCACTACTCTTAAGAAAAAGAAAAGTGAAGATAATAAGTTGTCTAAGATATGGTAGTGAAATGTTGATAGAAGTCTAACTTACATAATACAAAGACAAATGCAAAGGATTAAACTACCGTATAATTTTGAAACCATTACAATGTGCCTGAGTGATTCTTTATTAGGGAGTCTCAAAAAAGCATACAATTTCATCTTCCACAAAAGCTGTAATCTCTCTGTTGGGTGTGTTAAAAATGACATTTCAACCTCTCTTCTGAAAATCTTTGATTGTGTGGTTTTCTGACAAGCTGCTGTCATTATTTTAATGTATCTTGTGTTTATTGAAATAACATAAATGATCTAATATGTTTTTTTCTCACATCAGTCTGGAAAGACATCTCTAGATCAGTCTTGTGTAACGTAAGGTAAAGAAGTTTTAATTGGATTAAGAGAAACTGGTGGCCACAAAGAAGCATTTAAGCTATATTTTGTTCATTTTCAGAGAACAGGACTTGTGGCATTAGACTTCTGAAAACCACTTCCAAATGTATTTGTAGTTCTTGACTTTTAGAAAGTACTTGGTTGAGATAGATGAATGTAGGAATATATGTGTGTATAGGTACTGTTGAGACACAGCCTGAACCACTGATGGAGCACCTGGGGAGAGAACCCAGTCAGCCCTGGGAGCACAGGTGAAGGCAGCTGCGTGACTGATAGGGGTGGTGCCTGGCTGCACCTGTCCTAGAACCCATTTATAAGGGCTGGCTGTCACCTACAAGCTTCTTTTTCTGGTGATCTCTCCTTGGTGGAGTTTTCTTTTGAGAACCTGAACTCTTCTGGTAGGGGTAAGTAATCCTTCCTTTACTTTATAGCATCTTTCTATGGTGTCAGGTTTTCTGTCATGTCAGCTCTGGTGGAACAACTTCATACAATTCTAATCAAGTAAGTAGTATATTCATTAGAGGGAAGTAAAAGGTTGAAGCTTTTAGAGTTCAGCAGGTATATCTTAGTGATGGTAGCAGGAAAGAAATAAAGAAAAAGGTCAGTTTTCCCACTGAAGCAGAACCATCAAGAGATCACTTAATGGTATGTCAAATAACAATGCAACTGTTGTCCTCTTGCATTAAAAAGCTCCTAACTTTGCATATACAAGTCCGCACCTTTAAACTGGATTAAAAATAAATGTAAAGATGCTGTTGTTGGGCCCTTTATTCTGATAGCCACTACTTTTATGCTGAGTTATTATCTAATTTGAGTAATCAGTATTTAGTTCTCTGAGTGGCTGATGCTCATTAATACTGGAGTATTTTTTTTAGGCACTTACTTATTGGCTATTCTCTGAAAGGTGCTTAAAGAAATGCTGATCCATAAACATGAAAAGATTTTAATAGGGATAATTTAACACTAGCTTTGTCTCACATGTACTAGATAGTGCCAACAGGCATGGTGTTCAGCGAGTCCAGTGCACAATCTGATCTATACAGATATTAATGATTTCTGATGTGAGCCTTATGCACGTGGCTTGTTGCTCAGCAGAGATGGGCTCATCCTTTGGCTTAACCTCTGGCTATAATAAATCTGAAACAGTTAGCACGTAGTCTTCCTGAGTGTTGTTAAATTCCAGGTACTTACTTCCTATCATTAAGGATATCCTGTATAATTTACGGGAAATATCACTTTATGAGGCTGTGCTCAGAAGTATCTGAGTTTGCCAAAAGGTATTTCTTTGCCTGGAAACCGGCAATAGAGTATTGATCAAATGTCATGACTGGATTTTTCTGTTTTGATCATATGGGAGAGGCTGGACCCACTATTTAGTTCTGATGTTTTGTTCACGTTGTTGGACTGCATTTCTACTCACACCATTTATTAGGAAGAGGGTCTGTTTTTTTTCCCCTCACTTGGTTATTCATTTATCCAAGCAAAAAGGTGCACTGTGGGCTCAGGAGATCTCCTGTCCAGTTCATTCTGGGCTTAACATATCAATCCTAATTATATTAAGAACATACCAATCCTAAATATATTAAGATCATTATGGAGACATCTGAGGAGCCTTAGAAGAGGAAAACTATCAGAAAACAAAACCAGTATCAATGAAACATAAGCAAGAGAAAAGTACTTTGTAACTTGGTAATGATAGTAAAATAATAACAGTTGTTTAAAAGATGAGGTAGTATACTGAAATACATGGGTATTATGTCTGTTCATCTCAAGTGCAAACTGCAACTTGCAAAGCTGTCTTTGCACCAGGGATGCAGGCAGCAACTCTGCAAGTAGCCAAGGGGATGATTGGCTCCTCCACTATTTTTGAAGGTCAGCATCCAGCCTGCCCCAGGTCTTTTAAAAGCACCTCATCTAAACTAACTCGTGTTTGTTCATTAAGTCACTTTGTGACAATTAAGTGCCTTAGAAATAATTGAAAATGGAACTGGCTGTGAAGATCTTAATCATTTTTGAGATGCTAAAGCTTTATTGGCCTATTCCTGAGCTCCAAGTACTCATGGGTTTGCCTTTTGTAGTCAATATATGCATCGCAGTTCTGTGTAAAATCGAGCTCAAGTTTGTGTTATTCCAGATGTTTTTTCCCCCCTGCTTTTTGTATTTTGTAATTATCCAAGATCATGACGCCTTTATATCCGTACTTGTATTTTATTTATACAGCTTCCAGCTTAACAGGGAATTGGTTGGCACTGTTGGTTCATTGGCACATTTTCATCTCACACAAACATGGGAAAACATAACTCCAGAGCCTTGGTGTTCTGTTATATAATATGAATAATCTGTTTCTGATATGGATTGAAGCCAGTACATTTGAGTGACACTGGGCACAGGATGACCAATAACCAATAGATTATCAAAGCTTAGGGTGTTAAAAGCAGCTGATCAGACTGGGGAGGATGGCTCATAGTAGTGTTAGACTTGTTTCAGTTGTTAGCAGTTTCAAATGAACAGCACAGGCACTGGAGGTGAGGTGGAATGGCAGGCAGAGCAGGAAAACCTTAGCTGGTCATTTAAACAAAACTTGAGACTTTGACCTTAATATTTTCTGAGCGTGTGAATGGCAAAGATGCCTCTGAGTATGGACAGAGTCTTAAGCACTTCTGCAAATACACGGAAAGTACAAAAACAGCAATAAATGAATGGGTGAAATCTGTTTATGTTTCCAGGAATGAAAAGGGATCAAATTGATTTGTCAGTCTCCTATCATT
Organism: Excalfactoria chinensis; assembly: GCF_039878825.1. Taxonomy (NCBI): domain Eukaryota; kingdom Metazoa; phylum Chordata; class Aves; order Galliformes; family Phasianidae; genus Excalfactoria; species Excalfactoria chinensis. The sequence goes on from NC_092831.1 coordinate 31,900,783, forward strand.
AATTAAAGTGTGTTTGTGGGCTCTTACTGAATTCTTCCATTTTTTATTCCCCAAGTAGTATATCCAACTCATATGTTATTACTTATAACTTGGTGTCCTAAATCAACACAAGTTCTTGTAAGAGATGTAGGGAAGAGTATATCTCTGTATCAATTGGGTAATTTTCTACATAACATAGGACTATGTTCATTCAATACGTGTTGTTCTTCGTGTGTTTTAAGAAGTCAGATCCAGTCTCTCCTACAATGAAGTTGTGAGGCCTCGGCATGGTCAAGTCCTTTGTAGAACTACAGTTCAGACTACATCTAGATGGAGCACAGAGCTGATTAGAGCAGTCACCCATTCAAGCTTATATTTTCTCTTCTTTCTTATTGAGAAAATGGAAGAATTCTTCATACTTAAAGATGCTGATATAGGTATAAATTCAGGTTGAATATGGCAGCACAAAGGGGAGATGTTCCATAAAGTTGGGAGTGACTGGTAATAGGGAGTTGCAATGCTAACTACCTTTCAGCATTATTTATAAAGGCTGCTACCAGGTCTATTCTATAAATATCCACCCTCTTCTCCAGAAATAACAAGAGCACTCCTGTGATCCTGTTATCACACTGAAACAGGAGTTCTCTTACTTGAGTTCTTTTTGATGCAGAGATTTATCTTATGAGAACCAAATGGAGGGAGTATTTAAAACCGTACAGACCAGAGAAACCTTTTTTGTTCATGACTGTGTTGTATTTATGAAGTAGAGGCATGGCAGTGTTTTATTTACTTGACATCCTTGCAGTCAACGTGTAAAACATCTATACAAAACACCCGCATAGCAGAACGTCTCATGTTAATTCACTGAGGTGATACCTTAGGGCATTTCTGACGTGCTTTCCATGTCTCATCTTCCCCCCACATATAAGGGTTCCGGAGCTTTCTGTCTGCTCAGGGTCACTGTTTAACCTATAAGTTTACACTTGTATGCATGAAATATCTGTTATTTTTTCCCCACTGTGGTTTTATTTATTAGTCTGGAAAACACAGCAGACAGTTTGTGATGTCAGTCAATATCGTGAACGAAAAATTTTAATCAAAGTATGTTTCAGACTGCTACGGTAACAAGGTTGTGATGGCAACGTGTTGTCTTCACAATCAAGCTCTTCCTCAGTTCTGGGAGTGTAAATGGCCTCTTAACTCAATGAATTTCAAGAATGAGGAAACTCATGTTTTGTTCTCTCTCATATTGTATTTGCAGGTAATCAAAGCAAAACACAAAGGAGAAGTTTCTAGCAAAAATGAAAACTCCTTTGGATATTGGCAAATGCAGTTAAAAAGGAATGAAGAAGAAATACTACGCTTACTGCGTGACTTCATGATATAATCCCTGGTGAGACACTCTGATTTAAATGATTTAATAGCTACCCTATGTTAGACATTTAATAGAAGTGTTATGGTCTGGATGTTGAGTACGTTCCCATTTTTACTCCCTTCTATATAATCCATTCAATCTGATATATGTTGGTTGTAAATATGTTAATATCTTTATACCCACAGAGAAACTTCCATAAGGGTGATTGATCTAAATACTGATAACCATTTCAGTCCAAAGACATGTTCATTCCCTTCCCCCATTGTAAAAGTCTTAAATCATCTTTCCTTAGTAGAGTAACTACGGTGACTCCCATTGAGTTGGAGCATCCTATTTGAAAAATCGTAATTAAATAGAAGAAAAAGGTGAACCCTTCTCACATAGCACTCTAAAAATGTCAAGAGATATTTCTGAACAGCTCATAATTGGTATTCCACATATTTCCTATGTCAAAAGTTTATGACTAACTTAAAGCTCTTCTGTGGTAAATTTTTTTCCAGGACTTAAATCACATCTGTGAGGCATAATAGTGTAAATACAAGATTTGGGGTTTTTTTTACTATTTGTTCTATTTATATAATGTGTGAGAAGTCAATAAATCAGAAGGAAGGATATTCACATTTAAACACAAAGTCAGCAGAAATTTTGCTCTTAAGCCTCTTAGTATATTTTAAAACTTTCCTTCTCAACATGTATCTCTTTTAGTAGGGAAACTTTAATAGCAATGTAATTTATTCATGCTAGGAGAAACCTGCAGCACCAGGATGTTGGACACCATCTCCCCGATCAATATCAAAAACCTCATTAGAGATCAAAGCATGTGCACACACTTTAATCTTTAATACCTATTAAAAATAAGGTTAATTACGGAATCAGGCTTCTTGTGAGGTGGGAGGCTGTACCACGACTCAGCCATTTCACAGCTACGGGGGCGTTTGCTTTTGAAGCGGTTTATCAGAGCACAAATTCCAGTTCACATGATGGAGTAGTGATCTGTTGAGATGGCCACCTATGGACATTTGTCACACTGAAAAGCTTACTGCTTTTTGCTGCAGCAGTGATTCTAAATGGACTGGAATTATTAGAACACCTGAAGTGCAGCGTTTTTGAAACATTAGTGTAGGAATACTAAGGTTGTAGAGAATAGAGATGATGTCCTTCTCTTTTCTAACTGCTATTCTTTTGTATGAAGAAACACTTTATTTCTTAAGTGAGTTAGTAAGGAAGTACTTGATTGTAAGTTTTCATGTTTTCCAAGGAATTTTACATTTTGGAGCATTTCCTTAAACTTGGAATAAACAAAAAGTAGAATTACTGCGTACCACAAGCATTATCCCCCTCAAAAATATTCCAAATGAACGTATCTGGAATTGTATCTGATTTGTTCCTATCCAGATATATATATTTTTTTGTCTATAGGCTATAGGTCCGTGAAGGAAGACATTAACAATTGCTTCTCAGGGTTAATACAGTTCTTCAAAGAAGGAGCAGTTTATTCCCATAAGTACAGAGCTGACTCAAATCCTGTAAATGATAAGCTGAAAAGAAGGAAATGTTTCACCTTGCAGAAATCATATATCTGGGTGCTGGAGCAATGAAACTATGCTGGGTAGTCTGGAGCTCCATCTCCTGGCGCTTATCTAATAGCTAAAATAATTTCCAAGTGTCTCCTAATGTGTGTGCTGACACCTCGGAGCACCCAAGCTTTGTTGCAATGGCAGTTGCCCAATTCCTCACATTGCAACGCATTTAGTGTCAGGCTTGTGACTCCTGTGGGCAGAGCAATGTGTTCACCACATGCTTGTCTGGGTCCCTCTGCACTCCAGCTCCTTCAGTGTGGGCTAGGCTGAAACAGCATGATCCAGCTTGTAGTGAAAATCACGTGAACTTGAGTACACTGCCCTGCTTATGAGGTTTTATCTTCATTAAGGTGAAGTCTGAAATTATGTAAAAGCACTGTGGGAAAACAGAACAAAAATTGCATGTTCTGATACATTTGTGCTGCTCTCCAGTTGTGAGTCGTGGAAGGAACTGTCATTTGGGGGTCAGAGTACAGTATGGGAAATAACCATATGAATTTCTCAGTTAACAGTTTAACTTTTCTTTTTTTTTTTTTTTTCTTCCTATATATATATATAAATATAAAGTATATATATGTATATATAAATAGGTATGACTGATTGTGTTTATATATATATATATAATTACACATGGAAATTTTACCAGAGATCTTAAAAAGTGGTTGTTACGTTGTGAAATGCAGTACAGCGAGGTGTCCTAAATGTATAGGAAATGATTGTAAGTAATACATGAGAGAGCAGATAAATTTGGGTCAGGATGCCAGTTTGGAACTGTGCATTATATGGTCACAATAAGAGGGTAATGAATTTTGTCTGTGCATCAGCCACAGAAATATCCATAATAGGGAAGACAGCACCAATAATGTATTTCAGGATTATTTCTGTATGAAGAACATTAGCACCATTATGAATGTTAATTATGTTATTAGACTCTTATTCTGTCATTTTGCTGGTTATGCACCTATTGTTATCCTACTTGCATTAATTTTTATCCATAAGTAGTTTCAGAAGTCAGCATCCCATCATTGCTTGAGATCCATGTATGTATATCACTCTGAAAGTAACGGCCACTATTCTTTCCTCGGAATAAGGGGAAATATGTTTTGCTAAGTCTGTGAGGCTATCTGGAACATGGCTCGTCTTTCAGGTCGCCATTGCCACATGGAAATGCACTACCTGCCACCTCACAGTGCATTACTTTTAGAGCAGACCTCATATGACTAATTTAGAATGTTTTTGCTTCTATTCAAGTAACTAAAACAGCAAATAAGTGGTATTATTCAGCCAATCAAAAACCACATAAGTGAAATACATTGCTACCTCAGTCGGTTCATTAATTTCATACGCTAGCTTTGGTGTACACAACCATAGGCTCTTTATCAGCGCTGTCAGCACAAGCGTAGCCAAATTTAATAGTTAAGTTTACAGCCAATCCATTTTTACTTTATTTCTTCATCATTTGAAGGGTAGCAGGGTCACAGTGAAATCTGGATCTACCTGAGAGAGAAGTAGTCTCATGAAACAAAGAGCACATGCAGTGAAGGACAGTGATTTGGGGTTGGGGGGGAAATGAGTAGTAACTGTGGTCTGTGTTTAAGTCAATCATTTGTGTGCTTTTTGAGTAGCATCCATTGCTTTCCCAGTTCGCCAGGGCAGTCTCATTAAATATTTTTGTGGGTTTTAATGATGGGGAATACGAATGAAGAAAGCATAAAAAAATAGAAAAATTATATTGATGAGCTCTGACATGATTCTTTTCAGAGAATAGGAGTAATATATACTCACATCTATGCTTAAGTTTAATCACATATAGTCATGGTCCTAGAAAGACAGACAAGAATGTATTTGGGACTATGAACTCCCTTGTTTGTGAATCATTACACAGCAGATTCCAGTAATATATGTCCATCCTCCAACAGGGAGCATAAAATACTAGAAATCACTCACATTATCTGTGAGGCATTTCTCTTAGGAACTATTATTGCTGCTCAAATCATTGCAGATTTTTATTATAAGTCACGTGCCTGATCAATAGCCTGCTTTTATATTAGTTCCCTTACCAACCTTCCAATATATTAGACATAACCGATTGAACTTCAGAGAGTTAAAGTGGAAATAATGCAGAAAATTCTCAAAGCATTGCTTTAAGTGGGAAGCTTGAAGTAGCTGGTCTTTTCTGCTCTTATTCTTGCAGCAGCCTAAAAATGTTTTAATGAGCTCTGGCCTTTAGCTCCGACTCTGACAGCTTGAGTAGACACAAACACATAATAATTCTTTAAGAAATTCTTTAAGACCTGTCTTAAAATGTTTCTCTGGGCTTTTGTTTCCTTGACTCTTTGTGGATCACGCCCTTCTGTAGTACCCACAAATGGAAGGGACGGAGCTTGGTGGCTGGTCTGCATATATGTTAACATTATCTTACAGCCCATATCTTTTTTTTTGCATGTTTGTGCACCATTAGAGAACAAGAGTTTTCAGATTTCCAGCTGGATATATCCCCTAAGAATGCAATCAGCTGGACCCAAACCTGATTGCCTAATATGTTGAAAAGGAGAGTAAGGAGAGCAGAAGGGTGGTTCAGATCTTTTGTAGATGGCTGGTTGAAGTTAGCATTAAGAGGATGGAACACTTGATCTACTTGGCAGGCTTAGTGTTAGGCTGTAGGGCTTTTATGCCTCTTAGAAAGTGCTTGCTGGGGTGGAGTCATATTATCTTAAGTGCATGGCAAGCCTGCAAATACACAGTTTTAAGAATCTAAATAGTTCTTTTGAGTCAAGCACATTGTAAGCTCTGTTTTAGCTGCTCAAGCTTGCTTGCTGATCCGGTGCTCTAATGTTGTACCTGATTTCTAGGAAATCCATGCTAATGCTTACAGTTGGAGCTTGTACTTATAGATCCACCGAAATCATTACAAACATGACCTTCAAAATCAGAGTTAATGCTTCTAGAACTCCATCCTAAGACTTCTTAGGAGTTTGTGGTTGCAATAATGCAAACCCAATACAAAATCAATTAACACAGTCCTGAATGAGGCTTTACCTTTGCTGAATTTAGGATTTTTGTAAAAAAAAATAGTGTCTTTGTTATCATCTAAATCCTTAAGTGCATCTCCTATTCTTCTGTTGCTTATTTCTGCATTGAAGATTTTCAGCTTCTTGTCACTATCAGTTTCACTAGTGTGCTTTTAGTTTGTCACATAATTAATGAGAATATTGGCTGAAATAGAATGCAAGGTCAACCCCTTTACTAATAACTGCTCTGCGTCATGATTATTCCCACTTTATATGGCTTATCATTAGCTTTCCATTAGCTATATGGTTACCTTTCTTGTATTCTTGTCATGTTCTTCAGCTGAATCTGTAGAGTCTCATGAGATATGCATCAGTTATATGGAAGCCTATGGAGTGTTTCTTCTCACCAAGGAAAGGCAGCATCATGTATAGTTCGTTACAGCTGTACTTGGTAAGTCAGTCGTGTGCTTTATGTGTTGAATTCCAGTGGTCTATGTTCTCTTATCCATTTTGTTAAGACTACTTTAAAGCTTTCCCTTATGGAATATTGAATTTGACTTAACCAAACACCATTCATGACTGTGTAAATAGATTTGATTAGTATTTATACAGTTGTGCTATGGCAAGTCGTGCAAGTGCTGTCAAACGATGGATAGGTATGCCTAACTGAACAGAAACTCTCTCTGAGTTATTGTACTGCTTAACTTTAACAGACTCGTGAACACATTAACTTGTGGGATTTGACCAAATATCTGGAGTTACTATCTTTAGACCTGCTGCCCACACTTCAGAACTAGCTGTTGCTTTTAAGCCTGTTGTGCAGCATAGCACGCTAACAGAGCATCTTATTTAAGGAACACCAACATAACGTCCTTAATAAAAAAAGAATTAACATTTACTATAAGCAGTGGCCTAGTGTAAGGCAAGATGGCTGACAAGGAAACTGCTGAACCAGGCTATGGCACAGCTGGCAAACTGTGTAACCATAGGCGTGCTACAGCTCTGCAGCCTTTGTTTCCTCTTTGTTTTTGAACAGTGGGCATGCAAATATTTGAGATGTGCTTTGAGATTCGTGTTAGTTAGTTATTAAGGAAGCTATTACTAACTGTTTTAGTAGAGAATAGTGGCTGGATATTTCCCAAAACCTTGAAGGGAAACTGATCAGGGCAGGTCTCAAGCTACCAATGCAAAGAGGATGCATGAACAGTGGATGCAGTTCATGTACCTGCTCAGCCATGTTGGTGCCTTTCTTCCCCAGACAGTATCTCCAAGTCTCTTCTTAGTTAAAAAGTCAAAGTCTCCTTCATTAAGTTTTCCTGGAGTTTAGCAAGCTATAGCAGGACTCAGTCTTAGATATATCTGTATCCATATATTCCTATGCACAGAATCACAGAATTGTAGGGGTTGGAAGGGACCTCCAGAGATCATCGAGTCCAACCCCCCTGCCAAAGCGGGCTCCCTACAACACATTGCACAGGTAGGCGTCCAGGCGGGTCTTGAATATCTCCAGAGAAGGAGACTCCACCACCTCCCTGGGCAGCCTGTTCCAGTGCTCCGTCACCCTCACCGTAAAGAAGTTCTTGCGCACATTCGTGCGGAACTTCCTATGCTGAAGTTTCAGCCCATTTCCCCTAGTCCTGTCCCCACGCACTACTGAAAATAGACCAGCCCTCGCCACTATGGCTCCCATACTTCAGGTATTTATAAACCTGGATCAAGTCCCCTCTCAGCCTTCTTTTCTCAAGGCTAAACAGACCCAGTTCCCTAAGTCTCTCCTCATAGGGGAGATGCTCCAGGCCCTTCATCATCTTTGTGGCCCTCCGCTGGGCTCTTTCCAAGAGATCCCTGTCTTTTTTGTACAGGGGAGCCCAGAATTGGACACAGTATTCCAGATGAAGCCTCACCAGGGCAGAGTAGAGGGGGAGGATCACCTCCCTTGACCTGCTGGCCATGCTCTTTTTAATGCACCCCAGAATGCCATTGGCCATTTTGGCTACAAGGGCACGCTGCTGGCTCATGGCCAACCTGTCATCCACCAGGACGCCCAGGTCCCTCTCAGCAGAGCTCCTCTCCAGCAGGTCTTCCCCCAACCTGTACTGGTGTATGCAATTATTTCTACCTAGATGCAAGACTCTACACTTGCTTTTGTTAAACCTCATCCGGTTTCTTACTGCCCAGCTCTCCAGCCTGTCCAGGTCTCTCTGAATGGCAGCACAGCCTTCAGGTGTGTCAGCCAATCCTCCCAGCTTCGTGTCATCAGCAAACTTGCTGAAGGGTGGTCACTATCCCCTCATCAAGGTTGTTGATGAAGGTGTTGAACAAGACTGGACCCAATACAGACCCCTGGGGAACACCGCTAGTCACAGGCCTCCATCCGGAAGGTTAGTTTTAAGATAAAAGAAGTTAGTTTTAAGATAAAAGCTTCCAGTGTTGTACTTGTGGGAAACCAAGAGTTGATAGTAACTACACAGTATCCTTGCAGGTTTAACATGACAACTTTCTGTTGTGTTTTTTCTTGTTCCCATTAAATTGGCCTTCTGAAGACTAAGGGCTTGTGAGCTTTGCATGTTAAAGGCTAAACTCTTGTTATAGCAAATGTGATGTTTTTAAGGCTTGAGGGAGATTGAAGCTAAATTGAAAAGAATGCCATGAAGTCCTTGTGCAAGTCATTCACCTTGTAGAGCTCCAGGCTGAGAGAGCTCGAATGCCACTCTACATAACGAGCTCAAAAACACTAATTTAAATAGCAAGTGCAAGCTCCACTTGGGAGCCACAGTGAGGCAGCCTAAACTCCTAAACAACATTATCTGAAGAAAAAGAGTAATTCCTTTTTTCAAAGTGGTAATTCAGGGCCCGAGTCTCAAAAGCATTTGAACATTTCAAGGACTATCGCTGTACCAAAATGTTCTTAACTCCAAGTAGTAATATTTAAAAGGGATTGAGTACTTTTTTCAGATTCAGATTACTAGCTTAATGTCTCACAAGAATAATCTTAATGGTGCATGTGTATTTTTGTCACTTCATCTTTAGTGGAAAACATAGTTCACAATTTTAGAGCAGAAAATGCATTTTGAAAAATATGCAAGATTATTCATTGTTTATTTGTTTGTGTATTTTTGCATAACAGCGTTGCATTGTGAATGGAAATATTTCTTAATTTTTGCAAAAACGCTTTCTAAGTTAATGGTAGAAATGAATATATTTTGCCCAGTCACCATCAGTTTTAAAGATGAGTAGTTCACGGCATAGGCAAGATGCTAATTCTGTTTCTTTAAAATGAGCAGAATTAAATGTTGGAAATAAATTCTGTGCATCTTAAGAGGACAGTTTTTACAAGTCTCTCTTCTAAGTCCACTGAGCACAGTATTTCCCTACTTTTAACAGATTTTCTTTGATTTTGAGAGATTTTAACATCCTTTTTTTTAGTGGAGTGGTACTTTTATTTTAGAACTAGGTCACAGTAAGAGAAAGGAATGGAGTTAAACAGCAGGATATTCAGAGTTACCTTAGTTCTTATGAAGGTTTCTGGAAGTACATAGGTTAAAAAGACAACTAAATAACTTTTTCTAGAATACCACTAAATTAGAGCTAGGTGTTTCCTCTTTAGCTGTTGTAAAGATCATCTATGAAAGAAAAATATGCAGAGGTAATGAAAGTTTATGGCTTAAAATCCAAGTAATAGATAACTCACAAAATGTCTGGTTTCAAACTCAGCTGCAATATCATGCATATTCTCTGTTAACAGTTTTTCATGCTATTTTTGAGACAAGTCCTGCAGTTCATATACAGTCAAAGCTTCCAGTCAATACAACTCTGTCTACTTGCAGAAGTACAAGCTGCAGTGCTTCACCCTAATAATTTCATGTAGCTCTCATGTTCCATTATTGTGTCTTTATTTGAATGCATTTTAGTTTCAGCTGATGTAAGTAAAAACTTGAGTGAGAAGTTGTTTTTCTTTACATTAGCACCAATTATTTAACTGGAAGGTTCAAGGAGATGCATCTAATTGTGATGCTTCTTTAGAAGTACTTAAGTGCTATTATTAAATATAATATGAAAGAACCTTAGGGCCCTCCTGAACACTGCTAAAACTCAAAACTCTGTCTTTATGTATTTAGAATTGCCCTCAATCTACTTTTCTTGGTCAGAAATAAATATAACAGGTATTTTGGTTGTGTTTTGGTGTGCGGCTCACCTGTTTTTTGGGTTACTTATTCCTTCAGAATGTGCTCGCGTTGGCCTGCAGAGGACAGAAGCAGCGAATATTGCACATCAGAAATTCCTGCCAAGCTTCGTATCTGACATTCATGAAGAGAATCATCAGAAAAGGTACATTTGTGGGGTTATGTGGCTCATCAGATGTCTAGCTGAATTCTGTTCGGTCAAAGGCACGTAAGGACTGTGGTTTAAAAAAAAAGGTGGAGCTGTAGACAGACATATGGATGATAAGAGCCAGGTAGTCTTCCAGCAAATTCAGACTATAAATAGTGTGATGTGGTAGAGCTGCGCAGTTGTTGAGCTTTAGCAGGAACAGTATAAGTCTGACTTACGGTTCCTGGCTTCTCTCCTCTATGGCTTAGGCACGTAATGATCATTCTTGCTGAATTATTAAGGTAAAGATATACAGTCTTTCACAGGTACGTGCCATTAAGAAAATGTGTTAGGTTATTTTCTCAGTAAGTCCCTAAACTGATCAGTTAAATTCTTTCTGATCTTAAATTTCAAAACTACTTGTCATTATTATTGATTCTTTCTTCCTCTCTTTTTCACATTAGTGTTAATGTTATGGACATTCTCACACTGTGTTTCTGTTGCTTTTTCTCTGCGTTGTGCTTCTCAGTCTCCTGGGGAGAATTTCTCCTTGATCCTCCTTGATCTCAGAGTAGGCTGTGTACTTTACTACATCCACAGTCACTAAAATGCTATCATTGTATCCAATGGGGACAGAAGAGCTGTAGATGAGGAACAAAGACAAAAACGCTACAGGGCAGCTTGCCACACATACTTCCAGTTAATATTAATTAGCCATAAACCTTTCTAGACTGCTCAGCCTAGGGGTGGGCTATTGGCTCCTTCCTTAACATCTCTTCTCTTGCTGTCAGCTTTTTAAGTAACGATTAAACTGTGAATCCTGAGTATGCAGTCTCTTTAATAAATTGTATCCTTGATTCAGTTTGCTTCCTGTTTTTTCTATCCATGTTTGGCTTTTGTTTTGTTTTGTTTTGTTTTTTTCCTCTGTAGAGGGTAAAAGATTGCTGGTTTGTTCAATGCTTTACCAGAATCAAGAGTATCAGGCTCTGCCATTCAGACTCATTCGCAGGGCTGTAGCTTGTTCCTTCAAACCAGAAAAAAAATAAATTATAAATCATAGCACTCATAATTTACTAGGTCTCTTTGTAGGCACAGGCACAGTGAACCCAACTCTGGGTAGCTTCATGAGCCTTGATAAACAGGATTTGTATGATAATCAAGGCCAGCTTGGAGGGGGCCTTGGCAGCCTGATCTGCTGGGTGACAGCTAGCCTACAGTTGCGGATTTGGAACTGAAAGAGCTCCAGGTCCTTTCCAACCCAGGCTGTTCTGTCATTCTGTTATGATTTCATGATCTTTGCTGGGAGACTAAGGTAGAAATCATAAAAGTTGTAGCCAGTTTAGGTTCCCCAATACAGGAAAGGTGTGGAGCAGGAAGATGTTGGAGAGGGTTCAGAGGAGGGCCACAAAGATGATCTGAGGACTGGAGCACCTCCCCTATGAAGATGGGCTGAGGGAGCTGGGCTTGTTCAGCCTGGTGAAGAGCTGGGTGTAAGGAAACCTCATTGCAGCCAGTATTTAAAAGGGGGTTATAAACAGGAGAAGAATTACCTTTTCTAAGGTGACAGGACAAGGGGGAATGGTTCGAAGTTGAAGGAGAGAAACATAAGATGGGAAGCAGCAGTGAGGTTCATCACAGAGAGGGTGGTGAGTTGATGGAACAGGATGCACTGAGAGATTGTGGCCTTCTAGTCCCTGGAGGTGTTCAAGACGAGGTTGGATGGGGCCCTGGGCAACCTGGTCTGGTACCAGATCTGAAGTTAATGGCCCTGCCTGTGGCAGCGGGTTGAAACTTGATCCTTGGGGTCCCTTCCAACCTAAGATGTGGTATGATACTATGATTCCGTGCATGCATTTGTTATCTACCTTAGCAGCCTCAGTGCATATGTTACGGTTCTAGCCATAAGCAGCAGTAAAATATAATTAGATTCAGGTCTAGGAGTTTATAACACTTAAAAAGATTTAGAAGTAAAATTCCTTAACATGTGGTCTAATTGTAGATTCACCATTGTGATTTCCTGATCTTATTACTGTGTCACTACAACACAGGGAGAACTTCTTTAAATAAAACAGGGGGAAAAAAATTAAGTGGAACAAGAAGCAACATCTGCAGTCCCCCTTCTTCACAAATATGTCTATGGACTACAATCTAATACGAACTATTAATCTCTGTGTAATTTCTTACAAAGAATTAATCTTTAGCCTCCAGCTCATGGTAGTCAGGTGAGGGGCAGTTGGCGTTAAGGTAGCCTTAACGTAGGTAGTCTTTGACAGGTGCACTGGAGAAATAACAGTTAGATTCAGATCATGATTGTGCTCAATTTTTTCCCATCTCAAAAGATGTATCTAGGTATATTCATACTTATCATTAAGAACTAGTGGCTGGTAGTTTTCAAAAGATAGGTCAAGAATTGCATGTAGTGTAGCAGAAGTTCAGGAGTGTGGGGGAGTGGATGCAGTGTTTTCATCACAAAATTGGTCTTGGTGATTCCTTGCCTTATGCCTCTCAGGCACGTCTTTAATGTAAGAGGTCTCAGGGACGGGACTAATGACGCTGTCTCCTATGACAAGACCTAACCTAATCAGGGCACTGGCATCTCTTTAGCCTCTTACAGCAAAGGGGCTGTAAGAGGGGATTGTGGCCAACTCCGCAATGCAGTGCACAAGAAGAAAAGCAGCGTGGCAGTGGGAGCAATGGGAGCTCTGGCCCCTGCTGTGAGACCTAACCAGGGCTAGCAGAAGCCATCAAACTCTCTGCAAGGGCACCCAGCAGGGGAATGGCAACAGCTCTTAAACCCTCCACAGGACATTAGAGATGAGTACTAAAAAATACTAGAAAATCACACAGGAGTACTTAAATATTACGTGATCATTAACATAGTAATTACATCAGTGCTGCTCCTGCCTGATGCCATAATTTAGGAGGTTTCAGTGTTTTCATTATAACCAGTAGCAGTTATTTCCTGTGGTTCATTGCCCATAAAACGTTCACCATGCAAAAATAAAATAGAGGAAGAGACTTTGCCATGATGACAATTAACATCCACCATGGAGCTCATGCATCCCTGTGCTGAGAATCACTCTGGTATGTTTTATCAGGCTTCTGGGGGCCACGCAATGCGGTTTTCTCCCTGAAAGCTTTTAATTGAGGCTTTTAACTAAGATTTTTATTGAAATATTTTTTTTAAGAGAAGGGCATTCCTGAAGTGCTGCTGCTATACTCCGTCCTGGAGAGTTCAAAGCGGTCTCCTGAAAGAAGGGAGCTTTTTATTTGAGTTTTGAAAGTAAGCTATTTCACGTTCAACTTAGGGAACATCGCATCATGAAGCAGGTGCGAATCCCTCACATATCCCTCACAAAATTGATTTGATGAGTGCTGTAGAAAGGGAAGCATCTTTCTTTTACTTGGACACAAAAGGGAAGATACTGCAAACCCAGAAAACCTTTAGAGTTGTGTTTAGCATTATCAAAGAGGTGCAAAGGCTGGGAGAAAAAGTCACACTAACACAAGGGGGCTTACTTCTCTAGTGTAGAGACAAAGCCGTGAAGAACTTAAGTATGACAGAAAGCTTCAGGTTAGCAGGTGAGATTAAATATACATGCCTATAATAACCATTCTGTTGTGGAAACACTGAATGTTTGGTTGGGCACCTTGTCATCAGTAGTGTGTTTATTCAGTGCATCTCATTCACTTACTCAGTAATGTCTACTTCTCTTCTTTTGAAATCTTAAGGATGAGGTTTGATTCTACGATGTAGAAAATGATTACAGAGAAAGTGTCTAGAAGAAGATTCAAGAGATCTTCCAGCCCCATTTGTTCTCCAGGTTAGGCTCTGCTTTGCCTGTTAGCATTTCCTATTGTTACGTGTTAATTTGCTCTTCTAAATACTGAAAGAAAGAAAAAGAGGAGGGGAGTGCTGGCCCTTCATTATAGCAGAAAAGTGTTTCATCGATATTAGAAGAGGCTATTTACCATATTCTGTGGAAAATACAGTAGTTATTCCATAACATTGTATAATTCAGCTTGTGGAATACGTTTCCTATGAGGACTGTAATCTTTTGACCTAAGAAGGATATAGGAAGCAAACTATCAAGCTCTGCTGCCATCAGTATGAAACCTCGGGGAAGTTATAAAATGTGAATTCATCTAACAAGCTCTCATGGATCGTGCAAATGGGAATGTAAATGATGGTTCCTATCTACCATATAGACGGCATGATTAATTAATGCACTACAAAAGAAGAAAGTTAGACATTTAAAGCAAGATTGGGTGACTTTCAGTGTATTAAGTTTTATGGTTTTGATGTGAACTGGGCAAAGAATTATAACATTCAATCAACATGAACAGTTTGTATTGATCTGCATAGAAAATTAGAAAAAAAGATATACGGTCTCACTATAAGCTTTTTTTCCTGGTTTTATTTGCTTTGCAAGAAAGCAATATTTTTCTAAGCATAGATTGAGTGCAATGACTCCATAAAATGGCCCGGGAGGTTTCTATAGCACCAGTAGAAGCGTGTTCACTCTGCTCAGAAGCTAGTGAGCAATATTGCTGACGAAATGATGTCCCCTGGTATATTATTCCCACAGTGGACATGGTGAACCGGCACTTAAAATTCACTTGAAAAAATTCCAGGCTGTGGTGGCTACTACAAAAGCAGCGCAGTGAATTTTTCCCATTGAACGTTGTGTTCCAAATGTAAGAATCTTTCAGAAATACTGTACCTCAGGAAATCATGTCAGATGAGGTAGTTACTACCAGGACTGTAATTGCTGCTTTACAATTCTATGACTTATTTGGGGTTGGATTTTTTATTTTTTTTCCCCTTTATTCCTTTTTCTGCTTGAGCTTCCCATGAACAGTCTGAGGTTTCCTTGACTTCATCTGTTTACTGAAAGGAGCTGTTGGACTCAGTGCAGATAAGGCTTCTAGTGCAAGAGGAGATAATATGTGACATAGGATATAGTTCCTCTACTCTCTTCATTCACGTGAGGTGGGGAAGATGTGTAAAGTGTGTTCTCTCACCCATTTGTGTGGCATAGCAGGCCAGGTTGCCTCAGCAGGCTGGGTTGCTTTCATACCCTGTGAAGAGGGGTTTTAGTGACTAGAAAAGGTTGAGTTAGCAAGGAGTGATGAGCCAAGTGTGGCACAGATGCAAACCTACTCTCCACAGAAAGACCAAGCTAGTGAGATTGAATAGACCACTGATGTGATACCCTTTGAAAAAGAGTGAAAGGAAACCACTCTGAGGAAACAGAGGGCATCTTCTCTGAAATTAATTCATGCCATCAAACTGCTGCAACTGAGAAGACAGTTTGTTCCCAGCTGTTTAACTTTGTCACATTTTGTACCACCTGCAATGACATTTCATTACTATAGAGTGACAGCAGCAAAACTACCATGCAGCTATCAGCAGGAAAAGAAATTAGTGATGATTATGATTAACAAAACAGCTCTGGCTCAGCCAATGCCAAGAGAAGACAGCCTCTAAAGGAATCAAATAGTAGAAGTATCAGGAATGTAATATCAGCACCACCCTGTGGATCCCATGATCTGCTTCCACCTGGTTTAGGTCAAAAGGAGCCAGAGCACTGTTTCTTTCTCAGTTTTCTCTGGTTCTCTTTCATGTGGCAGATACTGTAAACTCAGCCTGGTTTCCTCTCCACCTGAATGAGGTCCAAAGCACTATTCAGGAAAGATGCGAGATTCCGTGTGACTGAAGGCATTCCTTAATGAAAGCCCTGCTTGTCAGCAGCCCAAATTCTGTACTATCTTCACAGCTGCAGCTTTTAAAACTGTTCCCAAAGGGCAGTGCAGTCTGATGACAAGTTTAAGGGAGCACAAATGAAATCTAATCCTGCTTCAGTCATAGGTTTTATAGATTTCCCTGTTGTGTTCATGTGATTCAATTAATTGGCAAATGGGTATAGTGGAAGAAGAAAACCTCACCTGTGAAAGTCAATGTTGGCAACAAGTTCTGTCGTAAATAGAGTGTTTGGGTTCTGAAAAACATCAAATGTGCTCTTCTGATTTCAGTGGAGCGTTGCTTAAGGTAGCAAATTAAGAAAAAAATAGGGATAAGCTGTATATCCTTGCAGTATAACCTTTTGTTGTGGCAAATTTCAAGTCATTTCAAGTAAAATGATAGATTCATATAGAAGTAATAAATGTCATTAAATAACTGAAACAAGTGAGCGCATTCTTTCACATTCTCCTCATAGTATCTAGTCATCCAAGGATTTGATAAATTTGTGTAGGAACTTCTTTCACTGCATTTTTTTGTCTTTTAAGAAAAATCAGCAACATAGATGTGTAACTAAGAGCTGTGATTTAATACCCACAAAATGACTTGACTTTGTTTGATTTGTATAATGAAAATCCAAATAATAATTTTATCCAAAATATATACCGGCTTTAAAGATGCACATGATCATCCAGAGTGTTGGTCCAGCCTCCATGCTGTATGACTGAAACATAAGAAGAAACCTACATTCCAACAAAAGACATACTTGTGCAAATGCTCACAACTGAGGAGATCATTAAAGCCAAGGCAAATCGTGCCATTTGTCCAGTTATCTCAGCAAGCTGTCTTGAAGGAGATCTGTCCAGGTCACTAAATGAAAGGAAAAAGTCATTATTAAACAGTAGGCAGCTGGGATCCCGAAGCACTCCTCTTGTTAAGAAACAGGGAAGCACGTAGGAAGTCATTTCTGTAAAAGTTCCAGTTTCTCAAGTTACTTTCTTGCCATACTTTAATTTATTTTGGGCTCAAGTGACTTCAGACTTTCTTAGAGAATGTTTTGCAGGCAGGATTGAGGGTTTTCTTCCCACAAGGAAAGAATGCGAAGGT
Organism: Excalfactoria chinensis; assembly: GCF_039878825.1. NCBI lineage: Eukaryota > Metazoa > Chordata > Aves > Galliformes > Phasianidae > Excalfactoria > Excalfactoria chinensis. The sequence goes on from NC_092831.1 coordinate 31,917,889, forward strand.
TTCTCTGTAGGAGGCTGTCGGACTGAGTGATTAGTTTAATACTGTTGAGACCTTATTGTAATATTAATGGTGCGTTATGGTGCCTAAGGTCTTAGATAAGCATCATTTATTATTTTAAACCTAAGTAAATAAATTCAGGAGTCATAGGAAGTGGCTTCTTGCTTGATCTTGTCAGCAGCATGGCATAACCGCAGCCAAAATTATGTATGCTACTTATTTAAGAAACTATACATACCTAAACTCTAATTTTATTTAAACAACCAGGAAAGCAGGAGGAGGATGAAACTTTTCACCAAAATGCATATTGCCACTCTACTGGTCTAGTACAAGAGTAAAGGTATGGTTTTAAGCCACTGCATGGGAAATGCAAGTATCATGTCTCCTTGATTAATAGGTAGATTACTGAGTCAATGTTTGGACTCTCTTTTGTAAATCAAGTCTCATCAATACCAGTAGGATCCTTCTCATTTTACTTATTTTAAGTATTTTGGTTTTCAATTGCAGGACAATAAATTTGCAGTCAAAGTAGACAAATGAACACAGCTTAGTGGTTTTTAACCATTTCTGGGGGGATGATTGTTGTTCTTCCCACTGCTGTAGATATTTCTTCCTCATTATTATTACTCATCATCATTATTATTATTATTATATTCTGTTAATGTGAAACATCAGCAACCTACTGTCACATCTGATGCACATTTTAAACACGTGGGGAGCATTTTGAGTTTGACTTTAAGCAAGCAATTGGTAATGCAACTGGTGAATACTTTCTGTTCTCTATTAGCCAGCAGTATGCATTTAGGAGGTAATCTGATCCTTCATCATGACAGGAAAAGTATAACAATAGTGAAGGTCAAAGTAGCATTGAAATTAATTTTGTCAAAGAACTGGTTGTTATTAAATTCCATGTTAGTTAGGGTCAGGAAAATATCCTTTGTATAACCATTTCCAGAGCTATCTCAGTCTATCTCCATCTTGAAACCAGACAAAAAATATATGGCTCTGTAAGTGCTAGACAGAAATTTAAATATATTCTAAACATCCTGTTCTCTGTAGCTCTATTCTATGTATTTTTCATTAAGCTCATTACACATTATCTCAGGCTGTCCTTCAAGGAAAGGATCCTGTTGAATGGCTGTCAGATGACAAAGCAAGAACCAATAGATCTGAGCTATGGAGTTTTATGTGTGATCTGATGATGTGATCTGGGTCAGTCAAGTTGAGTTGTGCAATCCCCCCAGTGGAAATTTAAACAAATGTTTTCCCCTATTTACCACCGTCCCTTTATATGATTGCAATTCCTGTCTAAGTGAAGCCTTTAGGTCTGTTTTCCTTTCTTTCTATCTCCTCATCATCTGAGAATGGGACTATCATGGGGATTTTCTATGCAGTGTATCTATGCTATGGATAAAGAGCTATAGAGCACTTCAGGTTACTCTTCTCTTTATTGCCTAAGTTATTCTACTTCTTTATAGAAACTTAAAATGAATAGGTAAATACAAATGAGTAATGAGTGAACTACTGGATTTTCCTCAAGCTGAAAGGATTCCTTACCAGAAATTGTATCATGGCGTCCATCTACCTGAGTCTCCCTCAGTCATCTAATACAGTGTGCAAAGAAGCCAAGAACCAGTGCTTTAGTTACCCACTCTGCTGATTTTCTTTTAAATTTCATTTTCAGCCTTTTCTGCTTTGTGGGGAACTGTGTGTCAACAGACCAGCATTTAAAAGGTGACAAACTGTGAAGAATTAAAACTTCTAATTTAACAGATGAGCGACTGCAAATAACAGAATCTCAGACAAACACTATTTTAATGAAAGGTGACGTGCCAGAGATAAGACAGTTTTTTCCTCTCTCTTCATCAGGTAACCACAAATTAGTTTAGGAAACCATGCAATAATAATGTGAATGCGGTAACAAATTCATATCCTGTGCTGTTAGTTTTGTTTGCTTGTTTGCTTTCTGAAACCATATATGACATTTCTTTTTTTATGGTATATTTTCTTCACACTAGAAGTGTCAACATTTGTTCAAGTCTGGAATAGCTCTCATTTTTATTCTCAGCTCTAGGGTTTATATTTGTTCTTCATTGCAGAGCTTTGCATTTTAGTGCTGAGTGGTAGAGAGTGGTGGGTAGGCTCTACAGCAGATGTCCTGAGTTTTTATAGCATTTTGTGGTACTTCACAGGTACAGAAGAGGTTAGGTGCATGTTGGCTAGTTGCTTCTAATGAGGTTTTCCAGTGCAATGTGAATCAGAAGGAAAACTAAACACATATAAACCACTCTAAAAGGACAGTTATGTCGGTAAGCATTGCTTGGCTACCTGTCTTAGGATCACACTGAAGTAAGTTTTTAGATATTTGCAATTAAACTCAAATGAGTACAAAGGCTAAATAACTTCAGATGACCTATTAGCGACATACTGCATTTATTACACAGCAAGTGATCATGTGCTGTCATATCTAAGATCATGGAAATCGCTCCTTTTGTCCTACTGTACTTTAGAGTGTAAAGCATGGCAAAGAGAGTTTGTCATAAGTCATAATGACATGAATAAAATAACCAACAGCTTGATACAGGATCCTGAGAATGAGATGTCCAACTCGGTGACAGCTTACTAGGTGTCTGCAAGGTGTCACAGTCAGCCCTCGGCATCACTGCCAGCTGCAGACCTGAATGTATGGTGTAAATGCCCCTCATAAGCAAGCCCCAGGATAATTCTCTACCCTCTCCCTACTCATGTGCTTAAAAATAATCTTTAATTTGTTTTCATGTCTATGGCAGCCACCACAGTAAATCAACCAGTGGGATTCTCTCGTATGCGCCTCTGCCTCACTGGGTATTAATGAGATTTTCATTTAAATTTCATTAGGGAATGATTTCATGAATTCAGCATATGGGACTTAGGGTTTAAATTGTTTAGAAGTGGCACTTTGGCTCTGCAAATGTGAAGTATATATGACAATGGGGTAAGTTTGCCTACATAACAGTCCTGTGATTAATTGGTCTGTATTTTATGTAATAATCTGAATCTAAAGCAAATGCCACAACTTGCATTTCTCCATTATGAAAAATAGCATGAACTAGCAATGCCTTTCTAGGCTGGAGTAAATTTAATTATAAACGAGTCTGGTTTATGTGCGTTTGGGAAAAAAGAACTTTCCCCCTTAGCAATATCTTATAATAAATAATGGAAATACGAGGTCGTTTTGCTTAGATTGTACCTGGCAATTGAAAGACTATCAGGTAATAGGAAGTAAATATTGGAAAATATTGGAAAAAAATAGCTCAGAAGATGGACAGTCCAGTGTGAGGAAAGGCAAACGATCACTTGGAACTTCACCTGAAATGAAATGACAGCCATTCATTAGATACTAAGGCTGAAATTAATGCATATATTCATCACAATAGCTAGGGACAGTAGTCTGTATTGTTCCTTTCCTGTTCTGCCTCAGTACAAATGCAAACAAGAGGTGGGAATAGCATGGCAGAAAGCACTAATGTTTTTATTTGAGACCTCAGGAAAAAGATACAGAAGAGTATCATTATAGGCTAGAGAAAAAAAAGCTGGTGGGATGGAGATAGGTAAGGTAACAAAGTGCCAAGTGATGAAAACAAGTGAACATAAAAAGTAGGGAACTAGAACAAAGATAAATGCAACGCAAGGAGAGGCGCTACCGAAGGGACAAGGTGAGGAAGCAGTATTTGCAGCTATATTTAGATAAATAAGAGCTTGTAAAATTTAGATTCTTTGAGTCAGATGAAGGACTTGGAATGAGATGAATTGGGAGTTAATGTACTTGGTGAAATTACTATGGGTTAATGAATTAATAAAGTAAATGTGAAGGAGAAAGAAGAAAGAGCTGGAGCTGGTGAGCTGGGCAAGGGCAAGAGTGATTTGTTGGGTGGGAAAGAGTGAGAGTGAGATGATACTTGCATTATAAATAGATGAGGAGATGATTATGGAAATGTGGGCGGAATATGACCGGGAAATATCAAGGGATGGGCCAAAGGGAGGAGCGGTTTATCTGTATTTCTATCAGCTTGAGCCTTGACCTACAGTTGAAATCAGTCCTGTTGCAGTGAAAGAGAATGCTGACCCTGTCTTGAAAAGATAAATGTGAATCTAAGCAAATACCCATTTGATAAAAGCATGAAAGGCAGCAGTTCCTCCTCCCCTTAGGCAGTGATTTAGCAAAGAGGGTATGGCAAGGGCTGTCCCTGCTCTGACACAGTGATCTCTCTGCTCCAGACCGAGGAGAAGTGATAAAGGGCAGGGATCTGAAGTGGCTCATGGCACGCTCTATACGTGTGTTGCTCAAGAACCACTCCCGTTATTGCTCTTGAAATAAAAAGATGTTTAAATTGAACAACTCACCACGGCACATGCAGTATACATTAGCTGTTCTCACGAGGATCGTTGTTTACTTTTCAAGCTGTCTGATTTTGCTGCAGATTCTTCTCTGAATCTGCTTACTGATGTGTTCGGCAGTTTTCTTTCCAGAATATTTCTTCTCTAGTCAACCCTGCAGTTCTTTTCAAGTGAGAGACTGAGACTTTTCTTATGTTTTCACTGTCACGTAAGACTCCCTGCTAAATCACTACTAAAGTAGAAATATATATTCCAAAGCCTGGATCCTGATCTTATCTGTACCAAACTCCCACTCGCTACAATAATCAGATCCTGTAATGAGGGTGTCCTGGCTCCCCTGCCCCTAACAGGGAAACGTCACTCTTGATAAAGCCTTTCCCTAAGAAATAAGCTATGATTAGTTAGAAAAAAAACTATGATTTGTTGGAAAGAGGAAAACAATAGATGGGCATCTTGTTGCAGCATCTTCCACTGGTACAATGTATTAAATGATAACCGTGAGTTCAAATTTAATACTGACAAAATGTGGGGTATAAATGATTTATAAATTAAAGCATTCATTCAAATTAACAAAAATACTGATGGTATGATGGAGGACCAGCTGTACTGTGCCATCTGGCAGGTAGAAGGACAAATAAAAATCAAATAAGCTCATTAATAATCTTTCAGGGAGGACTTAAATTTTTCAGTAAATTACATTTACAGAGATCATTACTTTTTTTAAGCAGAAACATATTGTTGCCATTATTTATGTGTAAGAAGCAGACCTAGCGTGGAATATGTCACCTAATTAACATTAGTAACACTTAAACATCTCTTCAGTATTTTAAGAAACCTTTAGATAGTTTGTTATTTAGAAAATTTAGTAGCCTGAAGATGGTCCCACAATGGTTCCCAAGCAGGTGACCCTCTCCATTTCAATGGGACTTCAACACCAGACTGGAGCCCTGTTACTCTTTAAAATAGGTGTGAAACTATAAAACTCTGAGGTTAGAGGATGAAGGTGGCTTTAAGTCATAGAAGCTGTGAGGAGAGCTCTTTGGGAGTTTCCAGGGTGCACATGCAAGCTAGCAGGCTCTTGCTCTACAAAATACATCCTAAAAACTAGGTCTGTGTGCTATAGCTAAAAATAGGAAGTCCCATCACTTTGATAAAGTAGTTCTCCAGGAATGTAAACAGGGCAGTCAGGCTCCACATCTGCACAAGCTTCCTAAAAATAGAGCTGTGGGGAAAAAAAAACAAACAAGAAACATAAATTGCATGCACCTGCAGAAGGTGAGATTGAAAGACCTGTTTGTCCATTTCCAGCCCAGCCCCTTTACCTGCTTCAGCAAGATAGTGCAAGCAAAAACTATAAATGCTTCTCTGAGGAATAACCGAGTTTGTGATTCCCTGTGTTAGCCATTAATATGAGATTTCCATTGATTTTGCATTTTTCCATAACTGATAACATTGAATGTATTCTAAGAGACTTTCCAAACACCTTTTTCTTAACCACACGCCTCCTCATTCCTGTGTAAACAATTCATTTTGTTTACACACATGGAACATTTCAATTCCCTTCTTGTTTCCCAGACAAACCAGGTTTCAGTCTTTTAATCCTCCCTCTTATGTAAAACCCTCCAACTATACTAATGATTCTGTGGTTCATCTTTGAACTCCATTCACTTTGCCAAGATATTTATCTGTGGAAAAAGTTATACGCACATCTAAAAAGCCACAGAAGGGTATTTTGTTTTCCTGCTCTGTAGCATAACAACGCTCCCTTGGCTTTCCACATTGCTGCAAAATCATCTCTAGTTTCCAATCTGTTATCTTCTCGAGGTTTGGCAGTGTTGTTTTTGCAAGGTTGCTCCTTTTCAATGGATCTCTTCTGTATTAAGTTATTCTGGATACACTTATCTTTCATTTTCATTGGCTCTAAGTGTTGCCTGTTCTTCTCAATAGATACTTTAAGTCCTTTTTTCTTTGGTATTCACAGCTCTTCATCAACAGATTTCATTATTTCTGCTTTTCCAGCTTTCTGTAATTATTTAAATAACACAAATATCACATAACATGAGAACAAACACAAGAAAGAGTCTTGTATTAGCCTGTGTGCTGTTACTTTATAATTTAATGATTCATCTTCGTTAAGATTTCAGTGTATATTTCATGCCCACGCACAAACCAGTTGCTTCAGGAGCACATTTTCAGGTACACTCTGGTGTCCAATGCTGTAATTCCTTTGCATAAACAGCACTTGAGTTTGAGTGACAAGGTCTATCCTTATGAGCTCAAATGACCTCTCTGTTACACCTCTAGATCTTTAAGGGTGTTTATCAGCTCTCACTTTGTTAATTTTTCAGGGGCAAACTCATTTGTGCAGTTGGATTGTGCCGGTAGGCACACCTTGTGGCATCAAAACAGGACACCCTGCCACGTGGATCTGTCCTACCTTAAGGCCACGCAGACTGTTTTGGAGGGACCTGGAATTGAGAAGACAGAGCCATGTTAATATAAAGGTATGGTTTCTTAGTCTGCACTATAGAAATGCTTTTCCACAATTGTATTTGCATGGGAGTGTATTCTGTAGCCTCTTGTATGTACAAGCTCCTTCTAGTGCAAATTTTTGTTATTTTTCTTAAAAATTTTCCATTGAAAATTAACAATCAGAGCTAGTGGTGAGATCGAGACTGCATCCAGATATTCTGCATGTGAAAGACAGCAGAAAGTTGGGCTGCAGAGAAATGCAGGCATTACTAGAATAAAGGGCAAACTGAGTATTAATCTGCAAGCAACCGTACCTGCAGCATGTTAAAATGGAGAGAGATCCAAATCACAAAAACCCGCATTGTATCTATGAGCTGAGGTTGTCAGAATCATAACTACCTTGCTAAGTCACTTTCTTTAAGAAGCAATTGCGTTTCCAAGCTTTTTTGTGTGTTGTTATGAAGCAGGACTGTAGTTCAGTCTTAGAATCAAAATTCCCTGCATTGTTAGCCAGGTATAGATGGCCACAATAGCTTGTGGGTACAAACATGAGACCAAATACAGGGACTCAAGGAAGATTTCTGCAATTGAATATCATCCAGTGCACTAATAGCTATTCCTGTCCACGTCTAAAGCCATTTCAGATAACTATAAGGGCAATATGGCATTGAGTTTCAGGTATTTCTTGTGATTTCTTGGTTCTTCCCAGCCACCAGAAGTTCTCAGGGTTGGCTGTGCTGATGTCCTTGAGAGGAACTGGAGGACGATATCTCCATTTCCAAAGTGAGAGCACAGAGTAGTTGTAAAAGTGGACTCTTTCTCTTTATTGCATTCCTTGGTACCTTTGCAGTCCTGGGAATAGAGATATTTTAGAATTTACAGTATAAAACGTCAATATCAGAGGTTTGCTTAACCTTTGTAGTTTCTCCCTATGGAGAAGATTTTGTATTCTCTCTATGAATCTATGTGTGTGTGTTTCTGTGTGTGTGCAGAAGCATATATATATTAAAAATGCGTATGTTTATAAAATACATATATAGTACTTCCCATAGTTTCAGAATGTCATTCCCTGTGGCCTTACCTCTATTACACACATCATTCATTAGATTATGAAAACCATTAATGTCAGGCAGCAGAACCAAATGAATTCACTAAGGGACCACCATTAGCATATCAAGTAGCTATTTCTCAGCTAAATATTCCTGACAGCCCTCATTACATATGACAGATGAGCTTTATAAGAGGTAGTAGTTCCAGAAGAAAATAAAATCTCAGCATTCTACCACATGTGGCCCAGTAACTTGATGTCATTTTTGGACTGTCTGTTTGCATTTCTTTCCTTTTTTTTTTCTTTCAGAACGAAACAGTTGTAAAACTCATAAATAGATTAAATGCATAATTCAAAATTCATTAAAAATTGTGGGCCTAATTTAGCCCAGTTTCTGAATTCTGTAGGTGCTTTAGTCACGAGGTATCAAACACTGTGTGCCACCATAGCTGGATTGCCAGCAGCCTGTCAGGAAGAAAAAAGACAACTGAAAATAGCAAGTGAGTGGATTTTAAGACTATGTATCGCAGGAAGTTCTATGACTGGGAATCCAGCATTTTCTAAGGTGAAAACAAAGAAACAAACCAAATATACATTTTGAAAGTAAAATATATATATATATATATTTATATATATATATATATATATGGATCAAAGCCATGTGGAAAAAAAGGCACAAACCGCAAACAAATCAGTCTAAAAGCCTCCTTGCACCTGCAATCACCTGCTAGGTGACCCAACTGTGGCAACTGATAACCCCCTTTGTGAGAGTACAGACTCCAGTACTCCAAACACCAGTCTGGAACTTGCTGCTGTATAACCTTGTGGAAATGTCCATAGCATAGCACGTCGCCACATAACAACGGGAAAACCGTCCTGTTTATGCTTAAGGACAGAAATTTCTTAATTTTTAAGGACAGATGATATTTCTATTCTTGGGACATTGAAAACAGGTAGCGTGATGTTTAAGGGCTCAAATCATGTCATTTACATTAGTGATGACAAAGCTTACCCTAGGCAGAATCATCTAGAAAAACTGTGTTCTCACAATAAGAAATCTAAGCATCCCTCTAGAATCAGACTATCTTCAATAAGCAATACCTCAGACACACATTAATCCTATTATAATGAATTACCCTCTTTTACTGGTTCTAGATATGCTCTAAAACTGGATCCAGTATTTTATTTCAGTTCTCTCTCATACATAAGTATTCCTAATGGAGGTATCTACTCCTAAAAAAACTCAGTCATTGGTATTGGCATTATAATCTGAACTACATATAGATGGTTTGTGTGATCAGTTTGCTGACTAACAGTAAGAATACATTTTCCATGCATCTACTTCTTATTGCGACAGTAGTGCAGACAATGCAAGAAATCATTATTATTTTTAATTTAATATTATTATTAATTTTAATATTATTATTAATTTTAATTTAGCATTTAAATAAATGTACAAATATGTTTTTTCAAGCAGCCAAGCTGAAACAGCAAGTTGAATGTTTGAGTTTGATGCTTGTTATTAGAAATGAAGCTCAAAAAAAATATTAAAGGTTAATTGAAGTGTGAATTGAAGTCTATTTTGCCATTTGGTTACAGCTTTACATGTGCTATGCAGCTGGAAAATGTAGAGCATGAAAGTGAGCTCCCACAGCACCAGCAGAAGCCAGTCACACCAGCATACCTAGAGTGGTGTACCAACACTGCTTCAGCTGCCCATCCTTCTGCCATTGGCTCAAGGACTCAAGTCCCAGAATCTCAAAAATATAAGGTAAGGCATAGTTGTACAATACGTATGTTTTCCATCACACTTTACTGCTGTTCATTTTGTATTACATTACTTCTGGGGTACAAGGGGAAAAAACTAAATAACACTTGTTAACTAACTTTAAAACCTCTACAATTGCTATCACAAGTAGACAACAAGAGACTAGTCATAATTGCTCTGAGAGAACATGCTTTCATCTTTCATGATACCAGTATGTATTCTTTGTATGAAGTGTTTTTAAGAAAGATACACTTAAATTTATTAGCTGATCTTAAGTCATGCAAATGTACTTTCATTCTCACTCTTAGGTAGCTATGTATAGGCTGGTTAAAGCCGTGATTTTCTGGCTACAGTTTACTTTCAGATGAGATACAACTTCTTTATTTAGTAAATAAATACAGAAACACTGAGACAAAGCAAAAGCAAGTTGTTAAATATCCCTGCTTATTGGCAGCTTTTCAGATGAGGGGAATTTTTATATATATATATATATATATATATATATATATATATATACACACACACGCACACACAAAATGATTAAATATATGTGTATATATATAATATATATTTTACAATTTTATATATATGTGTGTGTGTATATATAAATATATATATTTTTAATATATAAATATATATATATTACAATTAGCTACTTCCTAGGCTTTTATTTAGAGGCTATCAAAATTCAAGGATCCAGCCTTGGTCTGAGCATCTTACAGCACACATGCACAAAGCACAGGGAGTGGGCCAGAATCCAGCCTAGAGTTGGCCTCAGCTGCAGCAGGTGCTGCAGAAAAGGCTGAACCTTTGGGCAGAAACCAAGACTTACATCCAGTGCCCATCTACAGTACCCAAGAACCAGGTCATCCACCTCTGCCCACTGTCTCTTCACCCCAGCCAGAGGCCAGACTTGCTAGGGAAAGAAAAGTTGGAAAACTGCTGTCCTTACCCTGTCTGTAAAGAAAAATAATATATTTCTATGTTATTAAGTAATTATTAAGCAATGTAGATACTTAATCATCCATTGCTGACATCTGTACACTTTTGTTGCTATACTGCTTGGTAGACCAGCAAGGCAAACTAGTAACATAGCAGCCATTTCTGTATTACACAGAATGCCTTCAGGTATTTCCAGGCTACTAACAGATTCCCAGCTGTAACCTTTGTGACATATTCTGCTAGATGATCTGAAGGTTCCTAATGACTCCATCTCTCTTGCAATCTGATTTTGACTTTGTTGAATTACTGCTGTCTGAAATATAACTTCAGAGTACCTTTGTGTTCAAAAGTAAAGTAAATTCTGCATGTTCTGCATAGTTGATTCAAAAGGAAAAGCCCTGGATAGCTGTACCCATTCTCTACAAGATCATATGTTAAAAAACTTCCCAATACACCTGGCTTCTCCAACTGCTTTATGCTATTATAAATCTGCCCTTCAGTCACCACAGAGTTTTCAGTGCTTTTTTTCCTGGTGGCCATCTAATGCCATGCATACTTTTTCCATGTTTCTGAATTCATTTTTGTCAGTTTGGGCCTCATTTTGTGAGCTTGTACTCCTCTTCGCAATTTCTTTTGTTATGTTCTTTTCCCTTTTTGATTCCTTCTGGTTACTGCTTACAAGTTAATGTCATTTATTGTATCAATCTAGCAGTGTTACTCCTACTTTAGTACATGCCTGGAAATGTTATTTAAGATACACCCTCTCCAAGGCCACCCACCATTATCCTTATTGTTTTTCATACAGTGCTTTAGCTGCATCTTTCCTCAGCCCATACAGCACTGCTCCCATTCAAAATAAGGGAAATCAACATTTCTAATGTGTTTTCCCACCGATTGCTACCAACTGTTTTGCTAAAATTCATGCATATGATCTCATGTGCTTATTTAAGTACTCATTTCTTTCTCCCCACCACCCCCATCCCCCTCCCAAACATAGCAATATGATTTGACTAATATGATACGTTATTGATACTGCTAAATTTTCATGGTGCTGTTACCGTTTAAATCTTCAGTGATTTGCCTTAAATGAGGCAGAAGGTTCCTATGTAAACCAAATTATGAAACAGCAGGGCATTAATTCTATTATTATTCAAAAGCATAGTAACATAGTATTACTGCTGAATTAGAAAATAGACTGGATACCTACTGCACAATGATTACCAGTGCCACATAGTGATATAACAGGTTCACTCCATTTCTTTTCTCGAATTCAATTCCCACTTAGTACATGCTAACTTTTTCAACTGTCTTTCATTTACTGTCATTTAGATGAAGAGAACCTCACAAGTTACAGAAACATTCATCTGAGAAACTCCTCTAAAATTCTTTTTCAGATATTTGCTGGAATCTTTTCAACTCTTTCAGAAACATTTGTTCTTTCAGTATAACTCCGTACCATTTCTATATACAAGTTGTGACATGGTAGTGATACTTCCAAGATGTCTTCACATAACCCAGGAAAGATCTCAATTCCTGTTTTCATGGCTTTTTTTCCCCTCCTCTCCCATCCTATTCTCTGCCTCTCACCTTCCTTTCTCTCCCCTCCTCTCCATTCTGTTCATTCCATGTACACTGCTCTATACTGCGTAGTCTGCTCATCCTTGGAAACTAAGTCCTCTTACACAAATGATATTTACCACCTGTATGTTAAAGAACTCAAAGTAAATGTTTACTACTGAGAATCCCATGTGATACAATTATAAGCAATTGTGAAACTATTGAAATCTGACTGTCAAGTAGTAGTATTTTTCAACTGCAGTTTATATTCCTGGTCAAGGCATATATTGAGATAACTTAGATTTTTATAGGAACATTAATGAAATATAATGACAGTAATACTTATTCACTATGAAAGCACTAAAATGTTTACCATCACCTTTCCCATGCAATTAACTTCAACACAGCATTAATACAAAAGTGATAATTACTATGCAAAAGAAACCTCGAGGGCATATTTCCATGGTGTAATGAATAATTTTCTTCAGATTGCCTCAAATTTATTCTGGTGTCAATAGTTACATAGAAATGAAAAGGAGTAATTAGTGATAGAAGTTCAGTGCAGAAAAACCAACTCTGCTACATTTCGCTTATGGAAAATTAGCTTATACTGTTTCCATCAGCAAATGTGAACAATTAGTCACAAAAAAACACCTCTCAGATGATGTAAATTGTCAGATAAGAGTAAACTGTTTTAAAACAGTTAACAGCTGACATTGTATTAACCTTTCTAATCACCTGCTTGTCCTGAGATAAGAATTCTGATGTTTCTTGCTTCCTGTAAAGTTACTTAAACAGACATTGATATACAAAACCATAATACAGGTAGAGAATTTACAACTGAGAATTCATTTAGCAGGGCTACTAACTTGGTCTTCCTTAATTAGATATCAGTTCAGAAACTGTTCATTTAATGGTTTGGAATTGGCAGGTTTAGGCCAGAAGGTGGTATGCCAAAGCAGCCATTGCTCTAGTCCTGCCTTGCTGCTCATTTGCACATTCTCTTCATATTTCATTTACTTCTGTCTACATGTTCCTATCTGCAAAAGAGGAACACTAATACTGGCCTTGCTTGCAGAATACTTTGATGCTTGCACACAAGAAATACAATTAAATTTAGCTGATATTTATCACTGCCTGTTACTGTATCACATGTAAGTCAAACCTCGAAATATTTATAGATCAGTAGATACTTTTGTAATTCTTGAGTAGCAGAAGATGTCACAGATGTTCAGTACTATAAAAAAAATATGAACAGGCAGACCAGAAAATAAATCACATTTGTGTTTCTTCTCTTTTCTAAGTAGTTTCTATGCATCTTTCATCAAGGAGTGATTGATGATTCCACCATTTCCATCCTTCTGGAGCTCAGTCTTGACAAATGCTATTGACTGTTTCTTCAGTCATATGAATTTTAGGAAATATTTAGACACGTTTCATCTAAAGACCTTCATTCAGATCACAGAGAAGCATACAGTGTTAGTGAGTTAGATTTGAGGATATGCAATAGCGTTGAGAATATTTCAAGAATGTTTTATAAATGTTTTCATGTTGCAGTGCATTGTCTGAAAATTAGCACACTGAGAAGAAATGTTGGTTGAAGGTCTTGTTAGCTCTTTCAGCTGCAAGTCAGAGCGTACAAAGTTTGCTCCTGCTAAAATATAATTAATACATTTGATAGGTTGAAAAGAAAAATGGTTTTGCAGCAGTAAACATAGTGGAAAGCTTCGTCAAATAATGACTGCAATATCATTACCATCCCCAGATTAGATCTTTAGAAGAGGCAGGGACTAAAAACATGTAATGATACAGTGTAGACTCCTGTGTCTTTCCATTCTTAAGAGATTGTTTGAAGCACAGAGCTTGGGATAAAAAACAACAACAACAAAACATAGTGACAACCTGGTATAAATGTTTCCCTCTTAGGGACTATCTTGGAAGGAAAGGCTTCTTTGGGGGTTCAGCCTACATCTGCAGATATGATTACATACATGAGAGTCCATCACCAGATCAGCTATCCACTTTTTGTGGCAGCTCTGCTCACTATTGGTGCTTTCTGGAAAGGTCATCAAGGTTTGCCTTGAGCCGTTCTATCTGACTTTGACCATTTATGGTCACATAATCCTACCCGAATCCTTTCCCTCCAATAGAAACAACTATTTGGTGTTTTCAGAGATGCACAGGCAAATTCCAATAGGAGCTTCAACATCCCATCCCACTTGGTGTCAATCAGGAGGAAAACAAAAACAAAAACAAAAAAAAAAAAAGAAAAAAAGAAAAAAAAGAAAAAAGATTGAAAATAGAAGACTTAATAAATGACAGAATCATAGAATGGCCTGTGTTGAAAAGGACCACAAAGATCATCCAGTTTCAACCCTCCTGTTGTGTTCACAGTCTCTAACCAGCAGACCTGGCTGCCCAGAGCCACATCCAGCCTGGCCTTCAGTGCCTCCAGGGACAGGGCATCCACAACCTCCTTGGGCAACTTGCATCACCACTGTCTGCTATGCTTTTCTTCATATGCATGTGAGCTTTGGGAAATCGTGCAGTGAAGGTCTAGAGCTGGTAATTTTCTACCAACAGGTCATTGGCTGGGTCAGGGTTATTCCCAGCTTATTCCAATATCTCATTCAGAGGTGAGAATCTACATAGATGGTAATAACAAATATTAGCTGGTTCTGATACCTTGATGTAGCGTGGGATGAATTGTCAAAACAGAAGATCCCACCACTGTGATATGTCCTGTCTTGAGAAAACGTTAGCATTTCTCAATGCAACATTCCCCTGTTGTTTCCTCTGTGTCAAGTTTCTAAAGAGCAGACATACTTTTGTGCTGCTCTTTGACAGATCTGTATTTCTTTGCAAAGCTCCCTGAGCTTAACCACTAGTGAGGGGGTTACAGGGAGCACAGAGGGACTCTCATGGGCTGAGACACATGCTACAGAGAACAGAGAAGGAAAGGAGACAAATGGGAAGACAGGAATGGAGAAAGACCTCAATAAGAAAGATTACGATTAGGCTTGGTTAGGTAATTAACGACATCAGAAAAAAATGCTGAGTATTTAAATAGAGAAAAGGATTAAAGATAAAATACTGCAAACCACTCAGGGAAAATAAAAATGCTTCTGAAATAAAGCTTCAGGGCTGGGACAGAGAGAAGCCAGGCAGGTAACGTTAATATATGGTCTTCCTCTGCCTTAAAATGATAACAAAGCCTGAAGAGTTGAGCCCTTCTGCAGTGCCTGACCCTGTAGCCATAAAAATCTGGCAGCTCTGCCTCATTAATACAGCAGCACCGCTGAGATGATTTTGTTCATTCTTTTCCAGTGATTTTTAGGCAATTACCCTTCCATTTCTAAAGTCTTCATTTACCGATTATCATAAATCTCCCAAAATAACTCAATGTAAACAAAAGCATTAGCTTTGAAAATCAGGGAAGAGAAACAGAATGGGAATCATATCAAATAATCATATCTTCTTCACTACAGAGAGCAAAAGGCAGAATGAGTCTTTTGGTCTGTGCATCTGGGAGCTTAGATAACATCGTCAAAACTAACTTCTACATCATTTTGTCTCTTAATTCATTAAATAATACAGCAATACAGTACTGTGTGTTTACAACAGACAAAAGCCAAAGCCAACTGTTCTTAAAAAAGCACCCCCATTCTCTAAATCTCTGCTGAGTTTCTGATATCTCCAGATTTTTTTTTTTTCTCATTAAGCATATTACATCTTTTCCAGTTCTTCTTTCTCCTCTTTCCCTTCTCTCAGATGGGAGTGGAGTGATATGGAAATAGTATAGAATAAAGTGATTGTCTTTGTGCAGGGATGTGCTTTTTAGGACAATTGAGGTAACAAATTGCTATTTTAATACTATAAAGAATGTAGGAAGTACAGATCCACATTTCTTGGTCAAGTCTCATCTTAAGTTTGGAAAAAAACATTCAGCTAAGTTTATATTCTCTTCCCCCTGTTATGATTTGAACTTGTTTGTCACTCAAGTTTATCTTTTCCTCTTGCCCCTTTTCTCATTTCTTCCTACTAACTGTATGAATCTACTCATCATGAGCTGCATGTACATCAGACAATGAATTAGAAAGCATGGCACAATTCCCAAGCATATCCATCCCAACAGAACATATACTCCAGATATAAGATTTTGTCTGGGAAAGAAATAGGTACCTATCAACAGCTATGAATTTGAGCAAGAGTAGCTGACTACAGCAGCAGGTGAGGAAATGCAGAGAAATAACTTGTGGACCACAGTGATGAATTTCCCTGTTTTTATAGACTTCCAAAGTAATAAAATTACTTGCTTCCCAATATGTCCCAAGTAAAGGCTGCTCACTACTCTGTGTTACAAGAAAAGGCTCAAATTCAGAAAAAACAAATACAGCTAGTACTAATTCAGAAATACTGGACAAGTTAATGGCACTCCTGTTTTTTATTGAAGTAATACCTCCATGCAAGGATGTATGTTGGCAGTTTGCCCTTTACAAGGGCTGTATTTTCTCCCACTTGCAAGCATCCTCTTATAGACACGCTTCCATAGGTTATAGCAAGCATAAAGCCTGCGTGAGCTGCTGTGCTCTTACTGCTCTGAAACTACAATACACAAACAAAGCCACTTGAGAAATCTTGTGAGTTCCTTAGAACTATCTCATACTTATTTCTTTACTGCTCTCAAAGGATGCCTTGTACAACAAACAGAACATTAAGGTTTCTTCCGTTCTGCTAGACAAAGGCAAACGAAATACCAGCACAAATTCAAATGAGAAATCAAATGCTGATTTAGTAGTCAAGGACAGTTAGGCTTTGCATAGATTACCAAAACCCTAATTTTCCTTTGCTCTATAAAGCAGTTCAACCAGAAATGAGCTTTGTACAAGTTAGATGGGTCACATCTGATTAGCTCTACAGGGAGAAAGTAGTCTAAACCATCTGTTACTCCTAAAATAATCTAAAGCATGTTTGAAAAATTCAAATATGTTAAAGTTTGTGTTAATTGTGTAGAAGGTAAGTATAACATTTACAGTCAACAAATAAACAGTGTTGTGTGGTTAGCTTGGTATTTACTGGTTATGCAACTAGAAACATTATCGGAGCAGAAAGGGACAACTGAAAGAATATACTTACCTGTGTTGCAAGCTCACAGAAAATTCCTAAAGGAAGCAACTACCAGAGAGAGAACTTTCCCTGCTGGCAGTCAGCCCTTAAATGGGATCTAGGAGAGGCTCAGGTTCCACCCCTCGCAGTCACACAGTTGAACTGTCTTCACCTGGGCTCCCAGGGTTGACTTGGTTTTTGCCCCAGGTGCTCAATCAGTAGTTCAGGCCACTGATAGTTTCCTACACACCTATATTAGGACCACCAAAATCCCTGATTTTTATTATGTACTGTGGTTCTTTTGAAAGCCTGAGATGCTTTTTGGTTCTCTAGATTGTGAGACTAGGACTTTATTCCCATTCTTGCAGTACTGGGAGTGCATTTTCTAACGTTGCGTAATGTTAGAAGCAGTGTCCAAACCTTTGAATTGTGTCTTTTTAAATAAATGTGTGAAGGTCAAATTTCTAATGAAAACCTCAGTTCACGAGGCTCAGCTTACATCAAGTCATTCATTCCCATTTCTTTTAGCCCTTAAAAGAAGTGGGCAGGAAATAATGCATCTTAATCTTTTGATTGTTATGAATTGTTGTGCCACAGAAAATAATCTGAAAGCATGGAGTATTCAAATGTCTATCACTCAAAGGCATTATGGGCACTATTGAGGTGCTTGCCCTAAGAGGACTGTGCGTTTGAGTCTGTAATTCCACCTTGGATTTTCTGTGTAAGATTATACGAGAAATTCCCCAAACTAATTAGGCAGACATTTGGCATGATTAAGTTTTGTTCTGCGAAGCTCAGAAAGGAAAAGCCTGGTCTTAGCATGGTACAGCAACCAGGAAACAGAACAGCAGAGCTTGAAGCCTGTCTCTGCTCAGGGCTCTCTGAAGGGCTGATGTATTATATACAAAGGTGGGGAAACTTGGAAAGGAAATAAAGTACAGGAAGCGTGCTGCTTTAATTGTAAGTATTTAGACTTTTTTTTCTGGCTGTGGGTAGATACCCACCCGGAACCACTTTTAAATGTGCTGAAAAACAAGAGCATGAAAAATACCAAGGGAAAAGGAGTGTGTAGTGAAAGGGAACAATAGCATTCATTGCCAGTTGAGGGTCTGGTTTCAATTTGTGTAAAACGCCCTTTAATAAGTTTGCTTTAATTAGCTGTCCATTACAAGTCTAAATTGCTAATCAAATGGAAAGAATTTGATTATGTTTTGCTAGATTTTCCCCTTAACAACATTGACTTCAAGTGGCTGTCCTAATTGGACATTAATGGCAATAGAAAACAAATTAACGCCAGACTCACCAGTTTAAGCTAAGGATGCACGCAGAAGTGACAGCTGAGAGTGAAGCCAGTTCCCAGAGTTACTGTCTCAGGATGTTCTGGAAACCCACTTCATGACATCACTGAAGATGAACCATTGGGAAAGAGCTTCATGAGATCCATTCTCACGTTGGTATTTCTAAACTTGAATATTCAGATGCCTGTATTTAGCTACAGGTTAGCTGCTGTAGATTCTTGAAACTCATCCCTATTCACGTTTAAATTTGTTTGTTGAAAGCTGCTAATATCAACAGATTTGTTCCCTGGGATTGTTGAACACTTTCCCCATTTCTGCTTGTATGATAGGGTGAGGCAGGATCTGGTGATTATTTTCTTGCTTAAAAACATCCCCTTCTGCACTGGAAACAAATTATACTAAACTTTATGTCTTCTACCTCAAACAATATTCTTCTCTAAAATTCAGACAAGACTTTCAGGAGCATCACAATCACTGACAAGCAAAATCAGTTCAGGAGATACTGTGTCATACTTCTGTGTATGAAATAGATGTTGCTCTGCAGCTGCAGCAGATCAGACACCTCTGCAAATAAAAGTCTCTTAAAAGCTTTAGTTCCAGTGCTTTTCAGTAAATGATGCTGACAGAACTACAGAGTCACAAGGAAGAGCACAAGAAAATGTTCCGGGCCCACAAACACATTTCCATTCTCCTAATCTTGTTAATGCCATCTTGCAGTGTATTATTTTGTCATCCTAGAGAAAAGTCTAATTGGCACAAGTATGGGAAGACTAAAGGAGAAAAGTGTACACAGATGGGATTGGTTTCATTTGGGGAAAGAAGCACAAATAAGGAGCTCTCCAATAAAGGACATTACCCTTCTTGGAACAGATATCATTAGGTGCATGTCATAGCTGTCAGCTGGGCACATGTAGACACATTAATTGCAGATTCCTTATTCATCTGTTTACGTATGCTTGTGGTGACTATTACATTTTCTGCTGCATGTGAAATAGGTTGCAGTGCTGCTTTGTTATAATTCACACGCAAGTGCTAATGAAACACACAACAATGAAAAATACCCAGGGAAAGGAAAGAAGGAAAAAAAAACAAAACAAAACAAAACAAAAACAGAAAGAAGAAGAGAAAGGTTTTATTTACTCACACAGTTATTTCCATGAGCGCACACAAACGAAAGCCTACTTTGTAAATAGCTGTGGAACAAAATGTTTAAAAATACTGCTGTGAATTGGGGAATGTAGCTACTTTATCTGAGTGTCTGCCAGCAGAATAGCTAAGAGTTGCCGTAAGGAGGAGGGCAGGCAGAGGGCAAACCGCATCCGGCAGCTTCAGGTGCTTCAGCACTGTGGCCATAATTGGCTGTGTTGGCCGCCCATCAGACTCTTGCAGCTCGTAGGATTTGCAAAAGAGGTTCCCAACAGCAACGTATGCAGTGCCAAAGACCTATTTGTATTTAGCAGTTGTCAAGCCACGTTTCACAAATGCTTTGCAAACAGATAAAGCCCCTGTTTGTGGAGTGTGCCAGGAGAGTGCTGGCTGCAGGAGGGACTGAGCGGAGCTGCCAGCAGTGCAGAGCTCTGTTCAGAAATGTGCCGGCAACTTTGTACAGCGACGTGAGAGCTATTTTAGATTAAGAGCAGCAACCTATTGGCAGCTTATCTGCTCAGCTTTCTAGCTGTTCTCTTTCTTGCTCTCTGTATCTTGCCCAAAGCTGTATTGAAAATAAATGAAATTTTGCTGCTGTTGCTGCAGCTGCAGTTTCCTCCAAGAGAATCCTGTTTGCAGCAGACAGATGAAAAAATCCAGGTTATCCATGTTTAGTAAGAAATGCTTTCAGCACTTCTGTGTGGACACTGACTACATAAAACCCACACATTTTAGGCCACAGAGCACTGGACATTTGTTTCGTCAACCAAATAACATCTTCAGTGTTTTTTTTAATTCTAATATTAACATGTACACATGTGAAGATTAGGTAAGTTCTTGTATAAATGTGCAGTAGCAGGTTTTCAGACCTCACCTTTATGTCTTAAATGGTGCCTAATAGACTATGTTGGGATTAATGGTGCTATTCAAATTGGGAAATGCCTGAGAGAACTACATGACTTCTTATAGGCATCCCGCAATCTAAACTTTCTGGATATAGCTATTCCCAAATGTGTTCACCATTAATTTGTTCTATACCCTTTCTGTGAAATCTCCATTTATTAGTTTTGAGAATTATATACCTTTTACTGTGAAGCCTAACATTCTTGACTTAGATACTAAAATTGTCCGGTGTTTTCTTTCTTCGAGTGTGATTGTTTTCCATTCTTTTTGCTTTCTTAATAAGATTTTGTGTTCAGTATCATGAGATATATTTTCTTTAGCCTTTAGCACCATCTTCATAGCTCTTTCTAACTCCTTCTACAAGGCTTTTTTAATGTTAATGGAAGACTTCTGTCTGGTCCAGCTTTTTATGAGACTATTTTCTATTAAAATCAGGAAGAAAGGAGAAGGAAAGATTTGCTAACTGTCTATGACCTTACTCAATCTGAAGTGTTCCAGTAAGGGACATTGGACCAATGTATTTTCGAACTCCCAGTTCGTTAAGTATCTGCTCTCAAGTAGGTTTTCCACAGCTGTTTGTTTTTGCACTTGATCTTCCTGCCTGATGCTGGCCCATCATACCCATTCCCAGCACACACACTGCTCAGCTGCTGTATGTGCCCTTCACTCTTCTTTAATTGAAGCACAGTTTGCACTCTTTGCAGGGATTCCGCAAGGACAAAATTTGTGCAGGCAAAACGCCAGAGCAATCTTCACTGGAAAGCCAGATGTTTCATTTCATCGGCTGGCTGGCTGGCAAGGGTGTACCAAGGGAGAGGAGAGATCTGTGCCTTTTTCTTAAATCAGGCCCAGAGTTAATTCCCCATTAGGTTAGCAGCCTCCAACTTTGAAGCAAATTTGTTTTTTTTTTTTTTCACCAATGAATTTGAAAGCAAAACAAACAAAACTCATCAAAATAATTGTAACTCTGGGCAGAAGGAAAGAAGCCCAGGGAGAGGCTTCTAACACCTTCTCAGTGAAGGCATTCTTAAAAGACAGATACCAGAAACTGTTGTCATCTGGATAGCAAAGGAAAAAAAAAAAAAAAAAAAAAAGAATTAAATAAAAAAGAAGTAGAAGCAGCATGACAGTTTTGCTTGTTAATTGTGTTTGTTTTTCTTATGACTAATTTATTAAGGACAGTTGAGAAAGCTAAAGCGTTTGAACTGAATTTCCATTTGTTTCGCTATTAAAGTTCCTCTGTGAAATGTATGTTTATTTAAAACATCTCTAGCTACCCATTCACAATGCATTTGTTAAATTAGTTAAGAGACTTTAATTGGGCTTCTGGGATTTGTTGTGCTATTCCCAGATCTTTTTACTAAAAATACATGAGAGCAGTGAGCAATTTATTTATAACCTTGTTACATTAGGCCATTACCAACATCAGAGGTTTTTTTTTCCACATCTTCTGAATTTGCATAGACAAAATTCAAGCAATGTTTGCTTTATTTTATTTTGTTTTTAATAGAGCAGCCAGCAAACAGTTTCTAGTTAAATACAGTAAAACTACCTGTTATATCTGGGACAGTGTTGAAAGAAAAAGATTTTATTTGAAAAAGAAAAAAAAAAGTAAAAAAAGGAACAAAATTGAATCAACAATAGAGTATACTCTTCCTTTGGTATCCCATTGTAGCAGGAATGCTTGGTCACAGCCTGAAGCAGTGATTGAGCACCTGGTGAGATGGCGGGGCCAACCCAGGGGAGCTCAGCTGCATGCAATGTATCTGAGCGAATGGAAGGGCTGGAACCAGGATCCATCCTTTCCCAGAGCTCATTTAAGGGTTGGCAGTAGAGGTATGTGGTTTTCATTGGAGGTCTCTGTGTTTGTAGTGCCCTTCAAAGGTAAGCAAGTTTTCTTTTTTTGTTTCTGCTTCTGTGGTTGCTCCATTTGGGTTTGTTCTTGTTTGCTGCAGGTGAAGGTTTTGCTACCCTACCATTATCATTCTGTTTGCTGTTGTGTTTTAGTGTTACACCCATTAAGATCTTCAGTTTAAGCAGATAACTGTATTTGAGGTTATTGATGTACTGGTGTTCTGAATTAGCTTTATCATCAGGTATTATTTATTTTGTTCTGATCCTAGGCAATTCATACCCACTAAAATGTCACATGCCTAGGGAACACCCATCACAGTGCTTTATTTAGAGCCTGACCTATTCTTGCCAGCGCACAGAGCCGTTCTGCCAAACTTTGCCATGCCAGTATTGACTCTGGAACTATGAAATTGGTCCAAGAGGAAAAAAAAAGGAGTACTGGTATAACTGTAGGCTTGAAAGCCTAATTTCATCCAAACAGATGGGAAGCCATGATGATATTTCCAATGTCTCAACTAGATCTCAAAACATCAGGATTTCTCCATAGCGCAGGAGGATAGATCTGTGTTGTGCCTTATCTGCTAGAAAGACAGGGATTCTTTACAGTGGGGTTTTGTTAGGTTTTTTTTTTTAGTTTTGGTGTTGGTTTTTTTTTTTAACTGGAATTGTCTATAAAAATTCAGCCTTTTGCCTACAACCCACAGGTTACTATGAAGAAAAAAACAAACAAAAAAAAAAAAACACAGGAAAATGTTCTTGTGTTATCATGGGAAAATCAAGAAAACAGTCTATGGATCTTTTCTGTTCTTTTCAAACATTGTCATCTGCCAGCAGAGAACAGTTTATGTGGAGAGGTATAGGCTTGATTTTAAGTAGATGTAACCTGGGAATTCTAGCTGAGCTGAAACCCTCATTAACAGGAATGATCTTTGTGTCCCTGTTGTAGTTTAACAACAAAATAAAGTTTTTATTCATCTGCATAGTTTAAAGGAAAGTCTTCGAATTTAATTTAAGTGGAGGCACTAAGGGAAAAAAACAGATTCAAAGTTTCAGCCCCCCATTGGTTGGATCCAGACAGCGATGGAGTTTTAAATGCCCCTCATACATGATACAGACATGAAGGTGCTTTTCTGCCAGAGCATCCAGGTTTGGGAGCTTCCCAGACCAGAGCCTCTGGTCAGTACAGAAGCTCTGTACTGGCATATTTCTTTGCTTACCTGGAGCCCCAGGAAACCTGTTGGACTGGTGATAATAACTCATTCCCTAGAAATATTCCATAGCTAGAAGTTATAACTTTCTGGAATTAATTTTTTGTCTTGTTAAATCCAGTTGCTTGAACATAATTTTCACTCCTGCTGAGACTGATCTGCTGTTATTTGATGAATGTATAAGTCAACAGCTGTAAATGGTAATGAGTGATTTATGTAAGCTGTTATGGAAGTCAGGCTGCTTTCATGTAGGGGGAATAAACAACATACTCTCAAAGCCAAATATTTTTACTGAACATAATGTTGTATGAAGCTTGAGTTGATTTTCCATAGCCCAAGAACAGTGTTTTGTTACTACACAAAAAACATGCTGTCACTTTTCAGAGGACTGTATGGCTCTGGTACATGAGGAGAGTCCTGAATTGGTGCAAGTTAACATAAATGCTTTTCTTTCAATGGAGCTATCCCAGTTTATGCCGCAGAGTTCCCACCCGTATATGTATTGTAGCAAGATGGCAGACACAAAGTAATAAGCATTATTTTAGTTGGCACATTGAAGATAAGGAGACATGGGCCAAGTTCACTTCCCACGTACTAGCTCTCCTATCATCCTACATAATGTGAGTTAGAGAACATTTTTTCCTATTTTCCTGCAGGCTTGTCTGTAGAAATTGTCACAACATTTCTCCAGGCTGTACGTTGTATCTTCTAGTTTAGAGCTAAATTTCCCATTCTAGCTGTAAGTTGCCATTCAAAAGTGGATGGCTTTTCTGGAATCTAAGAGCTAACGTTGCTTGTTTGTCAAAAGCTGTATCTTTCCCCTTACTTTGAGAGCCTGAAGTTAATGACAGGATGTGTGCGGACCCAAGCACCTCTTGAAAGATCACAGGCTCTGTTCAATTAGGGCCTGGTCTGGTTTTCAAATGTGTTTAAGAAAGTTGTACCGAAGTTAAACCATTTCTTTTTTTTTATTTTTATTTTTTTTCAGCAAGCTCCAAGTACATGGAAATAAAAGTGAGAAAAGACTTAATGAGTCCTTCTGGGGTTTATGGCTGCAATCAAAACCTTGGAAAGAACAAGTGGTAATAAACCAATGGATGACACTGTACGTACTGGCATACTGTATGTGTGCAGGCAGCACAGAGGAGAGACTTACTTGATCTTGTATAGAAAGCTTACAGCTAAGTCTTATATTGAAGAACATTAAATAGGAATCTGTGAATGGGAGAATCTGAGGATGCTTAATTAGTTAGAAATGTTTAAATAACCTAGTAGTTTTCTATGATGCTTACTTAATCTTATTTTTCCATGTATCTTAAAGTAATTGTAGCTTTAGAACCCAGGCAAGATAAATGGTGGGAAGAAATTCTCAGGACAGTGTGAGTTACTGACATTTCACATAGTTTTATCAGGAACCATCTAGAGCAGCCTTTCTGGTGAATGCTGAGTTTAGCAGCTAGCAGTTAATATTCAATGCCATCTTGACAAATTTAGCACTCAAAAACTTGAAAGCCCAGACTTATATCCATCTGGCAATACCGAGAGACAACGCTTGTACATCAGATGTGCTGCAGAGCTGACATTCCCATACAGGAACAGTATTCATCCTATTCTGTTCTCAGACTGTCGTCAAACAACACATGGCTCCTGGTTTTCTTCTTCAAAGCTTTGTGAATGCAACCAATTGGAAATGGCAGAGGGTGCTTATAATATTGGAAAATGTCCACTAAAAACATGAGAATAACTTTGTTTTGTGACAGGCAAGAAGAGAAGTGACTATTTTAATGCTGACAGAGAATGAAGCTGGATTTGCATTGGAGTCCCAATGAGTTTCTTGCACAAGGTACATTTTTACAGTGAAGGCTTTTGAATATAACCGCTATTGATTGTGCCTCTTTTCCAGGTGCATGTATTCATTTCCATACTCAGCAATGCACCACACATGCTGGAGTCAATCCTTTTATGCGTACAACTAAGCATAATGGCAGTAAATGACAAAACAGATGGGAGCTAATTTGATAGTTTTGTTTTGTGATTTTTTCCTGTAGTAGGAAAGCAGACAGTAGGACAGGAATCTTCCTCTGACTTCTCCCTGACTCAAACAAGTACATTGGATGATTTCAGAGCAAGTTCATAACACATCAGACTGCTCTCTTCTACTTACCCTTGCAGTGCCTATAACGGCTTCCACTTAGGTTTTTGGGGCCTTTTGATTATTGTGTGCTCTGGAATCTTTCATACCTGCAAATGGTCTTAAATGATGGTCTATTTTCAGGTAAAAATTACCCTTCAGAACTTTTCCATTTTGTTCACAGGGGAGCTGTGCCATTTTTGTCATAACAAGTAAGCCCTGCAGTGAAAAAATAATGTGTCATTTGCCATGAAATTAATTTCTTTTTTTTGCCTGACAGTGCTGCTTTTTTCCAAGTGGAATTAGAGCTCAGGCTCGCATTCAATTTCTAGGAAATTTCTCTGACAAGGGAACAAAACCACAAACGACTCACCAAATAGGCTACTCAGTGGGCTGTAGGGAGTGACTTAGTGAAGTCTGGTACCTGCTTTAAAAGCTGGTGTCATCTTTTGGCTGTTGTTATTGAGGAAGGATTTTTTTTTTTACATGTCAGAAAAACAACGGGATACGCTTGGGATACACAATAAAGGTGCTAATGTACAGGTGTTGGACTCAATGTAGATTCTTCACTCACACCTGCATGTACAGAACAGACAATAATTTCTACCCTGTGAAGATAAGAAAGGCTTTATTTTTTTGTTCTTTGTAGTAAAGATGCCTCACAGGTCAAGAAGGTTGCAAATGTGATCCATTATTCCCAGTGCTGCAGACACATAATGGTAATGTTAATGATATAAACAGCCATTCAATGCACACTTGTACAAGAAGTGTGCTATGGTATGAGCGTAGATTTCCATCAACTTTCAAAATATAAATTGCATTATTTTTGTAGCTGTCCTCTTCCAGTTCTCAACAGCTTTGCAGAATAGCCTTTGTTTTATACTGGTGCATCAAGAGTTGGAAATGTTTATTCATTTGTGTAACTTTGAATATACACACATTTACATATAGGTGGGTAGTCTGCTTGTGCATAAAAATCTTAATATTTAACTACTTTAATCCATACTTAGTTAGTGTACGAGTAGACAGGTTTTCAAAGGAACTTGGGTTATTACATCCTTATTTGAACGCTAATTAATTAGCATTGACATATTTAAGGTTCCTCCTTTACATACCTAACTGCATTTCTTCCCCCAAAACAAACACACACAAAACAGATGTCTTAGCATGTTTAACTAGCTATCTATCTATCTCTGTATATACACACAAAGTCTGAGATACTGTGATCTAATGATCCCTCTGAGATATACAAATTATTAAAAATATAGAACTCCAAATTCTCAGCTTAACGACAGCTCTGAAGGGAACAGCAGGAATGAGAAAATAAAACTAGCCCAAATACTCAATCTAACAGCTCCCCAGTGAGGTATGGCAGTCTAGGAAAGTATAATAATGAGTTCAAATACAAATTACAATATGAAAAGTGAAAATTCAATATGCAAGTATGAATAATACAAAATTACATTAGTAAAGTGACATATTTTATTAGCAGAACTTTCTACAGCCTATGAAACGATCTACTCCATGCGGTATTCCAATGCTTTAATATTTCCCGAATGTAACCGTATTAAAATTTATCTTACATAAAAGTAGCTAAGTATAGGAACATAGAGGGAGCATCATGCTGTGTTAACAGAATGCCTAACCCTCACCTCGGCTTCTTTTCTTCAGAGTTGGCTTGGAAGTGAAGACTTACACATTTGGTATGGTCCAGACATCCCTTGAGCAGTGTTAGATTTGAGAGGCACCAGTACACAGGGAGCTGTCGTGAGCAATCTCGTATGGTAAGGACACCCTTTTATTGATGGTGGCATTTCAAGTTTAATGGAAGATGAAACTGGCAGGGGTTACAACCAATGACAGGTACCCTGAGATGTTTGTGAGCCACGTGCAACCTTTTAAGGTTACAGTAGTTATTTGGAGAAAATAAGATCAAGTTATTGTTCAGACCTCTCTTCAGTCCAGCTATGGCTAGCAGGGGGCTTACCGGGATCGTGCTATTTCAGATGTTGCATTTTCATGCGTGAATTTCCCCATCCATTTCTTAGACCAAACACATAAAGAAAATGTAATGTTTGCTCTGTGAAGCAGAGTAGCATCAGACACTCAGGCCAGAAACAGGGCAACATCTCTTCATACACATCAGACAATTATGAAATGTGTACTTTCTCCCTCAGCTGCACACTCTCACAAGGGCCATTAATAACAGGCTCTTCTGTAACATAGCCTACATTTTCATCTGCTTCTTCCTTTGTCTTCAGAGACCTATAGTAGTACAAAATGGACTCATAGCACAAAAAGCCTTCATGTAAATAAGGTTGCACAGGGCTTGTCCTGATTGTGTGTAGAGTTATGCCCTGAAGAGGAGTGGAGTTAAATGTTAATTTTTAATTTTATATTCAGTCCTCTAAAATTCTTGAAAAAAAAGAAAAAAGACAGCTTTTCAGGTACATCCAGAAGTTAAATTATCCACAAGCCAAGAATGTGTTTTTCACTTCCAAGATGAAATAGAAGCCTGTGATAGCGTTACATTAAATCAACGATACCACTAGAAAGAAACAGACTGTTCCTGGACATAACAGATGCCAGGCAAGTCAAGCTTCTGTGTTTTCTGAGTCGAGAAGCTCAAAGCAGCACAATGCTGGAAAATTTTGGCTATGCTATTTGCTCTCATTTGTATTTCTATATTGGGTTCGGCACAGTGGGGAATGTTCCTGAGTAATTCATTTTCTCCAATCATACCGTTGTGTTCTTCTCATGCCTGGGGACTAAACAGAAATCTTTGACAGGTAGACAGTTGCTTATCAGTTGTTGGCCAAACACAGTAAATGTAATAAAGAGAAATAGCTAAAGAAAGACATTTGAGATATTTGACATTCATAGACAGCACATCAGAAAACTGGCTACCTACCAACCTGAGAGTACAATGATACAGAGAGGTTGCCATATTGTTATGTATATCTTTCCCTAAAACCTCTCAGCTGAAAGGTGGGATTTCCTGCTGAGATATCAGTGTCGTACATAGAGCTTTAATTACCGTTAGGGTTATTATTTTATTACAGTGAAATAAAAATGTCATTGATGCTACTGCTGATGCTAAATATTGTTAGAAGTGCTGATGCATGCTAGCACCGGTTTTCATTATGTCTTTTGGTTGTTTCTCAAGGAAATGTTCCTTAAAGTGATGCATCACTTTAAGGTACCAAACAACATAAGCATCTTCTCTGATATAACAGTTTTCACCTTTGTAATGAAGGCATCAGAGGACAAAAACGTTTAAGTTCTAAACATTTACTATGGCCAAATCAGTAATATCAAACAGCAATGACAACATCAGCAACCATCGTCTCTTTGCAGTTATTCCATAAAGTTGTGCTTCAGCACTGAATTGCACATGAAAATTAAAGAATTTATGACTGGGAATAATGTCATGGACTCTTACTCTTCCATAAACATTATTCAGAATCTTTTGTTTTTTCATAGAGGAAACTATTTCAGTATAGCAATACCTAACAAATAGGTTGATTTGTCTACAACAAAAATTTACTGTAAAGAATAAGAGAGTAGAAATGGAGGCCTTAACCAGGCAGTCCAGGAATTTCTAGTTTTGCATTTGGGAAACAGCTTTGCCTTCATTATGTTCTACTTCAGCGCTTCTGAGCAGGAAGAATTTAGGTCAGTGTTGAGTCTGAGTTACTGCTGATAACTGTCAACAAATAAAACTCTGCCCCATATTTCAATCTTTATGAAAAATAAATGAGCGTGGGGTAAGGAAATTGCCTATCCTTCTGAGACAAGAATCTGTTAGCCAGTGTATTTGCATTTTGAAATTACTTTTGAAGACTCCGGTAATGGACTTTCCACACCAAGCTTGAGACACGTGAGGCAGCATCAGAGAACTGGTCCTATTTGCTTTTGTTGGTCCATCTGCATAAAGAGGGCTGGTTTGTTTAGGAGTTGTGGTGTAAAAAAATAAGTTAATGGTAATAAGAAAGTGACGTTAATTCTGCTAAATATGAGAGTGGCCTAGAAGCACACAAGGGAGGATTTATTTTCCTGTAGTGGAAAAAAGGAAAGAGAGGTTAAAGGATTTTTGGATGTAGCTCTTCTGTAAGTTTAGCACTTTTCACGTGTGGCTGGCATTGTAATGGATTAGGAAATAAAACCTCTGTGATATATTTTTGAATTTATATTATGCTGCTATAATTGTACTGTTGAGGAGTTGGAAATGCAAGTGTAAGTCTCTCTTCCTGTTCCTCATTCTTATGGTTTTAGAGAGGCAAATTTCATTCTACAGGGAACAATATCTGTGACTAGATGCACGTGTTCAAAAACAATTGCTTAGATCATCCCTGTTCCTGATATCATTTGCTAGTCTTTATGTCCCATTGAAACTATCAGGGTTTAGGTACACGCTTCAACTCTGCGAGTCATTCAGCTTGAGTGAGCATAAAAACTAAGGATCCTACCTCTGCGGGAGTTGGGCCTTGCACCATAGGAAACAAGTAAATAACTTTTATTGGCATTTATATTTCTAGCTCTTTCCTTTATAATCTCTCACTAGATTTTCTCTCTCTTTTTTTTTTTCTTTTTTTTTTTTTTTAATTAAAAAATAAAGTCATGATGGTTTTTGTTTTGTTTTGTTTTTATAGTGAGCTTACCTAATTGCTGGTCTTTGTAGTTAAGGAGAAAAAGCTGAACTTGTGGACAAAAGCTGTTCCTTTTTATGTATGTTTTCCTTACAACACGTCTAGGGTATTCAGTAAACTAGTTAGGTTTTAATTAATCATTTTCTTTGTGCTAGGACAGTGTCTATTGTGTTGCTAGAACAAGAAACTTAGTGCAATGTAGCACAACCTTTAGAGAGCATGGGACTAAATCTGTAAAAGAGAAAACAAAGCAGCAGTTCTAGGAGAGGAAACTTCTGCTGAGCTGCCTTGAGTTCTGACATGCTTTAAACCGGCACAGAGCAAATAAAGGCTTTGATGTTTTAATCTGTTTCTGCTACTAGATATTTCATATTGCCAGTTAAAATGTGCATTCTGGAGTATATCTGTTTTACTTGGGGTAATTCCTTGCCTCTTCCAGTCAGCAATTCAATCTGTTCTTGCTGGGGTTGGAATTTCACCGGTGACATTGGCCAGTCTTTCATCGCTCGTGGTTGTGACACCTTAAAAGTAACTGATCTTGGCCTCTCGCTCACAAAGACTAAAAATAAATAGACAGGTAACACTCATATCCTTAGTTAAGCCTGCCCCCATCACAATAGTTGATTCTGTCAACTGCGTTTTCTTCTGGAAGTGTTTTCCATACTTGTAATGATTATCCAGTGTTATAAATCCTACTAAGGCCAAGGCAAAGCCTTCATTCATTTTGGACATCATTTCTAGTTCAGTTACAATCTGTGCATCTTCACAGCAGATATATGCCATTTTTCAGTTTTTGTTTAGGTGAAGGCACACTGCCAGTCATTTTTTTTTTTTGTTAAATACCTGAGCAGCTTAACTGTGCTTGATGTTAAGTAGAGTTATTTACAACTTTGCTTTTAACTTCCCGATCATCAGGGACAAAACATAGTTCTCCATTTACAGTGCATAAGAAAAGAATTACTTACACAGAAGTAGTTTGTGTCTCAGTCATTGTATTATGATATCGATATCACATTTTAAAAGAAAAAGCTAATCTGTGTGTGATATGTATGCTTTGTGGTTGTACTGTAAAAGAAACAGAATGAAATTCACAAACAGTGGCTTTCTACCAGCTGAGCTGCAAAACAATGATATCATCTATGACAAAAATGTGTGAAGTGATTGGAATGTAGAAAAAGACTGTTATGAGTTTTCAAACTAAGAATATTTAACAGGCTTTATTAAACACCTTTATTAAACACTTTATTATTGACACCTTAAAGGGACGTGACAAGTGAACTGGCATGTTTCTAGCTTCACAAAGTGAAATAATTCCTTGAATCACTGCAAAGAATTGGTTTGGGTTTTTTCTTGTATCTTTTATTATAGCAGCGTAGTAAAAGCGTGAAGATGAAAAAGGCCTATTAGTTCATCCAGCACATAGCAATATAATCACGAGTCCTTTGTCCAAGGAAATTTTAATAAGCCTATGGAATAGCACTTTGGATGTTTCTCATGGGAAGCTACTCTTCAGTCTGTTAAATTTTAGTGTAAGGAATTTTTTCTTTACTAAATCTTCTCTTTGCTTTTATGCTACAGTTCTGCCATCTTTTCCAAGTGAAACCCTGGCCCTTTTGAGTTAAGGACAGGTTTTTGTTTTGCTTTTTTTTTTTTTTTTTAACAGGCTTCAAAGTATCTATGATTTTTTTTTCCCTGTATGGTATTTCTACTTTTTTAGATACAACTATTGTGCAACTCCATAGAAGGGCGCGCAGAGCTGTGCAGGTTTTTGACTGTTTATTCAACTAAACTCTATCAGTGTTGCCAAAAGCTTCTTCCCACTCTTTTGTCTGCAGAGCTGTGTAGTCAGAATGTGTGAATTCACTCTTGTTTTCAGCCTACTCTCCCCATCGCATGCTGATGTCAGTCTCTCTCCTTAAAATCAGGAGTCATCTCTCTCCTATTCTTATAAAAACCTATTAAATTTCTCAGAGGCACAGGAATACACAAAAGGAAACAGAAATGTAGAGCATTGTTCTCCACCACCGGCAATTCAGCGAGAACTAAAAGCGTGTATTGCTTTGCCACAAAGTGCAGGCTTTTTCCACTTGAGACGGTAGGCAAGTCCATTTTCTGTTAGCAGGGTCAGGCATAGGTACTCTCTAAGGGCCAGTGTACCCTGATCTCTCAGATGCACAACAAAGGGAAACTAAGTGTCTGACAAACATTCCTGTAGCTTTCCACCACAATGAAGACGGGGGCTCATCACAAAGGCCCAGCTCTGTGAAGTGGGCTCCCCAATGCCTTGATACCCATGTAAATACATCTGCTGGAATCCTTGTAAGAATTCTGATTGGTACTTTGATAATTTTAGCTGAAAGGTTTGACAGAAGTGACAAGTGCCATTTACAGACTCTTTTAATTTTGTTATGTTTATTACTGAGAAAGCTGAAACCATCTATCAAGTCTGTTTAGGTTTCCATACAAAGCTAGAACTAGTTCTGCTTGATTTCAAATTGCCATTGCAGGAAACCAAGGCATGTTGTGCTATTTTCTGCCTCTCTGATGCTTTGTTAGAATGATGCTTTCCTGTATTGGTTGTATGTCAAGGTTGGATGATGATTTTCGGTATTCACCTCAAATGTGCATTTAATTAGTATTAATCATAAAATTACTGTATAACTGCAGAGACTATAGGGAGTACGTATGCTTCATTAAGCTAATGTAGCTTTAGAAATTGACAGGATTTGTATGTGTTAGCTACTGAACCCGGTGAAAAGTGATATAAAAATCAACTTGCTCTCTGTCAAGTCTACTGCAAAGACAGTGTACAATGAACTGTACTAAGTCTTTTATGTTCCTAACAAAAAGCCAAGTATTACTATTTCTGTTGTTCTTCCTACCACTGGATAGTTCATAACCTTAATTCCAAGAAGACGCGTGATGAGCCACGTAATGCAGAAACTAAATTCAAGAAGTAGGAATTGCCATAACTGTATACAAAGGTGACTGCACAAAAGAAAGCATTACTTGTTGCTTAAAGAAATACTTTCCTCCAGAAAAATGGGAGTTAATCAAAGCAAGCCTATCTGCCTGTGAATGCAGTACCATGATAAATGTTCTGTATTTTTTTTTCTAAATAAGTGTCTAAAGAGGTACAGAAGTGAGAATTAAATAGCAATGAAGAGCATAATGAAAAGCGGGATGCGTAATTATGACCATTTTATCAACATAATAAATAATCCTAACAATAAGGCAGTGTTAGTAATAACGTGCCTTTTTGGGCTCATTCCAAAGCTCAAGCTGCACCCTCCTGTGGTAAGTTTATGTTTTGAGTTAAAATAAGAGCTTTCTTCCCCAGAACCCATAGTAAATGCGTTAAATTCAAAGGCTGCTGCAGCTGATTTGCGGAAGAACAGAAAACGTACCCTAAGGTGCACAGCACTGGCATCTTTCATTTAATTGCATGATATCGTAGTGATACATTCGAACAAGGACTCAGAGGTCTTGTTGGCTGCTGTGTGTGAGACAAAAGACAAGTGGTGCCATGAGGGCCTAGAATAAGGCTTGATTTCTGCAGCGAGGGTAGACAGTTAAATGCAAACAGCAACACGTGGCTTGCTGTCCATAAGCATCTGCATATTTGGGTTTGCAAAGGAGAATAGCACAAAGTCAAATACACATTTGTATGTGTTCTTCTGTTTAATTTTTTTTTGCTTTGAAATTTTGTTTCAGCAAGGACCTCAGCATGTAGAAATAGCAGTACAGGATTTACTTCTGGAAATGGCTAAAAATGTCAGTCTCTGCTATTGTAATTATCTGTGATCGTCAACTGATCAAACTTTATATGGTAGTTGTATTATAGAGCTTTATTAGGAAGCTGCTCTCACATTCGCTTCTTCTAAAGTTTAGAAGCCTTTTAATGTAATCCCAAGTCTATTAATGTTTATTTTTTTCCTGCGTGAAAATGTCTTCTAGCTTTTTAAAGCACTTGTTTTCTTGGTGTTTATCTACAGATGCAGTTATAAACAGAAAGACATTAATTTTTTCTCATGCTTGTGTATTTAAATTAAGTCTTTCAGCACGTTTTACTATAAGAATGAAGGAAAAGGATGGGAAGAAAGGATATATTTGGTGGGTTTGCTTTTTTCTTTCGATCGAAACAGCTTCAGATATCATTTACTGCAGCGTCATAGCTAAAGCTCTGATTTAATTCAGATTAGATCACCTGTTGAGCTGACCGTCAGGGTGTTGACTTCTTCATATGTAGAGGACTGACTGATCAGCAGGTATGATAACTTCACGCATTGTGGGTGCAAAGGCAAAGGAGAGGCAAAATAAAGAAGAAGAAAGAGATCGTACTACTGGAGAAGTCACCCTCGTGTCTGTACTGGGTGTCCTGTGAACCTCTGAGTTTCATAAATCTAACTAACATCTTAAATAAGCACTGAAGTCAACTGCTTTACATAATGATACTGACTTTCACGTACTGCACTGAACAAGTAGCAGCACCAATGTTGTAGCATAGTGGCACTTCTAAAGGAAGTGGCTAAACTGAAATCTCCTCTTAATGGTCTTGGAGAAGCCACGGGCCAAGTGACGCTATATGAAGGCATAATTCTTATAGGCATTCAGAAGATTTTTCTGGCTGTGAAAATCAAACTGTATTCCACAGTGGCAGATGGAAAGGAAATTACTCTTGCACAGGCTTGAGAAACCTTCTTTAGCTTGCTCTATCTTTTGTCAGTGTCTGGCAAGTTCAGCTGGGTGACAGTTTCAGGTTGACTGCCTGGGTCCTTTTTAGCAAGGCAGCATAGAGCTTTTTTAAGATTTAATCAGAACTGGAATCTCTACCAGTGACAAATGGGTTTTAGCCTGCAGAATATTAATAAGAACACAGTCTAGGTTAATCAGAAACTTTAATTTTTGAATTAACCATCATTGTTTAAGTGCTTTCTGCCAGGAACTCTAGCTTTTCTAGTATAAAAGATTCAGTAAATTCTATCAGAAGTGCTGTAGTTTTAAAAGATATTCTATGCCAAAGCAGTGTGGAAACTGAGATACAATGAGCAGTCTACAGCCAGTCTCCCATGAAGATACATAAACACAGGTCTTCTTCTAACTTAAGTAATTTTGCCTCTTCAGCTTTGCTCATACTGTGTAGGATGCGGTAGGAGAACAAAAGTGTGGCCACAGGTGTGATCTATTGGCAGGTATTACTTAAAGACACTTTTGAAGTTATGATGTTCCTTTTTAGTGTTTTTTTGTTGTTGTTGTTTTTTTTTTGTTTGTTTCTCTTCATACTTCTGGTATGAAGCCCCCTTCTACTGGAGGGGGCTTAATGAAAGTTAGAGTTGGGAGCTTTCTGCAAGTTGTTATCTCTCATCATATGTTTTGGTGGTGAATGGGGGGCAGCAAATGGCATTCTGGTTTCGCTTGTGCTACCAGCAATAACTTAGTTTTTTCTGATCTAATGATGCTTTGGAAGATATGGATTGATCTTTATGGGATTTCTACCATTCCAGAGAAAAATGCTTGTGTATGCACTAATCCACTCGAGCAATGTCATGGAGCTTAAATGAGCGTGTGAAACACTAGGTTTTAAAGTGGAGTTTGCACAGCTGCCATACCAAGTTACTAGGGAGTAACTATATCCACAGTTCACTATAATAGGAAAACAAAGCTTGGGATGGGAACTGCCTTTCCACTGTTTAGCAGATTCTACCTTTAATGCACTTGGCCTTAGTTTTCTCCTCTCCCTTCCTTTCCCTCTTTCTTATTGTCCCGTCCCTTCATTCCTCCTGTGTTGTGTGTGTTTTCTTTAAGTTGCTTAGATTAAAATTACTTTGCACTTTTTGCAAATGATCAAGTAAATTTTAATTGCTGAACCACGTTAATACAAATTTCATCATGCTGAGCCAGTTATCATTTAATTCAGTTTACATTGTAGGAAGAAATGAAAAACGTTGCCACAAAAATCAGTGCTTATTTGTTTTGTTTTCTTTGTAGAGGCAGACCAAACAATTAAGTATTTTGTACTACAATGCAAAATACAGCAGATCATAAATATTAACAGTACCCAAACTATGTTCTAGCAGCTAACATGCAAGTCCAAAAAGACTTACTATCAATAGCTTCCACACTGGGAAGCTGAACATCGAAACTCCGTCTCTGTTTGGTGCTTTGAAGGGAACAGTTTTCTTATTTCTTCTTCTGTACTGTAACACTGGCTTAAGAGTTTGCATTGCTTTGGAGTAACAAATACATTTTGAACTCTAAATGGTTTTTGCTACTATTATCAGTCAGGGATATGAGGTGTTTTTCTATGAAAGAGAGATTTAAGATACTGGGTTCCACAGGTTGGGCCATCCACCCAGCAGAAGATTTCCCAGTAATCAGTTGCATAAGGCATAATGGTGCCTCGTGGTAGATTTAAGCACAAATAGTGTTGCTTTCCAGACTTGGCTAATGTATCTCGTTTCAGTGAAGGTCTGGGATGCTCAGAGTCTCTTGAAGTGACACGACAGAATTGTTATTTTCTTGACAATTTAATTATTGGGCAGACAAATTAAATAAATAAATTTCCTGAGATTGACAATGGCACAGGCCAGATTTGAAGTGTGAAATGTAGAAATACGTGAGATGAACGTAATGTAAATACAGTTGTTTCTGCATGAAACAGTTGCACGCAAAGGAATTAATGTGCAAGTTTGATTCGTTTGGATCCTGTTGACTCGACACAGACTAAATCCCTCATCCTTTAGTTTGATGTCACGTATTCGTCTCATGTTTACTTCTTTGAAAAACCTGATTGTGAACTAAAACCCTGGAATTATTCTCCTAATAGTTTGCTCCAAAGCAAACAAGAAGGAGAAAAATGTTCAGATCTCAGCTATAGTTTTATATGTTAAGGATTTCCTTAAAGGACTGCTTTCTGTTTTGTTTTGTTTTTTTTCCCACTCCATCTCTGTCTGTCAACCAAATGCATTGTGTCTGTCAGTTTTGCTTCTTGTTCATATCCATATGGTCATATTTTTATAAATAAATCCTAAACAGGATTGGTTGTGTCTTTGGAGGATGGTGATTTAAAACTCTAAACTTCAGACAAGTAACACGTAAATAGAGTGTGAAACCAAAACCCTTTTGGATTACAAAACATATTTGTAGCTGTCTGGCATCTCCTTAACTGAAAGGAAGCTGAGAACCAATCAGAATAATAGATTTTAGTTTTACCAGAAAATGTTGATAAGATCAGGTGTTGTGGAACCTTTCAAAGTAACCATTTAGAAGTGAACCAAGTGCAGTGAGCATCTGAATACATTCCTTTTCAATCACAGTAGGGTCTGACCTTTTCCTTTAAGTCGTTGTGCCTTTAGTGTATATACATGCTTCCAGAAACACAGAACACCTTATTAGTTTCAAGATGACTATTTATATTGTTAAAAAATAGTTAAAAAGCTTTTAGCTCTTACAACCTGAAATTCCAAAAATAAAATAAAGTTGTTCTTCAAAAAATGCACAAGTACAAATCTACATTGCTTTGGTGTGTTTTGGTGTATAGAATCTAAAGCTTACTGAAATGATTTTGAAATGTTTGCATTGTCTTTGCTATGATTTTGAATCAAGCCCATATTGCTGAAATGCTTCATCATTTAATTGCAATTATATTGTCTCTCAAGAGACATACTGATTGTTGGCAAGCATCAGTGTTCTGTGAGTTAATGTACTTTTGGTCTCTGTTCTGGTTATACATGAATGTAGTATAGAAAGCAAACATACCCTAACGCTCAGACATTACGAAGTTGTAAACCAAAGGAACAAACCGAATCTACAGCTCCCACTCTACATTCTGTAAAAGACTGATTGGTTTTAGTATCTTCTAATTAAATTACATGCATCTCTATCTTGTCATCCCTCCTTGCCATCCCCAGCTACAGTTCTGTAACCTGTACAGCTGGTGTTACAGAACTAGAGTTATTCTTCAGTTTTACTAGCAACTACTAGCAACTAGTAACACATGAGATGAGTGAAATTGTTACTCATTTCCTTACGGGTGAAATGAGGTTAGTAGTACATAACAGTAGTAGACCATTTCTTTGTTTGGTGCTGTGATACAACCTTTCAACGTGTATTACTTGGTATTTGAATTAACGTGACTTAATTTTCAAGCAGCAGCTCCCTCTAAAACAATGAAGTATTTCAGTCTTTCATTTCAAGTCTATTGTGCACTCTGGACATTTTCACCCACCTCCAATGATCTTTGCTGAGGTTATGAATGTATAGAATGAAGAAAGATACATCCTTGCAAAGCATCGTTTTCAGTTCTGTTATGTAAGCATGAGTTATTTTGATCATTTCTATAAAGAAAAGCCATTCTTAATTGGGGCACACATCTCTACAAAATATTTTCATAGAGTTTTGTTTATACTGAAGTAAAATACAAATGCTTTGTATTTTTTTTATTTTTTATTTATTTATTTTATTTTATTTTATTTTTACTGAAGAGATGCCAGCTGGAGCAAACTAATGAGTCCCAAAAAGAGAACATTTGTACAGCTGGAGCCTGAATGTTATCAAGCTTCTTGGTTTTGATTGACAATATAACAGTCACAGTAATGGAAAGTAATCAATAATACTCCCTCTGTAACAATGTTAATAGTACTATCCGAGAGCGGCTGGAGAACAAAGTATTCAGAGGTTCTGCTTGTTTTGGGTAAGCATTCATGCCTTCAAATCTGTGCCTAACCCATGGGGGAGTCAAATACCGTTCAAAAATAGGTTCATCCAGTGTCTTCTTTAGAGCATTCAGTGTTGCTCTAGTGGTTGGTATCAAAACGTATCAATAGGAAATAAAATGGAGGAAAGGAATACTTTTTAGAATCAACAGCACTTAAGCTTTTAAAAGATTCAATTTAGAAAAGTAGTTTAACTCCTGTTATTTTGAAGCAGATCGTTTTTCATCAGCTCCTAGTGTACTTCACACACAGCCAGACGGTGGTGTTACTCATCTTGATATATGTGGTCTTCTACACAATGCAAGTATTCCAACAAAAAATCAGAACACTTCTACTCGATTTTAATCCAAC
This sequence comes from Excalfactoria chinensis, assembly GCF_039878825.1. Taxonomy (NCBI): domain Eukaryota; kingdom Metazoa; phylum Chordata; class Aves; order Galliformes; family Phasianidae; genus Excalfactoria; species Excalfactoria chinensis. The sequence continues at coordinate 31,957,410 of NC_092831.1, forward strand.
ACCAGTAGAAACAGACTTCCATGAAAATAAGTAAAACAGAACACCATCTGAACACAGATGACAACGGTATTTGTGGAGAGGCTTCAAAAATAAAAATACAGAATGGATAAACGTACTTGCTAGGGAAAGAGCATGACCAACGGACAGACCATAGAAGCACTTAAGGGACAGATTGTTGGGTGCAAAAAGGTGCAATAGATAAGGTTTTAGGTATGAAAGTTATAGGTGTAGACCATGTTGGACCTTAAGTAATGCTTGTGTGTATTTTTACTGTTGATTAGAAATGCTGTGCTCAGGGTTAATGCAGTAAGGTTCAATACTTTGTACAAGTGGGTTTGGTTTGGTTTTTTGTTGTTTTTACTGTGCTTTTGGTGTATTTAATGCCTCACTAGACCTAAAAAAAACACTAGGGTCCACTGCTTGTTCCAATTCAATTAAAATATACAGGCTGTGCAAAATATACATCAATAGGGAGCCACATTTTCAGAAATAATTGCTTATCCGTGCACTTTTTGGCTCATTATAACGGGCTCATGGAATCCAACTTTAAATAAAGGCTGTTGCTGGACTAAATTACAACACAGTATCAGGAGACTTCATGAGCTAGATATAATCTATTTTATTAAGCTTTTATTATATATAGTATGAATCAGCAATGCATTCAGTCTCTGCTAACCACGGTCCCTGTACTTACTTTAAATCTTGAAGGTAAATATTTTCTGCTAAGGGTACTCTGTTAATGAACTGTAGGTTTTGGGCTTTCTCTGTTAAAACTGACTGAACAGAAACGTCTCCCAGGTACTTCTGGAATTTCTTCCAAAAAACCCCAACAGCATCAGCAGAAGGTGTGTTTACACACCATTGTGAGGTAGCATGAAATTCACTTCTGTGCTGGATTACATTGTACATGCCCATGGCTGTATCTTTCCATGGAAACACAGCTTTGCATAAGTCTTTTAAGATGGAAAGGATTTATATTTATATATCTCCAAAGAAATGAACAAGTTCTTTCTCTGACAGAATTAGTGAACTCCACTTTGATGCAAAGCCACCGACTGCCCCTACATCATCCCACAGTGGCGGTGCTGCTTCTTCACCGTCCTGCCTATAGCCCTGCTGCCGTGGCCTACCAGGCAGCGTCATGGCCAGTTCGGGTTGCAGGCATGCTGATGTGTGCTAAAAGGGAATAAGCTGCTCTAATTTTGATAGAGCATATAGGAACTCAGTACCTTTTTTCAAGTTACTGCCTCACAAGCTTGAAATTGGGTTACATTTGAATGGTGTAGGGAGGACTGTCAGGGAATGATAGCATGTTTTCTTGAGCAGTGAGAGGTAGTTCTTTGCGTGGTATCTAGTGCACAACTCTTGTTTCTTCACTGAAGAGATCTCAGTCCCACAAGTAACACTCACCATCAGGTCAGGTCACAGAACCCTGCTGTCTTCCTGCCCAGATAACACCCTGTCAAGCTGCAGAGGGATGCACAGTTAGCAGTGACACTTCAACAAGCAAGATGAAGAATCACAGCCAAGAGAAACACTAATCGCGGATTATTACATTAATTTTCTCCTCCTGGGTCCACTTCATTTACATGAAGAAGATGGCACACCTGGGCTGCAGGTCCCTGAGAGCTAATGAGCTGCAGCTGTGGGGAGGGGGAGGTGCCACTGCCCCAGCACAGCTGAGGCTGTTGGGTAGGGAAGAAGGTACTAGAAGGGGCCAGATCAGTTGGTGTGGGAGCCATCTCAGGAGTAACAGGATAAGCTTTTTGTGAGTTGTGGTGTGTTTTGGTGTGTTTTTTGGGTTGCTGAGGTGAAGCAGGAGGAGTATCACTCATGCTGGGGTGGTGCTGTTATGGTTGTAGTGATGCTCCTTTGGGTAGTTTCTTTTGTCTGGTTAGTAGTGCTTTTGTGTAGTATTTGTATTGTTTCTGGTGAAGCACAGGGTTAAGGTTATGAAGCATATCAGCTTGAGACCAGGGTGTAGCTTGGTGCTGTTGTGGGGTGTGAGGCCTGCTTGATGCGGGGGGCCTAAGGGGGAACCGTTGAAAATACTTCTTTGAAAAGAAAAGGAAAGTAGTAAAGTGGCATGCTGAGGGAAAACTGCAGTTCCAGGGCAAGCTGTGGGCTGGGAACCTTTCCCTGCTGCCCTAGAATAACTTTATTTCAAATTCCAGGGACATAACAGAGGAAGAGGAGAAAGCTTGTCAGCTCCACGAGGACCTGCAGAAGTCTGGTGAGTTTGTTGCATGTTTTGTTTTGGGGTTTGCTTTTTCTTGGAAGTCATATTTGTTAGTAAATGGTGATGAGTAAGGCTTGAAAGCATTATGAGGCTCTTCAGGTACCTCTAAGAGCCAGTTGGCTGATTGCAAATGTGCCTGGAGTGGTGCTGATAAAGTGTCATCTTCTGGTTTATAAAGAGAAGGGAAAAATAAATAGTTTTGATGTTGTTCTCAAAAGGTCTGATAAAAAGAGTATCTGTAGGCTGGGGTTGGCATTGATTGTTATTAGTTGCTTTTTTTATATTTTTTTTCTGGGAATATCAAGTCAGAGGTTGTGGTGGAGGTGGTTCTTGGCCTGACTTTGTTGAACAATCATAAGTGTTTAATATAGCTCTGGTTTTGCTTATGTATTTGTTACAGTAGCAGCCTTCGTGTTTGTACCTGTTAGTGTTCTCACAGTGGAAGACTTAAAGGCATCTCTCTTTATTTATAAGAGGAGACTTGATCTATCCTTGAAGGAGTTAGTAGAACTGCAGTAAAATATCATAATATTTGTTTATAGGCTAAAATATATCTAAAATGGGGTGTATTTGGTTGCACTGCTGTCAAACATATAAAGATAACTTGAAATCTCAAGATTTACTTTTTGCTTTTGCTACAGGGATAAATTAAGAACCTTGTTCTGTTTTTCTCTTTTGTTTTCATGAGTCTCTTGCATCTTTCATAATACAAGCTAGTAGTAACATGTAGACGCTTGCAAGCTATTCCAGCATTATAGCAGTATCTGCCAACTTCAGACAAATAGCAACCGGAGTCAGCTGGTATTATGTATGCAGTATAAGTGTTGCTTACATATGCATTAAGACCTGTCTTACATATTCATCATATACCAATAAGTCCTCTTAAACGCTAAGGGAGTTGTGGAGCAGTATGATTTAAAACAAGGGAAACGCTTGCAGAAAGAACAGAAATTGGCCAGGCATATTTGGGAAATTATAACAGGATTATTCAGAAGTTGAGTGATATCACAGTTCACATTTTACTCAAAGAAATAATCACTGTCAGCAGTTTGAGTTGAGTTGGATTTTTTTTTTTTCTTTGCATAGTATGTTAAGCATTCAGTTGAATATATAAACCAATAATAGGCACTGTGTGTGGCTTAGTGTAATAGTGATTCTGAAGTACTGCCAGGTGTGAAGGTTGAATATTGGTTTTTAAATCACTGAGTATCAGTCAGGAGTCTTCTATATTTTATACCAGTTTGGGTTAATAGTGTGTATTCTAGCTTGTCTATTTATAGTCTGTTGTCTTTGTAGTAAAATCCTACTGTTTGCTGGTAACTGCTCAGTCGAAAAAGGAAAATTAAGTAGACTGTGATATAAACTTAAGGTGCCTTGAATCTTGCTGGAGATCTGTAAGTGTTCACTGCACTTCTACTCTCCAATGAGTTTCAAGGCTGTGATGCTGCCGAAGGGCTTATGTGGGTATGTCCAAAATGCTGTATGCAGTCTGTTCAGATTTCGGGAGTTTTTTGATGTGGTCTTTAGGGAGTAGGTGGGAGAAAGAAAACTATGTTGGCATCTCAGTTACTGTAGTATAGGAGTCTTATTTCTTCTGTGTTTATTTGTTCTCCTGAATGTGGTAAGCCCTGAATTCCAGTGATGGAGAATTTGGCATGATTTTAGATCTTTTCTGGGTGTGGTAGTCTTTAGTACTAGTAGGGAAGCAACTCCTTTCAACAAATACTAGTAGTATGAGTGAGGAGGCATTACTTTCTGGGTGATGTGTGCACTCAGTCATCACCATTAGCTCTTCATTTTTGCTAGTGATGAGCAAGAACCTGTGTGCTATGCTGGTAACTAAAAACCTGCTCCAGTGGACCTGACTTGCTGTCACCACTGCTGAAATTCATCACCCATCACCTCACCATGCTCACATCCAGTATATGGTCTCCGTAGTGTTTAGAAAGCTTTGGTAAATGTCAGTGGGTATCATTTCCTTCATATGGAGGAATTCTGTGGCACACCTTTGCTTCATGCAGACTTGGATGTCAGATGCCATTCTGTCAGACTGCCCCTCTGCTGCTCTCTGTCACACAGCAACAACATGAATATTGTGGGAAGGTGGAAGCTATACCACCACCGTCTGCCTGTAATAATGTGGGCTGCAAAATAGGTGTTACTTTTGGAGCAGTCCTTGTAGAATACCTAGCTTTGCTTTGGGCTCAGGCCAGTTTTACTTGAACAGTTATCACATTCTATTTAAGGTTTTTGTTACTCATAGAATATATGTTTCCTTACCAAAAAAAACCCAACAAGTAGGTATGACTTTGCTACAATGAAGCAGCAGAAAGTGGTGATCCTGAGTTAGAGAATATGGAGAGTCCTAGCTGTGATTGCTTTATCAAAAGGAAAACTTCCCAAGACCTGGTTTGCCACACTTGATCCCACAGTAAACTTGAAGGGTATTTCAGAATGCACACTTACAAATGGAAACCTTGACAGATGTAAAAGCAGAGCAGTAAGCAGGTGCCACTATAATTAAGAGCAGTGACCCTTCAAAGAAAAGGGTTGCCAGCAGGTAAATCAACTGCCGTTGTGCAGCTCACCTTGTTAAACACGAAGGTTTGGAAAATCATTAGAGAAACAGCATCAATCAGTGTTACTTTATACATCAGTTATAAGAGACAGCTGCTTGCAGTGGGACCTACACTGTATGTACTACTGAAAACAAGGTCTTTGTGCTGGGAGTTGTGCTACAGGTGATCTGAGCCCCTGAAATTATTTTATGTTTGAAGTTGTCAAGTTCTTTAATATAGCTTTTAATCATGTCATATTTTTCCCTCCAACCCAGGTTCTTTTTCTTAGTTGTTGTTTTTGTTTTTTTTCTTATGGTGCTGTCAGTGTAAAGATACTTGTAAATCAGGCTATTTTATGTTACAACTACTTTTAAGCCCAAGGTGGACTGAACTATGAGGAATGGAACAGTGTAGATATGCAAAATATTCTGTGTGTTGTTTGCAGTGAGTCCAATTGTGCCTCTTCATACTGACCTTATCTAACCAGTGCTCACTGTAGGTCTGGGTGGGTATTGATGCACGTGACTGGAGATGCCGATCTCTGCTTCTGTGGCTAAATTAGGATCTATCCTGGTATTTATAAGTAAATCATTGAACTTCCTTTTTAAACACTATGTTCAGTAACCGTGATATGGACATGATGAAATTTGATTTTAAGAAAGATACTTGCTGAGAAGTTATCAGTTATCATATTGGCCAGTCTTGTTTGGTTGTGGTCATGCCAGTTCTCTCAAACTATGCCTATTATATAGACCTTGACTTTGGAATACTGCCATCTGCTGTGATTGAAACGGATTGTGTTCAGTGTGCCTTCATGCAAGCATCTTATTGCAGTGTAGACTGATAAGAGATTGATGTCTCCCTGCTGTAGAGTACCAGAATGTTGTCTTAACTGATCTAATGAAGCATTGTGGAGAGGGATGTAGGTTTTGGCTTACAGTAGTTGGTATGAGCAGATATTTTTCAAGGATGGCAGAGAAGCCTGATTTTTAAGGAAACCTATATAATAAGATCTGTGCTTTCCATCCCTGCAAGCATGTCACAAACACAGCTTCCAAAGTGACTGTCAGTTTACTTTTTAGTCTCTTGGTCGTTTCCTAGTTCTAAAAATACTTTACATGAAGTTGTATGTATTTTTACTTGCAATTCAAGTATTAATAGGCAGTTGCTTAAGTTACTTTATTTTTAAGCAGTCTTAGATCAGTGCTTAGGAAGGAGTACTCAACTTTTGTATCGGATCAGTTTGGACTTGTAGGGCTTTGTTGTTAAAGCCGATTAAAATTTAAATAAGCCTACAAAGCAATGCAGTTAGTGGTGCAGTAATCCTGTGTAACCACTTTCATTTATATTTTAAGCTAACCTGTTCTACCTTAACTTCAGATGCTAGACCTTAACTATTTCTCTGCTGGGGAAGGGAAGTAAACTGTATGCTTAAGCTGTGATATCCAGAGAAATCTCATCCCTCTAGTTTGATGCTTCCAACTTTTCTGTCAATTCATTTTGTAATATTGGCAGAAGAGTGTGATGCAAGAGAGTTGGAATTCCTGGCTAATGGCTGCAGCTTCAGAAACAGTTTTTCCTGTGTTGGTTTTCACTTCTAGGTGCGGCCCAACTTGTTTGAATTTACAGGGTGATGCAGGGTTTCTTTAGCTAAAATCAACTTTCAGTTGTAATGAAAACTCATCTATTAATCTGTATTTTTTAAATGTCTGCTTAGTGCGTTTTGTGCATGGTCACCATGACTTGAAAGCAGCTTGAAGCTTTAAAGCTTACAAGCAGCTGTAATTTTGACCACTACGCAAGTGAAGCGTGGCTTCTGAAGCTTTCACTTTGTTAATCCCTTTTTAACTCCTCACAGATAGCTTGTTTGATTATCAGAGAGGCTTCTTTGATAAAGCTGCTTATCTTGGAGATGAAGAGCATTGTATCTATCAGCTTGAATTTATAACATTCTGGGAATGAGTGACTTCGTCATTATTTGGATCTTCACGGTACTTTAGTTTTGGAAAAATGGTTTGCACTTAGCAAATACTTTTCTCAAATGTGGTTTTTATTCTTGCTGGTTAACCGTATTTTTCCCCAAGAGTTAATCAAAAGCTTTAACATATACTGATTAATGGATGTTTCTTGCTATTGGATGTGATCCTCTTTGTACAACCCGGGGTGCTCTTGGCCCTCTTTGCTTTTTTCTCTCAGTTCCCAGCCTCTGCTGTTGCCTGGACCTTTTCATTCCCGGGTATGTAACTCTGATTCAGTTTTTGCTCAGTTACTTAGTGCACTATTTCATTCCTCCTGTCTTGCTAGGTCTATCTAAATAGCATCCCCGCTCTCAATTATGTCGGTGCTCCCACGAGTTACGGATGACACCAAACTTTGACAGCAGAGTGTTGTCGCTAATAAAGGTCCCTGTGATACGGTATTGTTAATGTTCTCAAGTGGCATATGATGATGAGCAAACGATCTGAGCAGCTACTTGCCTATCTATTGTCTACCTATCTAGATAGCAATATTCTAATTTAGGTAAAGAAATCCTCTGGGATTCTTCAAGTTGTCTTCTTCCCCTCTTTCATCCTGGAGGGTGATCAAGCTAGTCATACACGGCCTGTAAAGCTGTATTGACTTTAGCATATATGCTCCATTGTGACTTGTTCCATGACATTCTTAGGCACTGAAGTAGGATCAGGCAGCATGCGACTTTTTTCAGTAGGATGATGCAGTATTTGTTTTTCTTATCCTGAACTATGATGATGTGCTGAAAAGTACTGTGTCACTGTTTTGGCCTACTGTTAGCAATCTCATTCACTGTTCCCCCACATATGGACAGGGGAATAATATAATGATGTTTTAAAGCTTCTAATAACAGTAGCTGTGGTGGCTTGCGTTCAGTAATCCAGGAAAGGGAGGACTTAGGTCCCCTGCTGAACTGGAGAGCCTATTTGTTGTATGTTTTGCAGCTTATCAGTGGAGAAAAATAAGCAGTTCCAGACATGACTCAGATCACCTAATATCTGGATGTAGTCAGGATGACATGGGTTCATTAGTGGAGCACTAGTTAAGCATCTGGAATCCTCAGTTAACCCAGGTGGGCATGCCCTTCAAAGTGTGTTTAGCAAGACTTGGCTAAGATTGCTTCTCTCTCTGTCCTGCTGCCCTTCTTAGCATCAATAATCAAACAGCATTTTCATAATCTTTGATATTTGTAGTGAGGTACAAACACAAGAAGCCCACCTTTTTTCCCGTCCTTTGTCAAGGATCCAGTGAGCCTCCTCTGAGCTCTGACCAAGATCTGTTTCAGAAGAAGCGGGACTAGAAAGGAGGAATTCAACCCCATGTTTTGTGTTTAAGAGCCCTGATATGGAGGCTAAGTCTCTTTAACCTTGCAGGGTCAGTTTCAATTAGAGTTGTGGTGTTGGGTGTTCTTTGTTTCTTATAAAAGAAGATGTCATGTTTGGGAATCATGCAGCCTTTTGTGGGGGTCATTTTGTTGTTTTGAAGCTTGTAGTTTTGTTTTTTTCTTGCATACGACTCTATTTCCAAGTCACTGAATTTTTCAACTATGAAAAATTTATCTTTATTCTTCCCTTTGTAAGCTTCAATGCTTTTAAGCTTGTCTTATTAAATTATAAGTGGGTATTGTATGTTTAGAACAAACATCGTGCCTTATGCACTTAATCACCATTGGCTTAGCTTGAGTAACTCAAGCTAGACTTTTTACCTAGTGTTTTACTGTGATGCTTAGGCATTCTTAGCCTTTTGCCTCACTTAACCTTTTGTGTGTGGTTTGATTTTCAACTTACGGATTTCTTTTCACTATTGAACGGGGTTGCCAAACAGGTTTTCTGCAAGGGAAAATTTATTTATCCCCGTAATGGTAGTTAAGTTTCTGGATGTTGGGTAGTATGATGTGTATGAAAAAGAGAGAGAAGATAGAATCAAAATGTGGTAGAAGAGCATGTGATGCTTATACTCTCATAGCTTCATTTGATCTTCACTTTCAGTAATGCTTTAGAGAAACACATTTTGAAAACACGTTTTCACTGTGTTTGTTGGTGTTTAGGTGACTTTGTGAATTGTAACACAGTTTTTTTGCTTTCAGTGGTGAACACCTAGAATTGTCTTTCATGTAGCATCCCCAGAAAATATTGTTTGTCAAAGGAGAAGCGGGAAGTTCTTTCCTGCAGAATTTCATACTTGCTTCGTGTTGCTTGAACTTATTTAATGAATGGTACATCTTCTGCTCTTAAAATCATATTACTGCAGTGCCTAGTTGTTAGAGGAGATTTTTTTTTCCTTTAAGTTGATTAGAAGCCTATTGTAAGGGTTAGCTGGAATAATGACAGCGTTTTATTAATGCATGCTGCCTGCGTATTATGATAGCAGCAAAGAAAAAACTTACTTTCTTTTCCTGTCATGAAAGATATGTGAACCTTTAATTGCTTTAACTGAAACATTGAGCTTGTGAAACTGTCTGGAGTAACTCGTTCTAACACTATTAAGTTTGTTAGGAGGTGGCTGAGATAAGTATAGTTGGCCTTCTGCATCATAAGCTTTCTCCTTTAGTGTGTCAGTTGCTTTTTCAATAAAATATTCTTAAGGTGTGAGACGTTAGGCTACTTATTAATTCATATTTCAGAAAGGTTGATGATCTTAAGCTATTCTTCTAGTTGTGAGTGGGCACACAGTGGAGTCATCTGCTATCACACATAACTTAGGGTGAAGTTCAGGAAAGCAGAATGCAGTCCTTGCAGAGCGGGTAAGCCACTGATTGATGTTGCTATCATCCAGAGCTTCTTTTAGAGCAGTGTAGTCTCAGTGAGAAGGGATGCAGTCATAAACTTTTCCCTCTTCCTAACATATTCTTCATTCACCCATGACAATTCAACTTTTGGAGGTCATGGTGTTTGCCTGAAGCTTGTTTAAACAAGTGTGCTTCTTATGAGACTTGCTTATCAGCAGTGGTGTACGTAACTGTGCTCTCTTACCTGCAACTTGGCCTCTGGAAGCGTTACCCAAGGGACTAAATGGACTTGGAGATAACCAGTTTGTTAGCACTTGGAATCAAACATTATTTACCTGTGTAGCTGTTACTGGAAGCAGTATGAGAGTGTATGCTGTTCCAGGATATAACAGTGCTCCTTCAATCTCCGGTGCTGGCAGTGGAAGTGTTAATTAGGAAAAGCACATAAATATCTGTTGTCTTCTTCCCTTGTAGTTGTCCAGCATTTTGAATTGTAGGGTGGATTTGCTCGTAACCTTCAGCATCTGTGTACAGGCATGTTTTCCAACAGATTCAACAAGAATGGTGTTAAAGGAAGGATGCAGACTAACACTGCCTGCTTAGGCTTAGTGTTCAGTTCAGAACCTGCTTAGTGCAGGTTTTGAACTGCTACCAATGCCGCACTCTGTATGAGTCAGGCTACTAAGCTGACAGCATTGTGTTGTAGGAAACTTATATCTTGAAAATATTTTAACCCTTTAATACAAATAAGTATCATTTAAGTTCCTTCAGAGGGTTAATCCATTCTCCACAAGCAAAGTGCAGGATTTTCAGAAATAACGTGCTCTGTTCCACTGTCACGCGTATAAAATATTGTTTACACTCCAGGGCAATTGCTTCGAGAAATTATTGATAGGAACTGCTGCTCCCTCACGAGAAGAGTACAAAAGTCCTTCTTCTCTGACCAGAGGCACTTCTCAGCCACCTTTACTTTATCACCAATGCACAGAAGCATGGAAGATTGGATTTCAGACTTGAAATAATAATAAAAATGTGTTGGAAATAGTCTTTAAAACTTCACTCAGGAACTTTTGTGAAGCTCTGAGCCATCTCCCTGTGCTCAAAAAGTCTTGTTCAAAACAAAATGAAATTCGGAGCAGAAGATAGACAGTACAATCAGTATCAGACTTCAAATGCACCTCGTTGCGGCTGAGCTGAACATTATAATTACAATTATAACTCTGCAGTGCTTTATGCATAAATTATTTAAATTAAACCACATAGATTATTCACATTTTATCTCTAAGAAACACTTCTAAAAGGCTGCTAATGCGCACGTTACAACTCATTGCTAACAAATGCAAAACTATTCAAGTCCTGGGTTTTCATTATTTATTTTTTTTTTTCTAAGAAAAACTTTTGGGATCTCAGCTCTGGCAATGGCTAATTTCAAGCTGAATCAGTCTTGGGTGAGCTGTATTTGATGGTACAGGTGTTGTGACTTCAAATCCACCTTTAAGTTGAGTTGATTAAACTGGTGCCATTCAGTCTTTCTATTCCTGGTGTTATTAAGTGAAAGACTTGGTTTTGTTAAGGGAAAATAATAATAAAACAAAGGTGACGCACGTACTTTGCCATGGTACTGGCAATGAGTTGTGTGATTTGATGATAACAAAACAATACTATTTGTAGGTGGAAAAAAATCTTCCTAAGTGGAACCCTGAACAGAGTGAATCTGACTCCACAAGTATATCCCTTGTTTTGAGCATGTATTGTAGCCAGTTGCATAGCAGTATGATCCAGTTGTTTCCTCGCTGCCTTTGTGGGCAGATGAAACAAGTTAGATCGTCCTATTGCAGAACATTGGAAACCAGGGAAGGCCTAATGGGAATTCTTTCTTTGTAGCTGTTTATTACCTTGTGCATAGATTGTAAAACCAAATCAATCCAGAGTGTTTCTGAGTAAAATTTGTATTTCATTTGCTCATTACTTCTGTGAACAGAACTCTTCATAAATTACTGTACTGAAGACTATGAAGGTGTTTATAAATTCCTTTTATTAAATGTGTTGTGTGTGAGAATGAGTTGCTGTCCTGTACTGGGACTGAGCTCTTTTATATCTTTTGGGAGAGGGGAGTGGGATAAATGCAATTTTATGTTCTCTTTATCTTTGTGAATCCAAAGCGGTACAGTGCAAGAGATATTTAGTGTTCTGCTACTATTCAAGTATAGGGAAATGTTCAGCCAGATCTAGAGAGCATTTGAAGGAAGTGCTTGATTATGATGGCTGACTGAGTTTACTGAAGCAGTGCACACTCTTCAGCTCAGTCTGTGTTCCTACTGTGGGTCCTTATTAGCCAAGAAACTCCAAAATCTTGAAAACAGGAAAGGACAAGGAAAAATCAAGTTAGGAATAAGCATTAGGTTTGAGACAAGCACACAACCAAGCGTGCCTGATATCCTATTTCAGAGGAGCTGTATGCCTGTAGTACATCTACTTCTAGTGTCTAATACCCATAGGCTGACAGACTCTAAAGTAATACACAAAGATACTCAGAGGCAACATTAAGTTGAATGATGAGCTTTGTTTTTTGTCTCCTAACAGTGCCAAGCTAGTGATCTTGGCACCAGGCTTCAGTGCATTTGGCACTTCAGGTTATGCTGAGTTCCACGTTGCTCTGTAGGTCCCTCATGATCTTGGTCTTGCCAGGTGTTGGGTTGTGGTAGTCCTGTGTTTAGGCACTATGGGCTGCTGCTTTCCCTGTATTGCCATAGAATGTCAAGTATTGGCAGGCTATGGAATTATTTAAGTGCACTAAAGGTGTTGCTGAGCATCCCAGACCAATACAGTGAGCGTTATATGAACACAAAGTAGAGATGTGCCTAATCCAAATGGATAAGAAATCACACAGGAGATGAGTGCAAGCAGATGTTTTCTAGCCAGACAAGGGACTGGAAGAGAAGGGTGAATAATCACAGACAGTGTGTTATCTATCCTCTTCAGAGATGTCAAGTGTAAGCTTGCATTTGTCAGCAGTGGGTACAGAAGTCATGCCAGAAATAGACAAGACTTCAGGGTTTGTAAGTTTTTCCCCTGTAGAGATGGGGAAAGGGAAGAAAAAATAGGAAAACAAAACAAAACACAGCGATCTTGTTCTGAACTGTTTCAGCTTTGTTTAGTCTTGGAGCAAAGAAGAAAACAATATAGAATTTCTGTTGTTTGAAGACTTTTTTTTTCTCCCTTTTCTTGCTGTGACCTTGTAAATAGACGCACTTCTTGTATATATTAATATAATGTTAGTGTGGTTCACTTTGGGTACTTGATAATCTCTGTCCTCAAAAAACAGTGTTCAGGGTTTTTGTTTTAAGTGAAGTCATGGCACCCTTCAAGACCCATGTACTACCCTCTAAGGGGATTAGTAAATCACGTTCATGGTTTTTTTTTGTTTTGTGTATTTTCTTTTTCAGGTTAAGAAATGATAATTGTTTTCATTAAAATGGGAGTTGAATAATTTTTTTTTTTTTGTGCTGTGTAAAATCTGCCTGATAAGCCAGTTATCCCAAGCAGACTGATGTATGGCAATCTGAGTTCATCTGAGATGGCTTGTATTTTAATAGGCGTTTAATAGGTGAAAGGAAGGTGTTATATCTTGGTATGAGAAACACTGCTCATGTGTAGTGACAAGAAAATTCGTCTGGAACGCAGTGACTGCCAAGGATCTAGAAATTGTTGTGGGAAACCAGTTGAGGGGCAGTTCTGTTGGGTGGATGTGGACTTAAGTGTGTCTTGGCATGTGGGCAGAGAACTAAGACTGTTGTCTTTGAACGCTCTGAAGGACAAATGCTGACCTTCTTGCAGAAGTGCTGGGTGAGTTCTGTGTCCGTATTGTGTAGCAAATGGAAACTAGCAGCCACGGGTTCTCCCCATCACATTTAATGTTGATTGAAACTCAGGTGTTCTGGAGTCTCAAATAATGTTTTCAGGAGCTACTGATATCTGAATTGGTGAATACTTAGCGCTGGAAGACTGATGCTGCATTCATCTGTTACTTATCTTAGGTGTTGCTGTTATGGATATGTAAATGTGGGAAGCAGCAGGTACCCTTAAAAATATCATTAAACCCAGGTCACGAATTACAGTTTTAATCACTGAGGCAAATTTGTAGTTTGAAGTTCTGGCATCTGTATAGCAGTTCCAATGCAAAGTACTGGTTGTTAACAGAGCAGCTGTGAAGCAGAGAGAATTAGAGCACTGCCACTTTTCAGTTCAACTCTTTAGCTAATGAATGTATTTGTCCCCCCTCGTTGTCTGTGGGCACTCAAATTTCCAAAAGATATGCTGTATGCTGCAGTAAACAATTAATAACAAGTGCAGTTGGGGAAGGTTTGGTGGGTTTTTGTGTTTTGTTTGGTTTTTTTTCTGCCAGCTCTTTACTGTTGAGTCATGCGAGTATAAGAAATTGACTGTGACTTGCAAAGGAAGATGTTATCCATGACTGCTAACACATAAAGGGATATATTATTGCTTATCAATGTAAGCTTTAGGTATGATAACATGATATTATCAGTATCTATTTGACATAAAGTATGAATAAACAGCTACAAGTATCTGCAGATAAATAAGTGAGCGCACCTGCAGCCTGTACTAACACACTTTCATTGCTTTAACAGAACTGAATTAAAAAGTGTTAATAACTTGCTTCGAGGATCAAATTCAATGAGATTTCTAACCCTTCTCTCTGTCCCAGACTCCTACTCAGTCCATTTGGATGCAGTTAAATCACCTAATCAATACTTAATGTTAGGAATATTCTTAAATCTGTTACCGGCAGTGCACTTTATTAACATGAATCACTGAAATGCAGGATGGAAGAACCTGGCTTGTAATTCACGGGAGAGTCAGTTTTAATCCGCTTATTCTCAGACATCTTAATTCTGAATTCCTCAGCGTCCTTTCAGTCCTTCATTTACTATAACTGTTGTCTGAAAGATCAGTGGGAAGCAGAGTTAAGCTGGCACAGAACGCCTTTGAAAATCTTAGCTGAAGCCCAAGTATTTTATTTTTTTTAATATATTAGACTGACAATTTACAGCTGTAGCAAATACATTGAAGGGATTTTGTTGTGAGTGTTGGTTTTTTGTTTTCTCTTTAGGTCTTGACTTTACTGAACAAGTAGCTAACATGAGTTTGCAGACATGGTTATTTGCAGATGGAAATTTGTATTGCTATGGTGTTTCAGCGCCTGATATAGAAAAATAGGCTTGCCCACCAAGTTCCTGTATTTGTGGGAAAGGCAATAGAAGATCTAAAATCAGTGTTAGACTTGGTATCTCTTAATATGAAATAAATTGTTACACTTTCAATGTCATACATCCATCATCACAACTCTGGCGATGTTTATAGTAACTCAGTAATAATTATATGTGGCTTCAGAGTCTGTATAGAGCTAAACAGATCATAAGAGCTATTTCTGCTTCATAGCATAGGCTAGTCAAACCTGTCTTCTTTATGTGGTTGTGTAAGCGGTACAGCATGAGCTAACTGCCCTAAAAGTGTGTGCCATTGTTAAGACCCGTAATATGCACCTAGTGCAGACCTATAGCAAGATAATCCTTTTGTCCTGAATTGATGTAAGTCATAATTTTTCTGTATGCTGCTAGTGAGTCTATGTATCTACAGTACTAGCAGCACCATGCGTATTGATGGCACTGTACGTCTTGTATGGCACTTGTCATTTTTCAGTTCAAAAATGAGCCATGAGAACTTTTAACTTTTTCTTAATTTACTTAGCTCAATTTTGGGGGTAAGAAATAGGCAAGTTATCACCTCAAGATCCTTTTTTTTTTTATGTTTTGAGGGGTTTGAAAACTCTGGAACTTAATAGTGAGTCTGCAATTAAATTTAAAAAAAAAAAAAAAAAAAAAAAAGACTTGTTTATCAAGTAGGACCATTTCAGTGCCTTAACAGGAATGTTCAGCCTCTTACTAAGTCGAAGGAAGACTTTCATCCTGTCCCCCTGCCCCAAGTTGTGTAGTTGTGTGTAAGTTTGTCTACTGTCCTTGCTGTTTGACAAGTTTAGATTTTAAACAAATCAGAACTAAAAGCTTTAAGCTGCATGTGTATTTTATTCTCGTCAGCTGTAGCTGTGTAAAATTGTCTATGAACAGAGTGACGTGAATCAGAATGTGGTCATTGCAAACAGCTTCAGTTCTATGATTTTTATTTTTTTTTTTTTCTGTAGTTTCCTTTTAAAATTCCTGATGTTATCACTGAAGACAGAACTGTGGTAGACTGTAGGGTGAATTTCATAGACTGCAAATGTATGGTTCTGAGGCATAGTAATGTACATTTTACACAGTGTTTATGATAAGTGTTCACTGAATTCGTCCCATTCAGTAGTGTAGCTCTCATAGCTCAACTGGAGCAGAACATCAGCATCCTGTTTGAATTGCAGAGATTAGCAGACTTAAACATATTACTGCATTTCATTTTTTATTTTACTATGCATAGCAATACAGAGTTGTATCTGGTGCTGTATGGTTGTTTAAAAACTCAGTGTTGTCCTGGTGCTTGCAGTTCATGAAAATCTTTTCCTAGTAGAATTTGCCCACTACCATAAGGCAAATGTTCACGTATGATAAAACTAGTGTTGTTTGTTTTTTTTTCTTTTTATAGTAAGAAAAACTAGTATTTGATCAAAAGAACCTAACTTAGTTTGTCTTGACTTTGCAATAAATCTGTGCTGACCTCATTTTGTCGTGGAGGAGGATCTGGAGAGCTTGTCAGCTTGTCAGGCTTGTCAGCCTGACCTTGGTGCTTGGGGGGTCATCAGGGAATATGGTCTTCAATGTAATCACACAGCTTGTGTGGAACTACTAGGGGATCAGGCTAGGACAGCACAAGTCTGTGAAAGGCATGTTCTTCTTGAACAACCTGATCTTCTAGGACCAAGTGTCCTGCCTAGCAGATGTGGGAAATGTTGTGAAAGTCATCTGCTTAGACTTAGGTAAATCTTTTGACCCTGTTTCCCACAGTGTTCTCTTGGAGAACTTGGATGGCTTGGATGAGTTTACTCTTCGCTGGGTGAAAAAACTGTCTGGAGGGCTGGACCCAAAGAGTGGTGGAGAATGGAGTTAGCTCCAGCCAGAGGCTGGTCTTGAGTGGCGTTGCTTGTGGGGGAAGAGGTGTCAGTATTGGCATTAGTAGTGCTTATTATCTTCATTGATAACATTGATGAGGGGGTTAAGCACCACCTCAGTAAGTTTGCAGGTGGCACCAAGTTGAGAGGAAGTGTTTTTCTGCCTGGAGGCAGGAGTCAGAGTGTTGTCAGAGTCCGTTTGTATTGCATTGCACAGGACCAAGTGCTGAGTTGAATATTTTGTTTGCAACAACCCTCTACAATGCTACAGGCTTTGGACAGTGTGGAAAACTGTGCAGTAGGAAAGGATCTGAAATTAGTACTCAACAGCTGGCATTACGGCTGGGAAGAGCAGTGGCATCCTGAATTGTATCAGAATTAGTGTAGTCAACAGGAGAGTGATAGTTCATCTGTACTGAACTCTAGTGAGGTTCCATCTTAAGTACTGTGTTCAGTTTTGAGACTCTCTGTAAGAAAGATGGTGAGGCCCTGAAGCAAACACGGAGAAGGGCAACAAAGCTTTGAGAGGTCTAGAACACAAGTCTTGTGAGGAGTAGCTGAGGGAACTGAGATTGTTCTATCTGGAGAAGAGGAGGCTTGGGGAGACATTGTTGCTCTCTATATCTACTCTATACTAAGTATTTAACTGATGTCCCACACAAACATCATGAAAAGCTTTCAAATGAGTTTCCTGTTACTGTAATATGATTCTTATTGTCAATGTATTAATTTTATTTCCAAACACAGTAATCCATAATTGATACAGATTTATGCATCAGGGAAGTTGTTGCTCAAGAAAGCTTGGATTTCACTTTCAGTGTATTATTAGGCTGTGGTCTTATGACTGATGTGTCTTATCATGGTCTTATGCTAATGACCTGCAAGCTGGAGCTTTTAAGTCTGTAAAATGACATCTGCGGCCCTGAGAGTTGTCAGGGAAGTGGTGTGCATCTGAAGAAATGGTTGAACTCATGCCTTTAGTCTCTGTCGATGTCAGCTTTCTGCAACTTTCTCTAAAGAAAACCAAGGAGTTCTGTTATCTCTAGAAAGAAGCGAGAAAAAGCTGTCATACCAACAGTAGGATTAATTGCAGATCAAGAGGCAAGTGCTGAAGTGATGGGTTTTGCTATTATGCAGACTTTCTGGGCAGAGCATCAGCCACGATAAAGGGAGTTCTACAGAAGAAGGGACAGTCGGAAGTACATGAGTCAGAAGGGGCAGTGAACTCAAGGAGGAAGATGGTGGTTAGTTGTGTTTGAGTGCCAAGTGAAAATGTGGCGCAATCTCTCATCCACTGACTGTTTGTGGAAGCTTCTAGAAGTCTGGGTAAGACAGGTATTTTGATCTGCTTTCTACTGTTACTGAAGTAAATCACTGTAAGTGTTGAGTTGCAAAAGCTGCTTTCGTAAGTAGTGCTTTATGAGCTGTTTGCAGCATCTTAGGGACGGTTTTTCAAGAACAACAACACTGAACTTTATTACTTTCTTGGAGTCAATGCTGATGAGGAGTAAAAGGGTTGGAAGATACTGACTAAAGTCTATACAGGCAGAAAACTCAAGTTTTAGGATGTGTATGACATTAGTATTGCAACCAGAGATTTCATTTCCGTTTCTTAGTATTTTGGTATCATCTGCCGACCTGGCCAGTTCAAGATGGGGTTCCTTTACTCCTCTTGCTTACCACTCAGCTATCATGTGTCACTAGATCAGCTCTGCAAGGGCTGCCACTAGTTAAGCTGTAGGGTTCGCTACCCTGCCGTCAGCCCTGTCTCCCAGCATCCACTCACTTCACTCTAGTGTCATTTTTTTCTTTATGCTTGTAATTTTCTGGGTAATATGTGATGTTATACTTTGTGTCAATGTCACCTGCATTAATTTGTATAAATTAGAAATAGTGTTGATGTTCAAGTTCTAACTGTCTCAACACTATTTCTAGAACTTATAAGCTTTTTTCGGATAGCTGGGTAAATACTAAGTAACCTTCTCCTACTGCTGTTATAACATGACTACTCTTTAGTCTATTATTTAACTTCCAGTGCTAAATTAATTTAACAGCTACCTCGGACATCAGTTAGAAGTCTCACATAAAATAAATCACTAGAAGAGGTTTACTGATCCTCAGTGAAGCGGAAGACAATGCAGTGTACATTGTTAATAAGCTGTGTTGTTTTGGGTTTTTTTGTCTGTGTCTTTATTGCATGACTGGGACATCAAGTAAATGGAAATAGACAAAAAAATGAGGGAGGAGGTGAAAGAGAAGACTTAAGTCTGAATCAGAATGCCCAATTTCCATTAAGTTAATGGGAATCCAGATCTTTGTGGTAGTTTTGAATACTTTATCCCTTTAACGAATGCTTTCCATATCTGGCTTTTCAGTTAGACTCTTTTTCTAAAAAAAAAAAAACAACCATACAAGGCTTGCATTTGTACCATAAGGCAGCTGAAATCAGAGTGATTTCAGTTGGCTTCATTGAACGTGCCTTTGCAAATAAGATCAGGGAGCCTTATGCAAATGTGTAGGATATCACACAGTAGAATAATATTGGTCATGTGCTGTAGGCTTTTCTCTTGCCAAAGGACTTTGACTAGGAAGTTTGGAGATGTTGCTTTCCTTAGATCTTAAGCGTTTGCTGCAGGTGCCTTTCTGGTTTCTTTTCCTTTATGAAGTAACTGGATTTATAACTCAGGTTTTTTGAAGTAAATGTCTGAATTGTAATGAGCTTGGCCCAGAGGATGATGGTAATGCGATTGAAAAATGAAATACACCTGCAGAAATTCAGTGTTATAAACTCTGATTTCACATTAGGGGTGGGAAAAAGGTGTTTTTCCTGGAGCAATCTCTAGTTTGCTCTTAGGCATGCCTTGATGTAGTTTCCCATAGTCCAAGAACAAGCTGTGGTTTCTAGCAGACTTCTGTTTTGTGTTTAAAGAGAATGACTAATATCTTTAAAATCCACGGAAGAGAACATATTTCACTGAGATGGCAACTGGAGAAAATTTGATAGCATTTATTTCCTCAAAGGCAAAAATAGAGTGTGAGAGTCATCCAGATACTACTCTCAAGTTCTGTGTCTTCCAACACTGACTTTCCTAGAGACAAAACTTATTTCAGCTCTTCCTCAGTGCTGCAGATGAGACGTAATATCTTGTTTGATTTAGCACGTTTTGTTTTTCTGGGGGTGTTGTTTTGTTGTTTTTTTTTTTTCTCTCATTTATGTTGCTTGATAGGTCTGTATACCTCTGCTGCCAGGACTGAGTATAGCCTGGTATTTGATTTGGCATTATACTTGATTCATTAGTTAAATAGGAACCCCCATCATGATTGTTGATATTTCCCTGGACCTTGAGGCTCTATGTAGTTCTCAGATCTTTTCTGTTTTAGGATGAGGTGCTAAGATGCCTTTCTTAAATTTCCCATAAAAATCAAAGCCAGCCTCAGGCTACCTGTGCCTTTCCCCAAAGCATCTTACAGAATGCCTATGATCTGTACTTGCTCCAGTGTAATGCTTGTCAGTATAAACCAGATGAAGTGTTGAAGTTTATACTTAATTTAGAAATGTTTTAAAAGTTTCTTGGGGCTTTTCTTAAAAGCATATCATCTCAGTGGTGTGTCAGGACTGGAATGAAACTGCAGCCAAATGCATTTGTTCTAAAACCAAGAGGATGTATGGCATGTGGAGAAGTGACTTCAATGCATTACTCTACTGCTTCATTTTAAGCTTTCTTTTTTCCTTTCCCTAGCTCTTGTGTGATAATACCTTTTCCAGGCAAGGCTCCTTTCTTCCACATGTTTTTGAAGACTTGAGAGATGTGTGGCTTTGCAGTATGCATAGGCTGAAGAAATGTAAGGAAAGATGAAGTTCCAGACTTCATGGCAGGGTTGGCAGAATGGGAGCAGAAGTCTCCACAGCTCCAAAGAAGCTGCTGAACAGGGAAGGGACTGTGCAGGCTTCTGGTTTCCGGTAATGGGATTTTGGAATCTCTTGATTTTTATTAATCTTGTATTATTATTATTATTATTATTTGATCAGCAGTGGTAGCAAACCTCACACAAGAAATGGGGATTTAGATTATTGAATATTTAAAGCCAGTCTATTGGAGTCAATAGTAGCCCCAAGACCATCCCACCGTATGGTTGCATCAGAGGGCTGTGATCTTATAGCACTTCAAGATGGTCAGATGGAAGATGTCACTCACCAGGTTAAGATGCATATCTGAAATACACTAAATACTCCTGGAAATGAAATTGTGGGTAATTCAACATTTAGCACTCAGACTGCAAAGTGCCAAACTACTGAGCCCAGAGATTGAAGGGGGTAAGAATCTTAATGATTTTCAAGTTAAATATCGGGTAAATAGCTTCCCCCTGAATTCAAGCATTTAATCAAGTATGTACTTAACTTGTAGTTCAGATTCAGCTCTGTTAAAACTAGCTACTTTTTTTACCTTTCTGTACTGCTTGTGTTCTGTGGACTGAGTACTTGCACTAGGCAGGATCAACTCTAAATTGTCTCTTTGCAGTTCTCTGCATCTGTTGTGACTGTCCTCACTTTGGGGGAAAGAGAAAGTTTACTTAAGTGAGAACTGAGTGTTCAGTGTCCCAGTGGATAAGACCTGCAGTCTACTTCTAGCAAATTACAATCTAATACAGTTTGCCTGTATTTCATTTGTGCCTCAGGGCAAA
Source organism: Excalfactoria chinensis (assembly GCF_039878825.1). Classification (NCBI taxonomy): domain Eukaryota; kingdom Metazoa; phylum Chordata; class Aves; order Galliformes; family Phasianidae; genus Excalfactoria; species Excalfactoria chinensis. Next base: position 31,978,745 of record NC_092831.1, read on the forward strand.
TTAGTGTTTTTAAAGAAGAAAAAAAACCTTTGAAATGAAAATGGCAAAACTTGAAATTAACCTACTAGGAGTGTTTTTATTTCAGGTTTCTATTGGGAATTTAAAGAACTGAGAAATTGCTTGTAGGTAAAACATCAGTGATAGTTTGCTTGCGTTTTTCTGCAGATAGATTTTTCTCTCATAAAACTAGAGTGAGACTTGGAAAAGCAATGAGGAAAATAGTTATTCCTTGGACTTATTCTGAGAGCTTTATTTCATGGTCCAACGTTTTAAGGTTATAATCCTAGAAAATCATGTTACATCATCACTCTGAAAGTAACACCTCCAATGTCTGTGGCAACTACAACCCATTGGTGAAGAGCAAGGAGCAGGGGGTCTGTGATTGTTCCAGGGTGTTTATCCCAGGGAGAAGTAATGAGCAGTAAAGAATTTTTTTCAGATCATTCTTACATTTTCAGGATATGGAGAGCAATACTACTTTTGGTAGTAGGAAACATTTACGGGCTGAGTCAGTATGTGTGGTGAAATGAGGTGCCATTGCAGTTCTTTTGTTATTTGTGAACTGAGTTACTGTATGTTGGATTGACTTCTGCAGGCATAGCGAGCCGTGCCTGCCTGCCATGTTTGACAGCAAGTTTGTGAGTATGGATTGTCTGGTTTTTTAATGACGTTATGGAAAAGTGTGTGCAGGGAAATACTTCACTGGTTTTGTCCTAGTTCATTGTACTTACAGCTTACATACTTAAAAATTCCTTACCTGTGAAGCATTGATATTGTCATACTCAACCTTTGTCTAAAAATAGCGTATTGTACAAACATTGTATTCTATGTGAAATGCCGGTATTGTTTTGCTTTTCCATACCAAGCTTCCCGGCGTGTTTTGGAGCTAAGGTTAGCTTTTCCTTTTTTAATGCAGTGCTGAACCTGACCCTTCAGCAGCTTTTGAGCTCTCTGTCATTTCTTTTCACCAATTAAATCTGATCATTTCAGTGTGGAAGGGACAAATAGGAAAGCCCACTGACAGCCTCAGCAGCAATTTCATTTGTGGCTTATAAGCCCAGAGGGTGAGTGTCAGGAAGCTAGCAATCTGTTAACTGCATTATCTGTGCTATGTGAAAAAATTTACTTGTCTTTTTTTCCTTTTTTGGTTTAAAGGGGCCCATTATTTTGTGGAATCTGATTTGGCTTGCTATCCAGAAACGTAGTAGTTGAGTGGATGTTTTCTTCTGTCCTTTCTTGGATAGTTACAGGGGTTTTTAGATCGTTTCCTTCAGGGCAAACACAGGTCACTTCAGAGGTCAGAAAGCAATTGCCTTCCATGGTGAAGCAGTACTCATTGTAATACCTGGTGTATTAATAGTGATTAATTTTCCACTGTTCTGCAACATGGGTAGCCATGGCTTACTGGTTTGGTAGATTTCTGCGTTGCCTGTGTCAGTTTACCTTTACAGTCTGTAAGCTGGATGTTAAGGTTGCTCTGAAAGCATTTAGTACTCATTGCCACCAGAACTGAGTTAGCAAATTAAATGTTCCTTTGGTCAAATTCTGTGCAATATGCCTACTTCCACAAGTAATAGCTGCAATTAAAGAAAAGCTATAGGCCTGATCTTCTTTGCCGCCTTTCTTATTACACCAAATCTTGTAGTTTCCCAAAGCGTTGCAAAGCACTGTCGTTTTTCATGCTGCTGTGCTTCACTCTTGTGTACAGTACTAGTTAGTGGAAGTACAGGCATTGTGTTTTTGAGTGGGGACTCAATTCGGGAAGTAGCCTGTGTAGCATGAGGATTTGTTTTATATGCTGAATATGATCACTTTTAACCTCTGTACAGCTGCTACTGCCAGCACAAAGTGATCCATCATAAAGGCTCCCTAAACACTGAAGCTCCTGGCCTTTATCTGTACCTGAGATGGATGAGGTCATGTGTACACAGCGTTTACTGTTTAGTCTTTTAATATCTTACAGTTACGTTACTCTAGCATAGAATCGTGGAATTGCTCAGGTTGGCAAGACCTTAAAGATCATTGAGTCCAAATGCAACCTAATCATCCAACAGCCGTCCTCTAAATCATGTCTGTGAGCACCGTATCCAAATGGTTTTTAAACACATCCAGGGATGATGACTCAAACACCTCACTGGGAAGCCTATTCCAGTTCTTAACAACCCTTTCTGTAAAGAAGCCTGATATCCTACCTAAACTTACCCTGGTGTGTCTTGAGGCTGTTTCCCCTTGTCCTGTCACCTGTCAGCAGTGAGAAGAGACCAGCTCCACTCTTGCTGTAAGCACTTTCCAGGTATTGGAAGTGAGCAATAAGGTCTCCCCTCAGCCTCCTTTCCCCCATACTAAGCAGCCCTAGTTTCCTTCAGTGTCTCCTCGTAGGTCATATTCTCTGAGCCTTGCCCTTCTTTGGACCCACTCCAGCACTTTCATGTCCTTTCTGTGCTGAGGTGCCCAAAAGTGAGCGCAGTATTGAACGTGGCATCTCACCAGTGCCAAGTACAGGGGCGGGATGACTTCCCTAGTCCTGCTCACCACATCGCTCCTGATAAAAAGCCAGGATACCATCGGCCTTCTTGGCCACCTGGACACACTGCTGGCTTATATTCAGCTGACTCAGTTGGTCATGATTGTACCTTTTGCAGGTGTTCATGTTAAAGTATTTTGCAGTTAGGTGATAAATGTTTTTTGGAATTGTTTGCTTAGAGATTTGACTGCTGATATTCAGAAGGATGTACTTCCAAGTTCTATACTGGAGTTTGACTGCTGAGGGTTTTAAATAGTTTGGTCTGTCTCAGTCTATTTCTAATTAAAGGAACAGCCTTGAATTGTGAACGTTTGACACCTACTTAATGAATTATGAAGTAGTACTTCAGCAGTGCTGTGAGTATGTGCTTGTCATCTATGACAGCCAAGGTGCCAAATAAAAGCCAGAACTGACACAAATGAAGATGGGATCGAGTTTGTGTATATCTAATGTATCAGAGCGCTCTAGCCATATTTATGTGCACAGTTCTTTCTCTTCCATGTTGGTTCCTTGTGCAAGACCTTTGTCTGAATGATGTGTTTGGCTTTAAACTGGTATGACTGTGCCCAAATGCAAAGGTTGTATTTACTTAATACAGTGTCTCGGGGTACGTGGATCAGGAGAATGATGGTCGGGATGAAGGGAGAGGAGAGCAACGTGCAGACTCAAAAGCTAGCACTGATTATAAGCCCTTTTAAAAAATGACAGTAATGAGAGGTGGGGAAATGTAAGAAGTAGTAGATATTGAGTGAATCAGCAGTGTTACGGAATGTGAAACTCAGAGGTGTTTAACCTATTTACCATATGCTGCCATGTACTTTCGGAGAGGTGTTATAGCCAACTTTAGTGAAGCAGAAGCCTGCATTTAGTAGAGACTGATGAATAGAAGCCAGGATCATGAAATTTAAACTGCTTTAATACAGCACTATTTCCTCGTGTGCATACAGTTGAGTCTAGAGCCAGTTTGTTGAAGAACCGTTGAATCAAATCTGAGTTACTCTCTCTCAAAACACAGTCAGTATACAGGGAAATATTTTGTTACAGCTGGCTTAAGATTGTAGTATGATGTTCTTACTCATGCAAACTGCTTAGTGATGTCCTAGACAGAGCTGGAAGATGAAAACTCATTACTGGAGTCATAAAAGTGTCATGATCAGAATTGGTTTCAGTCTTTCACAGTTGGAATGTACTTTTGCAGAATATGGGGCTTTTCCCCTACAAACTGCTCATAGAGAGATGCTTTTTCTGAGCTGAAGGAATATTCCTTTTTAGTTTCACCACTGGTAGGTATAATATAGGCTTTGGTCCTCCACATGGCCTGTGAAATTTCTGGATTCCTAATTAATGACTGCCTGCTGGTCCTCGTGCAGGTGGTTTTTAAGGCAGTGTGTAAAGCGTGGTGTGTTGTAGTCGCTGCTCAGTGCATGTAGGTTTGCCCTGTTGCTCTTTCTGTACCTTGGAAAGTTCCTTGTGACCAACCCAATCCACACTTCTGCTAGACACTAAGTACTCTTCAGAGCTTACTAAGTAGCGTGCAAGTGGAAAGGAGACAAAGACTTTTCTGTGGTGTAATTCTCTGGACTGTGTGCCAGTGAAGCACCTGCAATTGCTAAGGGCATGTTAAAAACTAAAGGTCTCACTTTTATGGTCAGAAAGATGAATTAAGCAAATAGGGAGTTGGTGTGACCTCAGAAATAGTTAGCGTGCATTCAGTAGTACTGGTGCTTCACTGAGCCATCAGAATGTCCTAGCTAAGACAAGGGTATGTTTCACCTTGTCTTTCTCTTTGTTTCAGCATGGTCCTGAAAGCACATCTAGACCTGATTGTGTTTTCATGTGATGTTTTTAGTGTTTTTTCTTGTCTAAATGTGAGATATCTTATTGGTGATTTGTTAGTAAAGCAGTTCTGAAAGGAAAGCAGCTCAGTGCCCTTTTATTTACCTCCCATTAGCCCTTTCGGCTGGTATTGATCTATGTCTGTAATATACAGATACCTTTTACTTTGTAGTTTTGTAAGGTGTAGCTTAATGATAATGTGATAATGTCTTTATCTCCTGATTTTTCAACTTTTAATGACTTCTCTGCTCCTGTCCACAAGAAAAAACAATAGAATCAGCTGTTAGGATCGAGTCCACAGATTTAGCTCTTGTTCCTGTCAAAAGAATTATTTGGGCCTATTATTACAGGACTGGATGATGCAGCATTGATGTCAAGACATGTGCATTTCAGTCTGTCCTTCCACTTTAATGGGATTCTAACCAATGCACGTGCAGGTGGAAGCCCCACAGTTTAGCTGCTATTATTTGTTGTTAGGAAAGGAAAAAGCAGGCAAAGCAGAGTTGCACCTGTCAGCAATGGGAACTGTTATTTGAGGTGGCATCTTTATTTTCTGACTGGCAAAATAGAACAGTCGTTTCAGTATAGGAAGATGTAATTATTAATGTAGGCCCTTGGCATCTTCAATATCCTGTAGTCCAGCAGGAGCAGTTAGCATGGGTATCATACATATGCTTTTAAGTTTGTGCCATCAAAATTTCATCACTCCAGATGTTCACAGAAGTAAATTCAAAAGAGATGAAAGCGTGATTGGAGCAAAATCACTGAAGTTTGAAGTTACTTGTTGGAAAGGATGACTCATGTATCTCTGCTGGAAGCACCTCAGGCTTTATAATATTTATGGAGACCTGCAATTTAGGAGCACCATTAGCTTCATTTGCTGTTTTGCAATTACAAAATCTGTCCTAGAAAAGCAGCACTGATTTCAAATGCAGCCTAACATAGAGAAGGATTTATCTGCGTGTGTTGATCACATTCATAAGTCCCTGTAGTTCCTGAGAACTGCCAGATGCCTCTAAGGACTGACCCTCTCAGCATGCAGCTTTGATTGTAAAACATCTTCAGAAACAGCCTTTCCGTTCAGTAACCGAATGCATACTTTTGGGACTCTCATCATGTCTGTATCTACCAGTAATATATAGCAGGAACCCAAACACAGCAAGAAAAAGTACAGCACATCCATTTGTTTCTACAGAAATTTAACTGATTTCAGTAATCAAGTCTTAATGAACTTTGTGTGTGGTCCAGAGGCTCTCCACATTAACTTTCAGGTGTAGGTTGGACGAAGGCAGTGATAAACTGGAGTCAGAGATCAGCAGAACATGTGAATATTTTGTCAAAGGAGAGGGGACTTGATCTTGGGATGGGAGGAATGGATGTCTTTGTATGCATTTATATGTAAGCACACACACACCTCTTAGATTTGGTCCCTATTTAATAAAGTGTGTTATTTTAGTGAAATAATTCACATCTGAGCATAGAAAATTTGAAGAATGGGTGCAACTAGAGCCAGATTTTGAAGTGGCGCTTGCATGTTTTGTGATATGTAAGTTTCTCTGAAGGTGCCCTATTGTTAGGTATGCACACACAGCACTAAACTCTGTCAGAGTTGGAGACTGGGATGTTTTCTTCCCTGAAGCAGAAGGGGGAGGTATTGTGCTTTGTACATCCTTGTTGACAGATCGTGCTACCTCACTTCGCTCCCAAGAACAGAAGGCTTTAGCAGGGTAGTTCCTGCTTTTTTTTTTTCCTATTCCCTCTTTCCAGGGTAGTTCTACAGCATCTGTGCTTTGTATCAAAATCTTTGTTGCTGTAGACTATTGGGAAGTAACTTATGGCTTGTAGTAGAAAAAAACAACAAACAAAACAACAAAATAGTGTTATACATACAATGTAGTAATTCTGCTGTGATCTCTTTGTGTAACTAGACACTGCTTTCTCATCTCGTTTAAGCCCTCAGTTTCAGTCCTCCTCCATCGGTCTAGACCTTTGTTCCCAGAGCAGTCAGTAGAACTGGGTTAACCTATGACAAAAACCCTGTTGTAGCTTTAGATCCACCATGCTGTATGACTCCTTGCAGAGCTGCTAACATAATTCTCTCTTGTGCCTGTCTCGTCGAGCTGCAGTGAGAGAGGCTGTTAGCAGCAGTGCTGATGGAGAATGTGAAACACAAAAAAGGAGTTGGATAAAAGACTTTAAAAATCATTTCTAAAAGCACGTGAGTTTGTCATCTGCTTTTACGTGGTTTGTAAAATGCTAGTCAGTAGTCTCCCCAATATCATCTACATTTGATTCATTCTGTTTTAGCAGCCATATTATTTCGGTTAGCAATTCGTATTTATGTGAAAAGCAAGAGTCTGAGCTTTTATTTGGAGATGTAATATGCCATAATATTTTGAAAAATGAACAAGGCATGCCTGATTAGTTAAAAAGTCTGTATTTTTACATAAATGTTCAGCTGGCTGAGTGTTATGTGGGAAATGCCAGCGTTTTAAACTTTGATGTAAAGCTAATGTCATGAGGCATTTTAATAGAGCAGTGTGTCATGCCATAATGTTTCATTGGAAGAGACATTTGGAAACATTAGACAGAGTACAGTTATCCGAAATGAAATATTGTACATGGTACTTTCAACTCAAATATTCATCTCTCAGTAGTTTATGGCAAAATGATAATCACAGGTGAAGATAAAGCTGCCTACGCTGCAATCTGTAGTTGGCTCCTCTCTTATATTGGTATATTGCACATGATATTAAGAACACAATAGAGAGGAATTCTCAACTGCGATGTTGTTTGATGTACTCCTATTTTGAAATAGTAACTTCAGTTCTGTGAAGAGCTGCTGTACTCGATTATTGAAGCACAGCATCTTTTCTCTTCATGCTATTTAAGAGTTCTCTCTTCTACATCTTCTGTGCTCTGGAAGAAAATATCCCTGTCACTTTCAGTGGCATTTGCCTTTCATCTCACTGCTTTTCAATGGCTTTTGAGTCTTTAAGTGGTTTCCAATTTATTTGTATTCTGATGCCACTTCTGTGAAGCATACCTTTCTGTCAGCTGAGTGCAAGCTGTAGGTGTTTTGTATTGAGAAGCTATGCTGTAAACAAATTGACAATATCAAGTGCGGCCTATCCTCTCGCAGGCAATTTCCACCCGTTTGCTATAGAGCATTACTCTTCAATTCATTCGGCAGAGCCATTTAATTTCACCTGAGTAGGGCTGGGGTTGATTCTCAGTCACCAGAGCCTAGTTTAAAAGCCCTCAGATTCGTGTGGAGGCCATATGCTAAATGCAGGAGTAAGTCATTATATGCCTGAGATAATAGAGATAATTATTCCCTTCAACATTTTTTCTTCATCTGTTTTCTTCCTGTGTTAAGGGTTTGTCAGTGTTTAAAGCAGTTCTGCTGTATCTTGCTGCTGAGTTGATAGCTGCCCTACTTGGCTCTATGTTGGATATGAAGTGAGCTCTCAGAGGTGTGAAATTTGCACTTGCATGTGAGAGAAGGATTTATTTTCACACCTGATTTTCCTTTTTCTACTTACCTCAGCCTTGTACTGCCTTTATAACTTACTGCTTGTCTAAATAGCCATAACCAGCAGTGATCTATCATTTTTAGCCTGTGCACTTTTGTTTTAACTTCGGTTCTGGTGAACATTAACAACTTCTTTTAACGTGCATATTATCAACCCTATGTATGTAACAAATGAGTGACAGGTTTGTTTGTGGAATCATTATTCTGGATAGATTTTTCATAAAGCTTTAATTTGCATTGTTTAAACATATTGGTAATAGGTGGACAGTTGGACTGGATGATCTTTTAGGTCTTTTCCAACCTTGGTGATTCTATGATTCTATGTTTTAGAGTTAATATTTCAATTCTAATTGAAGATGATGAGGTAGATGGAACAAGATGTTTATCTTTTATCTTGCAGTCATTTATTTCTCTGTGATGGTGTTTTCCGGTGCTTGAGATGCTAATGACAGCTATAATATGGGGCAATACACTATTACAAGAAAGTAGTGTAGTTACAAAAATGAACTTTTAGAAGTGTGATAGATTACTAATATGATACTTAAAAACTAGCTAGTCAAATGGTCCCCTTACATCTGTTATGTCTAGTGTTGCTGGGAATTTAGCTTCGGTAGCAGGCACTATGTTTTGCTTGTGCTTTATGTCATTGTTGAGCATTATGGAATCCCTGACAATTTAGTTGGGGCTCTGATTTGTTAAATTTAGATTTAGAAGAACAGAAAATCAGGCAAGAATCTAAAAATATATCCTGTATTACCTGGTTTGTGCCAAAACTGTTTACAGAGCTGCAGCTTTCCTACAGCGGGATATGTGTCAGCCCCATGCTTTTAATATTTGCGTGTCTACTTTGAGGCCAGCTAGAGATTGCAATGGGAATCGGTTTTATGAGATGTTACTGTTTTACAAAGTTATTTGGATTTGCTCAGATTGAAGACCCTGGCACAGTGCAAACGAGCTTTGCCTAATATCACTTTTGAATTGTAATGAAGGATTTGGTTTTCTAAAGCTTGTTTTTGTTTATGTATCAGCAATAGTGGCTGCAGCTTCTTTTACTGTCTCTCGAAGTCTTTTATAAAAGCTGATAGTCTTAACTGGATCTTTAGAAGAAAAAAAGTCAGTTTTCCCATCTGAAGGTGTTCTTTAGCTACCTAATAGTTTAAATTAATCAGCATACCTTGGAGAAAACTGTTTTGTTTTCATTTGTATTTTAGCCAGGGAAACAGTATCTAGGACTCAAAACATATCAGGGAAAGGGAGGGTAGTGGAGAAACAACGTAGCTGCCAGCATCCTCAATATACCTTCAGGCTACTTCACTCAATAACCAACAAACAAGATAGATGCCAGGGCATAGTCATTGCTGTTGTTTTCTTGGAAGTTTTGCTGAGAAGTCTGGCACTCTTTGTTTCTCAGCTGCCTTGTGCTTTAGTGGCATACCCTACCTGTTCTTTAGGTTGGATGTTAGGGGGAAGTTCTTTGCTAGGAGAGTGGTTAGGTACTGGAGCAGGTTGCCCACGGACGTTGTGGATGCCCCATCCCTGGAGGTGTTCAAGGCCAGGTTGGATGGTGCCCTGGGCAACCTGATCTAGTAAACATTTGGTGGCCCTGCCAGGTAGGGGGGTTGGAGCTTCATGATCCTTGAGGTCCTTTCCAACCCGGGTCATTCTGTGATTCTTCCATCAGACCTCTAAAATCCAAGACTAGTTTTCCATAACAACAGTGTGTGAAAGGGACTACTCTTTGCTGATAACAGTGCCACATTTGGCAGTTCCAGCTTAGTGCCTCTTGTCTGTGGAGCTCAGGGATTGCCCAGACTTAGTTCATTGCTTGGTCTTATTGCCAGCGACTGAAGGAAAGGGAGCATAACAGAACAGCTGCCTGGATTGTAACGTGATCTCACTCATGCCCAGAAAGCATGAAGTTATGAAGACAGGCCCCAGACAAACTGTTGGCAAAGTTTAAGGGCTTGTTTCAGAGCACACTGGAGTCAGCTGGAATGCAAGTAACTGAAGCTGCTGACTAACAGAAAAAGAACTGAAATAATGCAAAGAGAACAAGAATTTTTGTGGGTAACTTATATAGAGCAAAAGCAAGTGACGTCATCCTTATCAATCATGAAAGAGATTTCTAGGCTATTATCTTCTTCAGCTTTCCTGTACAATGCTGTACTGTTAAGTCATGAGGAGTTTTAGACAAAATCAACATTAAAGTCATGATTTTCCAGTTACTTAATGCATGTTTTTATTGCACTCATGGTAATTACTACGAGCATAAAGATGTCAAGAGTACTTGCCATGCCTCCAGCAGATATTGTAGCATATTTGTGATGGCATCAAGCATGCTTTTTCCCTGGTCACCTTTTTCTAGGTTTACATGCTGGTATAGTAAGAGTGTACAAGGAGCTGTTTTGTTATCTACAAATATTTACGTTTAATTACTTAGGTTGTGTTTTAGAGAATCATATGTGAAAAACTAGTTTATTGCCAAGGTGAAGTGGAAAGACAGGTAGACTGAGAGGAATCAGTAAGGCTCATCTGAACTGGGGAGTTTGAAGCAGCTGGAAACTTGGCAGGTTTTAAGAAGTTGCTAGTGCTGGGTAAGATTTAGGATGATAGTGAATTATTTAATTAATAAGACTGTGGCTTTCATTACTGGTATTCATGCAAATAAAACAACATATGATGTTCCATCCTTCCATAAGGAGAATTGGTTTGTTAATTTTATGTCCAGTTTTTATGAAGGATGTGTCAGCTTTTTGGTCTAGAGCACTGTTCCAAGTGTTCGGTAAGGACAGAACTCAAACTTTGCTGCTTCTAGTTTCAGTGAGCTGGAAGACATGAAGTACGTGAAGGTACTTTGGAGGCTTTGATGGTACAGCAATTTAAAAATGCAGGTCTTACTCTTCCACAGTAATTAATTTAATGGATTTTGGAAAAACAGAATTCCTGAGCTCCTCAGATAGCTTCTGTAGAAACTGTAGTTTATGTTCTAATGCAGGTCAAAGAACCTGGAAGTCTCATTTATCAACTTGATGGATAAATAAAGATGAGATTCTTTGGTTGTCAGCTTTCATGGTCTGAGGGGAGTTTGATGGTCAGGATATTTTTTACCTAAGCAAAAACACTCATGTGCCTGGATGTTTTCAGCAGCTTCATTTGTCGTGTGGGGGTGGAGTAGATTCACCTTCCATTGGTATTACCTGAATTTCTGTGCCGCTGTTTGTTCTCTTCCCATGTTCACACAAGGTTTAGCTGTTACATTTCCTCATCACAAAAAGACTTAAGCAGTACTAAAGCTTGGGAGTTCTAAGGCCAGAAGTTTCACTCGTTTCTGCCATCTGCCTTAAGAGTGCCTAAGAGAGAGAATTACCTATTGCGTGTCTAGAACAGGGAATATATAGAACACAGAAAACCCATTCCAGGTTTTTCAGTGCGTGCTGCTGGGTGCAGTTGCTCTGAGTGAGATGTAGATCCAGAACAGCCACAGCTAAATGCAATTGTGGTGGGCATTCAGTCCTCACAGGAGCAGGCTCTGTACTTGTACTCCTGTGACAGACAGGAAAACCAGAACTCATGAAATCAGAGTTTCGAGAAGACCATCAGAGTCTTCCAGGTTTAAGACTGTCACTTCTAGTTAGGCTAGGTTTTTCATTTAATTGCTGGATAAGATTTCTAAGTATGTGATCAATGCTCAAATCTGCATTGCTTAGAAATCACTTACAAACAAAATGTATTCTAGTGTTTGTTTTGTTTTTTCCTCAAAAGAGGTTTTATTTGATGTGCTTTTTTCTGTGCATTTTTACTGCATATCGTTTGTAATATATCATGACCAAGTGACAAATTATCTTGCTTTGTTTTTTCATTTTCCTGAGTAGGGTTCTCACTGGTTTCAACAACAGTGCTTTCTCATAACTTGGCCTGAAGTCTAGACACATCCCTATTATTAGAGTAGGTTCTATACTCTGTCTGGCTCTGAATTTGCTCACTCTGATGTTCTTTCTTAGTCTCCTCGCAGCTAAGAGGGAATTATTTTGCTGTTTGCAGTTTGGCCACAGTGCTGTAATAGCTTTAAGCCCTCAACCTTTAGGAGTATTTTAATTGGGAGATTTTTCTTCTTATCTCTAGAGTCTTATTAGGATGGCATTGTTGATTCTGCTTGTAAACAACTTTCTTGTGTCTGAGCTGAACTGAGTTGTGTTTAACCTCGAACCCAGTAAATGTAGTATTGGGCTGCTGTTGCTGTAAGTGAGACTGAGGTTGAAAAAATGCTGACTTGTTTGAACTTAAAAGAACACATCTGGCTACATTTAATGAAAGGACTTCCTCAGGGAAAATGTATCTTACAACAGTTTAAAGGCGCCCCGTTATTTTTTTCCCCATAGATTAATTTAGAAGTACCAGGCATGAGCTATGAAGAGATGCCACTGCAACAAGCAACTTGTGTATTAATATTCCATTTTGTGGGTATGAAACTAAGTTACTTCTAAATACGAAATATTTCCTTGTCCTTCTGTGATGCTCAGGTCTGGGTTTTGCATCTGAAGCTAGGAGAGAACATCTTCCACCATCTGCAGATAAAATCCATCTGGTCCCAGTAACTTCCATTTTGATTGATGGTAGGAAGCACTGTCTTCAAATGGGCTAAAACTGACTGCATATCTTTTCCATTAGCCACAGCAACCTGTGTTTCTGCCTGAAATATAACGTACAATTCCAGTATCAATCCCAGATAATTTTGCAGAGGTGGAGGCAAACAGCTCTTTTTTCCTTACTGAGTTCTGTGCACTTCTGTTATATGACAGGCCAACAAAAGCAATGATTTGCATTGCTTTTTCTGAAGAAGTTTCAGTTCTATTGGGCAGAAGTGAGCCTGCATAAGAAATGCAGCCATTGGTATGCGGAGCTTGCTGCTGTGGTAGTGCCTTATTATAGCATCACAGTCTCTTAAAAACCCAAGTGTGATACTGAATAGAATTCATATCTCACAGTGACATTCAGTAAAAGATAAATATTTTTTTGACTTGATGAGAACATAGAGAAAAATGTATACTGGGAATTATATACAGGGAAGAAGTAACTATAAGAAGTTCAATAGTGAGAAGTTAGAGTTCAATATGAGAAGCTCACTATTGAATGTTCCCTACATCTACGATGTTTGTGTCGATTCTGTTCTTAAATTCCTTTCCCTTTCCTTTCTCCCCTTTTTCTCTCCAGTGCTGGGGCACATTACAGCCAGATGCTGCATGGCTTCCCAAGTATGTAGCTGCTGAAATTCAGATCACTCCTCATTACTGCTGTTTGATTCTCATTGCAGTGTTGGGCCTGAAATCTCTTGCATGTAATTCTTATGCTGCCCTGTGTGAAACACCGCATCTGAAAACAGTATTTTGTAAATTATCCCTCAACTTATTTAATGTTCCTTGCTGATGACAAGCAATTAATTATTGAAGATGAGGTGGCCTGCTTTGGGTCCCAGTCACATGTTATGGTGTTATCACTCATTACTTGGGTTTAGATTCAGGCATCATCCGCAAAGATGCTCACTCATTTCATCCAAGTAAATAAAGGGTTAGTTAAGCTCTGACTCACAGATGTGTTTTGTGAGTCAGAGTTTTGTGAGCTTTGTAATGCAGGAGTGTGTTTAGCTTTTGAGTGAAGCTGAACAAAACCAAGAACATTTTTCTTTCTTTCTGGACACAAAAAACTGTAAATACAGAATTGTTGAGAACTTGATTTTTCTCAGCATTCTTGCAGTCTGTCACCAAAATGAAAAAGAAGAAAAGCCAACTCATAAACAAAACCAACAATCCCCAAACACTTCTCTCATGTTCAAGTCTGCCTGCTTTGGCAGATATAGCAAAGTCACAGCTCAGAAAGTGCTGAGATGTATAAATAGCAGGGAACATGAAAACTTCTGTCAGGAGCCAACAGGCTGCTACTTCACACCCTTTAAGCAAAACAGTTCAAGGGCCAATGCCATTAGAATTCATCTGACTTCTTTCTAACAGTGGAATAGTCTTTTTCACCCTCATTTGTTGCCGTAGCAAGTTAATCTCTGTGGTAACCACCAAGAGACAGTGAAGCTCCTGAAAGTTTGTCGTGGGTGGTTTTTGAGCTAAAATGGAGCTAGAGAGCTTTCTTGGAGAGCTGACTTATTTTCAGGTGGAGTCTCCAAGAAGTGTTCGATTCAAGTTTATATCAGCTTATCTAAAAGAGAATTTTATAGTTGCTTTGAGTAATAACTTGCAGTGCTTTGCAAAGCAGAGGCAACCTTATGAAGCGCAGTGTCTGTGTGCACTCAGTTACGTCCAGTAAAATTCCTGTTTGATCCTCCAGATGTGTCATATGAAGAGTTACTAAGGCATATTTAAAAGTAGGCTCATGACTTCAACTGAAGTGAACAGGTTCATCTGTCAATGCAGGAGGAATGGTTATTGTTGTTCTGTGTTTTTACATGCATGCTTGGATTTTAAGTTTTCATCTCTGTCAGACTTTGGACTCCTGCTGGCAATTGCTCTGTGTTTATAGGGGCTGAGCAATGAGAATAATAGCAACTTCAGTGTCTGTATTACATAGAGGGAAAAGCTTACGGATTCTGTGTAGTCTGTAAGTCTCTTCATTTTAGAGTGACTTTTTATTCATAATAATTCAAGAATTAAAATCCTTCACAGGGCTGAGAGCAGGAAACCAGAATTTATTTCCTTTCAGTAGGTGTTTGAAATAGTGCTCTCCACTTTTAGGTCTGGGAATCCATAGCCCTCTTCAGGTTGCAGGTCATGCAGCAGTAATTAATTCATTGGAGAAAGCACAAATGTTTGAGGAAAGCCCTAGCATTTTTCATGTGATTGATTTCTTGTGAGTGTGAAGAGTTTTGAACATGTAATGGCTTCCCATCGATGTTGTCATGTAGTTGTTCCCTTCTTCCTTGTAAATACAGCTTCTAATTAAGTAAGTGGAAGAAGTGTTAAGATGCACAAAAAAGCTAATCCTATTTGCGGGTAGTTCAGGCCTTTACTATAAATAGTAAATAGACACTTGCTGTGCAGTTGTGAGTGGCTGTTTGTGCACTTGCCTTGGTTGCTGCAAACACTTGTAAATCCTTCGTAAGAAAGGTAAAGGTATTTCCTTTATGAAATGATTATTTTGTTTTAAAATGTTTGACCAGTTCTAGATTAAAGTTAATGAAAACATGAACACCTATAATTACAAATAGTCTGTGAGAGAAGAGTTGCTGCTGGTTTGTCATTAGACTAGTGGAAGATCTAGAAAGAGTCATCCCAGGCAAATGGAGAGTGAGCAGTAACTCGCAACATCAGACACCATTTTGTCAGTATGCCTCTCTGCTTCTATCCATCACACAATAACAGAATGTGATGGAGTACTGGCAGAGAAGTTCAACCTTTGCTGTACCGCTGACATCTGCATTTGATATTGTGAACTAACATAAGGAAATAAGAGGCATTATTTTCAGAGCTGCCCTTGTATCTCCTGTACTGCACCACAGAGGAAATTCTCACTTAGAACATGTCAATCAAGTCTCCTTGGGGGTGTCCTTAATGTTGGATTCTAAATGAAAGCTTTCCGAGAATCCGGGTATGCTGTTTAAATGCAGTCCTGTTTGTCTTCATTACCAATTTCAAAGCATTTGTGTATTTAGAAATGACTTATTGTACTGATGCAATATGATTACATATAGTTAGGTCTCAAACCTGGAAACCAAATCTGTTAAATGTGATTTGTAATGTAAAAATAAAAATCAGTTTGCAAACAAAAAAAATGGTAGAATGGTTAAGTTAGAAAAGACCTCTAGCATCATCTAGTCCAACTATCAGCACGTCACCATGGTGCCCACATGTAATGAAGAATGTGGTGGCTTTTGCTTGCTGCACAGTGGGAATGTCAATTTGATTCTACGTGTGCTTGGTTACAGTCATCAATTACAACATAATTTTTTGTTCCATCACTATTATCTGAGAGTTTACTAAGAGAAGTACTGAGATGCCACAGGCTTATCTGAGCCCTCTGTTTGTTTGCTTAATCCATACTTAACTGTGAATGTACCGGGTTTTTGTTGTAGTGAGCAAACAGCTGCTAATTCGACAGCTTCTGGTGCACTCTTCCCATCTAATCTTGCAACATACCCTTTGGACATAGACAAGGACAGTTAATAACATGATGAAGAGAATCAGCATCTTTGTGTTCTGGAGAGTGTGCTCATTTCACAGTGTGTCTGTTACCTTTAGTATTTCTACACCTCCTTCATTTAAAAGGAAAGAGAATATTTTCTTAGCTCTTTTGAGAAGCAAGTTTGTTTTTGCTACAGTGGTCAACTGATATTCAAAACAAGTAAATGAGCCACTCAAATACTGTGACACTGATTCCTCTTTGAACTAAAAGCATTCTCCTAGGGGTGTTAGCATTCTTTATTGGGTTTGTTTTCCTTTTGTGTCTCTGTGCTATTTCCTGCAAGCCATACTAATCATATGAAGTAGATGGCTTTCTGAGGTGGACTCCTCCAGACATCTAGAAGGAAAACTCTGAGAAAGAGAAAAGTCTTTTATTTTCTATTGGACAGCTATTATGTTCTTGACATTCAGAATCTTTGGTAATTAATGTAGTTCTGAAAGTTAACATCTGACCTATCGAGGTCGGTCTTACATTGCTTTAAAGTGGTTATCTGGCACACATATTATTTGTTGACAGGTTTTTGAATGTGATGATGAAACTCAATGTGATTTATTTTCACATAGAGTTTTTCTCCACAGATTGGGCTTCTCATTCTGCTACATGACATTATGAATATCCTTCTCGGACTAATTCATTTTCTAAAACAAGGAGAGAAAATAATCGTTTAGTCTCAGTTTCAGTGTAATGCAAATAAGATTTCAACTGAAGAATTCTCTTTGCATTTTCAGCATGTAATTGGAGGAAGACTCTATATTTTGCTGTTCATATTTTCATTTAGAAAGATTTATCAATAGCACGATTCTGCTTTGTTCAAATAGGTGTTCAAGCCAGTCTTAATGCTTCAGAGATGTACTTGGGGATCTAATTTGATTTTTTCTGGACTTCTTCTTTTAAACTGAAAGTTATTCTGCAATTGGAATGGCCAATTTCAGTACAGTTTTTCAGCATGCTCTATCTTGTTTACTGAATGAAGATTACTTTGGTTTTGTACTGTGGCGGAGTTATGTTTATTTCTTCATTTGTATTATAGTTTTCTATCCTTTGCATTTAGTTGTGGATCAGTTATTGATAGGGCAGTTTTTCTACAGATTAACCAAACAAAAACACATCTCATTCTCCCTGATTCTGCTATCTGTACAATAATTTCCATCTGTTTTTGCTTTCCTTACTACTTTTCTACAGTTTCTTGCTCTGATTTATGATGATTACCATCAGCTCTCATTCATTTGTGACTTGATTCTGGTAGGAAAGCACTGATTGAGAGTAGTTTCACTCTTTTTCCCTTAAAATTCGATTGTCTTGTGCTTAAAGGTTAATCAGTTCCCTGTGTTTTTACTACTGTACTTCACTGCTTGTGTATACACTGTTGTTACTTTGAGTACATTTATGACAGTGAATATCAGGAGCTGGAAGATCCCAGAAAGTCTCTTTGTAACGTTCATTATGTCACTAGTTCATTTTCTCTCCAGGCTGGAGAGTACCCCTTACTGATGAACAGTTGTTATATGCAACATCCAGTTTAGTGCCATAATACAGAGTCATCACCTGATCTCTTTGTTTTTCCTATTCCTCTTCTGAGTTTCTGCTTTGTAATACGGAAGGTTAAGGCCTTCAGAAGTTAAGGTGACTACCTGCTGTTTAACTTTGCTTTTATGTTATTTCCAAGAAATTTGAATTCATTAGTCCTGTAAGGGGTATCTCCAGCATTTAGGTGCTGGTCATTGTGACTGCCCATTTCTTTTCCTTCTAACAAACAGTTGATGATACTCTGCATCTGTTCAAACATTCCAGTGCAGTTTCCTCATCTCTTAATTATTATTGTTATTATTTTGCTAATTCCAGTGGTTCCTTTGAGATTTTACTCCCTTGGCCAGCCATGTCCCCAGAGCCTTGTTAATGATTTTATGTCATGTCCATTGGCTTTAAGTAAGGTTTCATGAGACAAAAATGCAGGCTGGCTTCTTGGGGAGTATTTTAGTAACTGCAGGAAATACTGTCTTCCCTTAATTACAACATGGATTAATGTTGGATTATATTAAATTTTCAAAGCAAGGAATTTACAGAATTACTCTTTGAATTGGCTTTTCCATAGTTTGAGTACAAAATAAAAGAATAAGTATTCCATTTATCCACTGAGATTCTACAAATGGGGGGGGGGGGGGAAAGCTATTCCTATCTTTGTATTGATCTGTCTGTTTTGTGGAGTCTGAGTAAGATTTCAGATGGTATCGCTTGCCATGCCTTTGATTTCAGTTCTGATAAAGCTGTAATTTAAGATGCCATCTGAAATGCATCTTCTGAGGGTGGTTGGTACCCTTTTGTATTGTGATGGGAACACCAGCTGTAACAAGTATTGTAGGCTGGGATGTAAAATGGAATCGAATCTCTTAGGAGAAGATAAGAGACACAAAATATAGGAATGTGGCCCTGTAAGAGAGTATTTTTAAGAAAAAGTAATAGAGAACAATTCTTAGCAAGTTCTGGTTTAAATAAAAAACACTTACCTTGTACTGTAATGGTAATGAGTCAGGTCCTCTAAAGGCAAAGAACTCATTTTCATGTATTTGAATATGAAGAGATATTCATTTATGAAATACAGGACAGAGTTCAAGTATGAGTATTATACTTACAGAGCATGTGATGTACAAACATATGTAAGCATAAATCTTTAAGTATTTCTTAAAGAAGACTTGGAAATACAGTAAAATTCACATTGTTAGCAACCCTGTTGTGTGTGCGTTTCTAATAAGGTGTAAGGAAAGTATACCAAGAATGAAACTGTTAGAGTTGAAATACCCTATAATTAGCTGTATGGTTAGGTCTTAGAAATAAACATGTGTACTAGAAGTTGTCATGACTTGCATGAAGACTAAAAAACATGTTTTTAGCACATCATTCCTTACAATAAAAAGCCCAGTCCTATAAACAGTTCCTCCTAAGGTGCAGTTCTTAATATAAGAACTGCCTTTTTAATTACTAGGATGTGAAGGGTTTAAGACTTAGGTCTAGTTTACTTCTCTGTATTTCAAGAAGTTACAATGCTTGTAGTCACTAGACATCGGTTATTTGGAACAGTTCAATAAAGCACTGAGCACACAGTAGTGTATACATGACCTTATAGTACCAACAGTAATGCCATTTTATCCCTAGCTGGGAACTGTATGATCCCAGAGCACTGTCTTGATCATTGATTATTTTCTATTTTAAGTAGTGGGGTAAATGAGGTACAGGAAGGTGCAGTAATTTTTCTAAGATCCAACAGCAGACAAGTGGAAGGGATGATTAAAAAATACCTCTAGAAATAGGTAGTGGTGCGCTTCTTTCAAAAGCTAACCTGCCAACCAAATCCATACGACTATGCTGAATAAAAGGTTCCTGTTATTCAGGTCCTGGGATCGTGCACCAAATAGTGTGTTGTTGTTACTGCTTATCTAGCTTTACTGTTTAGGGTCAAAATGTGGAATCAAGTCTGATTCCATTCCAAGGACGGTGTTTGCATAGGACAGTATTAACAGGATCTTACCAAATGTTGATGTTATTGTGACATGGAAAAATGGAGTTACGGCAGTAACAAGCAAAACTTGAACTTGCAAGCCAACAAGACAGCCTTGTTTTTTATGTACCTCTTCTGATGGTTTGTCATTCTATATAGTCAAATGAAGTAAGATGTTAAATTCATTTCAGTTGCCCTTCCAGGTAAGGGTGCACAGGAGCATACAACAAAGCTGTCAGTTACTAGGGGTATTGCTGTAATTCATTTATTTTTGCAAAATCTCAGCATTTGTGCAAAGAGACTAATTACTCTGAGTCTGTAGACAAACATCTCTTCCTATTTCTGACTGGCAGCTGCAAGAAGAATAGGGGCATCTTAATGCTATGCTTGTTTTCATGGTATTCTCAGAGTAGTCTGAAAAGCACAGGGCTTGGACCTTAAACTTCTCTTCTTCAGTTTTCCTCTTTTTGTGCAGTACATGGCAGACTCAGAGACTCAGTGTGTGACAAGCAGCATTACATACAGTGTCCAGTTAATTCTGACTGTTTATTCAAGGAAGGAAGAGTTTTAAGCTGTAGCTTCGTTCACTTAGTTATGGTCAACTGGCAAGTCATTTAATCCCTGAATTTTGGGTTGTGTTATCTGTCAGGTTCTGGATTTTTTGCAGATGAGGGGGGAAAAAAATAACTTGTCACAGAAACATGCTTGTGTGATTTTAATGCTGTACCAGTGAAGCCAAGGAGGAACGCTGCTGAGCTTCCACAGGAGATCTGTTAATGAGTGTATTATTGTAAGTTGTAAAATGTTAGTGCAGTATCGTTCATGCTGTGCTTTATGTAGCATAGTTGTTTTCCGTAGTTTTCCTTCCCTGATGGCTCATCCATGGTCCACAAGAACCGTTCTCAAAGGTAAAAATGATAAGTGTGGTTATTTTTAAGGGATGTCATTGCAGAACTCTGGTATCAAATATGCAAGTTGGAACCTCAGTCTCTAAGGGAAATGGGATATATCCCTGGTTTCATGGGTATATGCTTGAGTCAGCAGTGAATGTATCAAGAGACTCCCTAATGTCTAGCCTAAAATGTTACTGTTACTGATTAGGTCGGAGCTTTGACCTGATGACAAGAAAGCAAGTTTTCATGTCTCAAACAGACTGACACTGACCCTTGGGAAGGAGGAAAAATGACCCTTGAAGTTTCCATCTGCTGACAGGATTATTATGTGTAGTGCTCGTGTCTGGCATGAGTTTGGTGGCAGTGGAGTTTGCAGCAGGTGATCTCTGGCTTCCTAAGTTGTGATAGCTTTTGAATAGTAATGGCTACTAAGTGAAACCTTAGGAACATCTCTTAGGAGTCATTGGTTCTGTCTGTTGGAGACAGCATAAGGAAAAGGACTCCAAGAATGTGCTGAATTTAAACACTTATGTGATGAATGTAGATGGAAACTGAGTGAATCACAGAAATAACTGTGAAATACTGACAGGTACCAATCCAGTGTTATTTGTTTTTTTGCATATAGACATGCTTAGTGTCTCTGTGTTTGTGGCCATAAGTGCTTTCTGCTTGTAATCAAAGATGCTGTATGCACACATTTTGGGGAGTTTGTCTATCATCTCTACTACAGTTGTTTTCTTATATTAAAGAGTTACTTAAACAAAACCTTCAGTCTAATCATTTAGCTCTTTTGTGTCCAAAGAACCTTTTATTATACTGTATAAAATACACTATTAAAGTGTTCTGAAACCAGAAGCTTTTCCAGGACATTGTGGAGGATAAGCTATTAGCACAATTCCTCTGTCGCCCAGTCATAGCAACTTAGCACCCTTGAAAGATTCCCTGATGAATGCATGCCTGAGGGTTATTTACCTAGTCATTTTATGCTGCTGTGTGCAGGCTGGTCGAGAAAAGGGTACGTGTGGCACTGAAAGACATGGTTAGTGGTGTGGTGGTGTCAGTGGATGGTTGAACTAGATGTTCTTTAATGGTCTTTTCTGATCGTAACAGCTCTGAGGTTCTGCGGTTCTATTTAATGTTTCTGAATGAGGGAGATGCAAGTTCAAGGAGGAAGAAAGCTTTTGTAAATTCATAAGAAAGCAATTCCAGTTAATAAGTTGACTCTCCTAGAAATGCAAAGTGTTCTGTGTAGCAAAAGTGATATCTTAAAAGAAACCTAAGGCCTGACTCTCGGTCCAGTGTTTTATGCCATCTACCCATTAATAATTGGTCTAGAAAACATCAAGAGACTCAGACTCAACAGTGACAGTAATGTTAAAAAATCAGTTTCATCCACTTTTGAAAGTGGTATATTAACATCTTTTCTGGTCTGAATGCAAAAAAGCAACTGAAATTAATGGCAAGAGGCTTAGCCAGACAACTACAGACTACTGCATTCGTTGTTTAATTTCCACTGTCACTGTTATGTTACAGCTTACTATGATAATTGTAGCGTGCAATTCTGAAGTACAATTTGTTAGGAATGTCAATAAGGTAGTCTTTAAATAGGTCTATTGTCCTGATTTATAAAACACTGAGATGTGCAATTTCCTAATTGACATTGTGCCAGTTCCTAGTTTTGAGAGATGCAATTAAGGTAGCAACCAGCATCCAGCCCATAGATGATATGTAATTGTTTGAGCTACTTTATTGGAGCACTGAAGTAATTAAAGTAAAAACAGGGGAAATTAAAATGGGAAACCAGTAGCTTGAAACATGTAAAAATCAAGCAATACAGAATTACTCAGGTTTCCAGAAAAATGCTTGGTTTCCAGTTATTCAGGTGTGAATTCTAATAAAAATATCAAGTATATAATTATGAACCAGGTGTTCTTTTATAATAGCTGTAAATCTAAATGATTGAAGCTATCAAAATAATCCTATTTCACTGTTAATTTCCCTGTTAATTTTCTCCCCCCCTGCTTTTAATCTTTAAATGAATGTTCTTTGGATTTCACGTGCTCATCTGTTTAGAATCTGTCCTATTAGGGGTTTATAGACCTGTTATACTAAGTTACTCCCTTGATGATTTTAATTCAGGAGTTTCAGTTCTACAAGTTGAGTAAATTCATGTAATTATTTTGGGGGAAGAGCTGACATCTTAGAGTCATACCTGACATGTTTTTAAACAGTCGTGTCAATTAGAAGAGTTCTAGGCTCTGATCTTTAAATGTAATTTGTGCCCATAAAGCACTGTTGCTGTTCTTGAAAGTTCTGTCCACCTCTTAAGCCATCATGATACTCTCACCCCAAAACTGGCAGATTTGTGTACCCTTTCAGTGTAATCTATGAAATCCCTATGATGAGAAAATGTTTTGTATTTTTTTAGTTGAGAATATACACAAATTGACCCAAAATAAATTGTTTTTTGTTTTTTGGAGTTTTGATTGTTTTTGTTTGTTTTTTAACGATTGTACTGGGTATCCTCCCAGTTAATCAATCTAGCAGCTGATTTGTGAAGTGGGAAACACATGCTTTCTCGTAGCTGCCTTCTCACCTTTAGAGGCAAACTGTACCTCCCTGCTACTCCATCTCTTGTCATGTGCCATGTTTTTTAATCATCACTACACCATACTTGAACTCACAGCATAGGGGAAGTTATTCCATTGAAAAGGCATTTGCATAATGAACTTGATGACATTTGGATTATTTAGGTAAACAATTCCAACTGTTTTGCACAATCAGGTTATTGTGGTTGTTGGAGTGGATCTCTGGAGATCATCCAGTTGATTCCCTCTGCTGATTTGGTCCCCTAAAATAGGTTGCCCAGGAAAGTGTCCAGTTGGGTCTAGAGTATCATCAGTGGAGGAGTGCAGGTTCCCTACATCAGGTCACACATGTAGGCATACAGGCAGGTCTTGAATATCTACAGAGAATGAGACTCCACAAACCCCCTGGGCAGCCTGTTCCAGTGCTCCTTCATCTTCACCATAAAGAAGTTCTTGCTCACATCTGTGTGGAATTTCCTATACTCCAGCTTATGTCCATTTCCCCTTGTCCTGTCTCCACGTACCACTGAAAAGAGACTGGCCTCTCCACTATGGCCCCCACACCTCAGATATTTATAAACCTGGATTAGATCTCCTCTCAGTCTTTTCACTTCCCTCAGCCTGCTCTCCACACTCTTTAATTTTCCATAAGATACTGTAGGCCCAAGCCATAAGGGCACCCTGCTGGTTTATGGCCAACCTGTTTTCCACCAGGATGCCCAGGTCATCCTCCGCAGAGCTCCTCTCCAGCGTTTCAGACCCTGTACTGATGCATGCATTTATTCCTCCCCTGGTGTAGATAGTTTCTGGTGTGTCAGCCACTCTTCCCAGCTTTGTATCATCAGTTAACTTGCGGAAGGTGGCCTTCATCCCATCATCCAGGTCATGATAAAGATGTTGAGCAAGACAGGATTGAGCACCAAACCCTGGGGTACACAACCAGATACTGTTCCTTTTGCAAGTCAGACTCCTCTACACAGCTGTAAATAGAAATAACCTGTTTTTTTTCTCAGTGCCTAGATATCTAGTGTTTTATTTTTACAGGGTTTTTATCCTGTAGTGAATATCATACAAGACAGTTTGATATGGTTAGTTAATAAATTCACATCCTAACTTAGTGAACATACGTAGCTTAATATCTGTTGTCAAACTTAGATTTAAACCAAGTTATTTCAAGTGCACATTTGATTATACCATTAATAGCAGAAAATACACTATGTCAGGCAACAGAGTAGTTTAGATTATTAAATGTGGTTTTCTCTGCAGAATCCAGGCTATGACGTGTACTGTCCATCACTCTACTGTTTGCTCTTTGTGTCTGTTCTCAGTAAATCATAAGCACTTTGTGTACTGTTTTCGTTGTTACTCATTTACCATATGATTATGAGGGGTCTCATTTCGCCTCATTCTCAAAATAAGTGTGATTAATGGTAATGTCACAATTTTCACCAAGTTAATTTTTCATAGTGGTGAAAATTGATCTGCCCCCCCCCCCCCCCCCCCTTTTTTTTTTTTTAAGAAAACAGATTAATTTGGAGTTGTTTCACCCTCTTTCTTTTTGTTGTTCTTATATATGGATGAGGGATTGTTTTAGGTTTATTTCATTTAATAAGGTTGGTCTTTGCTTTTTGAGATGGAGGGGAGCATCCATGTCAAGTTAGGAGAGTATTTAAACAAGGCAAAACGTTTCAATCACATCTTTTCTAGAAATATTCTAAGGCTTGTTTGTTTTAGCAGTGAAGTAATTTGGCAACTAAGAGTTCAAAAGGAAGACTGTGTAGCGTGAAGACTTTGTTATGGCTTTCATTTTTCATTCAGTGCAAAGAAATTGAAGAGAAAATAAAGTTATGCCCACAGAAATTGCATGACGGTTTGGGGGGAATGAACCCAAAGAAGATAATGTTCAGCATTTTTTTCTGTTTAGAACAGAGGCCAATTGTGCTTAGCTAGAAAGCATGTTATTAAAATGCACGTAGCATAAATTTACAGTGCACCTTGAATGCCGGTTATGGCAAAGCGGTGCTCTTTGACAAGCAGATCCCAATAATGCATTAATGACTTGAAGGTGCTGGTAAGTTATTCACAGTAGAGCCTTTTCTGCAGGTCTTGTTAGAAAGGCAGCAGTCAGGAAACTTTGCACAGCCACTCCTTCCTCAAGGAGTGTTGCATGGTATACGTGGTCCCACTTTATTCAGTTGCTGTTTCCACCCTTCTCTCCTACTTTGTTCTGAGTCCTTGAGAGGTGCACTTGGTCATTTATTTTTAGGATTAAGGGAGATATCTAAAAATTAACTTGCTCATAATCATGATTCATCACTAGGCAAAGGAATGCATGTTTTTGTCAATCAGCAATGTCATTAGTAGTGCTTTCCTGCAAAGTTACAGGGTGAAAAATTTCCATCAGTATTGATTTAAAGCTTACAAAATGTTTATTTTTGGTGTGTCTTTAAGATGTTTACTTGCATATAGTAATCACTGTACCGACAAAAGGGCAAACTATAAAAAGAATCAACATGTAAATTTCTGATGTGTTTCCTTTTATGATCAATATGATGTTTTTCTTTTCTGGAAAAACCATTCTTCACCCTCAGCAAGTTAGCTGATGTTATAAAGTCGGGAGGATTGGCTGACAAGCCTGAAGGCTGTGCTGCCATTCAGCGACACCTGGACAGGCCAAAAAAGCCAATGGCATTGTGGGGTGCATTAAAAAAAAAACAACGTGGCCAGCAGGTTGAGGGAGGTGATCCTCCCCCTCTACTCTGCCTTGGTGAGTCCTCGTCTGGAGTGCTGTGTCCAGTTCTGGACTCCCCAGTACCAGAAACATAGTAATCTCTTTGAAAGAGTCCAAGGGAGGACTACTAAGATGGACAAGGGACTGGAGCATCTCCCCTGTGAAGAAAGGGTTAAGTGAACTGAGTCTGTTTAGCCTTGAGTAAAGACTGAGAGGGGACCTGATCAAGGTGTATAAATATCTGAGGTGTAGGTGGCAAAGAGCTGAGGCCAGGCTTTGGCTTCTTTCAGCTGTGTGTGGAGACAGGACAAGTGGAAATGACCAGAAACTGGAGCATAGGAAGTTCCGCATGGATGTGCGCAATAACTTCTTTATGGTGAAGATGACAGAGTACTGGAACAGGCTGCCCAGGGGGTTTGTGGAGTCTCCTTCTCTGTAGACATTCAAGACCTGCCTGGACGCCTACCAGTGCGACCTGATGTAGGGAACCTGCTTTGTCCAAGGGGTTGGACTCTGATCTCTGCAGGTCCCTTCCAACCCCTATGATTCTGTGATTCCTTCTGTACAATTGTGATCTCCGTTCTGTATTCCTTACCTACATCTCTTGGCTCACTGAGATATTGTGGTGTGATGGTGAAGATATAAATAACCATTTTCCTATTAAGAGAGTTGCCTCATAAGTGTCCTTGGCAGTAGAGGAAAGTTTTTCAGTTAAGCACTTTGTATTCTTAGCAAATAAGAGCCAGTAGAGGATGAGTTTAGAATCATTAACTGACTAGACAAATATATTCATTACTGGAGTTTGTGCAAGAAGCACTTGATATCTATGTTTCATGATGCATTTTCCTTGCTTTTTTTTTTTTTTTTTTAACATTTAAAAAGTACATTTGGTATGCAAATTATTAATAAACTGCTTTGAAATCCATTTAGCTTTACAGAGTGAAGTTTCACTTTAATTCCTGGCATGCAGGGGATTGTGTGAATGATCCTGTAGGAAAAAATAGTTTTAACTGATTTATAACGTCTCTGCTTGTGCATTCTGTAGAAAGTTGGGTGTTACTTAAATCAGAGCAAGTTGAAATAGTAACACGGTGAACAAACTTGCAGCCTAGAGAAGGTATTTTATGATATTGTAGAGGACCCTGGTTGTTCTCAGTGGTGTGAGATGCCGTGGAGGTGAAAATGCATTCGAGGTGCTTATTTTCCTGATTCTGTGCTGATCTCTGGCACATTTACCCTCCAATCTCAGCCTTCTGCATGGACTTCTAGTGGCTGTGGCCTCTAAGGAGCTATGCTAATGGCCAGACTCCCCCTGTGCTTTGACTCATTAATTTAGTAGCACACTTTTCCAGTCCATGTATACTTGGCTGAATTGCTCAGCTTAATTGAGATATTATTTACTATTCTTCTTTCTATGTACTGTTGGTGAAGATGAATACACTCCTGATTTAATTTGTCACAGATCCAGGCACCTGTTTCTCTAGCTGAGCTGCTGCATGTCTCAGCTGTGGTTTCTCTCAAGTACTTTGGCAACTGAGTTACATCTTCACTAGTTAAACAACATACTTCAGCTGTAAAGTTATTTACAAACTCTTCTGATCAAGCTGCATACACTTGGGCTGAATTTGCCGCAGACAGCACTTTGCAGATGGGTCTGAATTCTTTACTAATCATGGTGGATGAATTAATTTATTTGATTAGCAGTAATTTGCATTATTTGCTGATTACGTTCTTGAGCTTCCACCCTAAAGAGCCGTGTTGTTGCTAGTGCTGGCTAATTGCTTGGTGCGCTGCTTCAGAGAGGATGGCATTTTGGTTGTGGATAAAGACATCTTTGTCTCTTCAAATCCTGCCCAGAAAAATACTCTTTCCATGTCATATAGGGGAAGAAATGTCTAACAAATAGAGGTACATGTGAAACCATGTTTTCCTGTAATCTTTGACAACTTTATGTTTCTTATGCTGCATTTGCTTTCTCCTTTTCTCAGTCTTCATTATTGTTACGCTATTACTATTTTTCTTACAACTTGAATGGGTGTTTTTTTTGTTTTGTGTTGTTTATTTTACAACAGTGGCATGAGACATTTTATCTTAAGTGCACCCATTGGCATTAGGTTCCCCACTGGACTACATTGCAGTGTAAATCCCTACTGATCTGCTCACAGTTGCATGTGGCAGAGAAGTGAAGAAATGTAGCTGTGTAAGCTCAGAGAGTGGTCCAGTGCAGACCATGCAAGTTACTGAGCCAAGCTGACTTTTTTAATCTTATTCAGTGTGTATTATGGTGAACTGTGGTATACTTGCCCTGTTAATAAGAGTAATTCATTCAGGAGGCTACGTGCAAGCAGCTTTGCAAATATTCCTGTTTCTAAAATGTCTTGGAAATACCTGAGGGTTTTTGTTATATGTAATTAAGTCTTCCTGTCTCTTGCTTAGAGCATCACTATCTCTGTAGTGCTTTAGAGTAAGGTATTATACTTAGTGTTCTCACCAACAGAAGTGCTTAACGGTCATCACTGAACTTGCATCAGGGAAGTTGGAATGCAGTTGCTGTCTGAGAGGGCTGGCATAGTTTTCTCATGTGTTTTGCTACATTCTGGAGCATTACATTTTCTCTGCCCCTTTTTAGCTTTATCCTTCAGTGTCCTGAGGTGCTCCCATTTGTCTTACCAGTGCGTAGTGCTCCAAATCCCCTAAGAATTCAGGAATCTCAGTATCGTATTAGCCACCTCTATTTTTCTGGCTCTAAGATAGTTTTAAGCAAAAGGTTACGCATTATAGTGTTACATTAATTTCATACCTGACTGCCTTTAGCACATCTTAGTGAATATCACTTGGTCTTGGGGATTTGTTGCTTATTCGTTTTACCAATTAGTTCCTAATTCTGTTCTGCTGACACTTATATTTCGGGTGGCCTGTCTGACGTGTCCATCATGTCCAAGTTTTAGGTATAACTTGCCTAAATTTAAATGTGTGTACAAGTGAGGGTTCATTTCTTGCCTTCTGTAAGCACTTCTTTCTCACCATAAATCTTTGTTGGCCCTATGAAGTCCCAGGAGCATTCCTGCTCTTGAAGTGTGGAAAGAAACTAGTTGTAGTTTTTATCTTGTTAGCAAATTGTGCAGTATTTTTTGTGTTCTTGTTGTTTTACGCTTGTATTACCTACTTCTGTATAAACAAAAGACAAATAGAAAAAAATCGTATACTATTAATCTGGTTAAACTAAGTTTAAGTTTCTGTAACAGAGCTAAGTCTTCCTTTTATAGTAATCTTTCACATTCACATATGTAAATTCCCCTTTTGAAACTGAAAATAGTCATAACAGGTCTGGTGCTCTTAAATGGTACTTGGTTTACAACGTACCTCTTGTGCTTTCTTCTTCAGTTTGTTGTCCTCTCTGTGCCTTGGTTTAGAGGTTCCATGAAGCATCTGAGTGCGGCTTGGGCTTTCTGCCCTTTACTGTAATGGCTGTTTCTAGTTTCTGAATGACTTGAAATATCAACTGTATTTTTGGACATAAACCACACAGACTTCCACAGCTCAAAAATACAGAAATGGGCAGTAAATTATCTGAATGTGAGGGCTTTCTACATAGTATTATTTTATCAGCCAGTCAATCTCTCTAATGGGTTTTGAATCATATTCTGAGTCTTTTCGTATTCACTCATTTCGGCCATGGTGACTAATCCTGTTATTTCCTCATTCTTTATTTTGTGTTAGGGAATCATTAAATTTCTCCTGGAACTTACAGTATAGGAATTTAATAAACCATAGAATCTGCTTTGGAATGCCATTTTTGTGTATGGTGTCAAAACAGTGTATTCTTTTGAGAAAGTGCCTCTACACTTTTATACCTTAAACCAAGCTGCCATACTGCAGTCCGATAAGTAATTGGTCTGCTGGCATTATACCCACATTACTTCAAAGGGTGAAAATAAAATGAAAAAGGGCTCCATAAAGGCTGAAATGGCCCCCTTTAAGTTTAATCTTCCCCTTAATGTTGTAGAGTCTATAAAAAAGCATTAATTCAAAATTTTAATAGCTTTTATCAATCCATCTTTCCTTTATAAAGTAGACAATATCTAATAGGTGTAGTTTCTCTCTCCTTATGCTTTCAACCTCATGATAAATTTTACGATCTTGCCTTTTTAAGGTTTTAAAGTTATTTAAGCAATTCTTGGTCATCTGCAGCATGCAAAACCATTAATAGCTCCTGCCCTTCTACACAAGGAGGAAAATGGCTCGTAGTATTTTAACATATTGGCAAAAGAATCATTGTTTTTGTGTACACCAATTAATACATTTCTATTGACTAGGTACTTTTCCTAGAAGTACAAACTTGCAGTGATATTCCTCAGCTTACTGCGTTCTAAATGAACTTCCTACATTATATAGGAAAACAATAAAAGGTATTAAATGAGTAGAAAAAGACATCAGTGATTTCATGCATTCCATCACGAAACAATATTAAAAATTAATAATGGGATATTGTTTGTACACGTCCAAGTATAATTACAGTCATGCTTAACAATCAAGACATAATACATATCAACCAGGGTATGAGTGGAACAAAGGGATACGTTTCTCTCCCTTGAACTACAGGAAGATATGTAGGATTGGCAGTTGTATGGGTAACCTTCAAGAAATATGGTTAAAGAGGGTATATGTGCTTCAGTGTTTAAGTGCTGTCATAAAATATTAGTTGCTTAGGATTTAGTTCATAAGACTACAAAATCTGTCATTGCTCTTCCCTTTAAAATTACTTGGTGTCTCTTTGGACGCTTCAAGTTACGCCTATACGTGTGACCACCCAGTGGTGAGGCCTACAGTAAAGCCCAAAGTAGAGACCTTTCTGCTGAAGTAGTCAGTGGTTTAGCACAGGCTTTTCATACAGAAGCACGGCTACATACAAACCAGAGTGGCTAAGACCAAGTTTTTGTGATTTTTTTTTTTTTTTCCTCAAAGCAGTTAATTTTTATTTGAAAAGATGCACAAATATAAATGCAAGAACAATGCAGTAGCTACAATGCATGCTGAAACTGGAGAGGAGATGATAATTGGTGAGCGATTGGGCTTCATAGACTGCTACCTTCTGCAGAAAAACTAATGGTATGGTTGTTATCTATCTCAGAGACAGCACGGCCTTGTATAACATGTATCTGCCGTGCAACTTCTGCAGAATTGTTAGGTCAGTCTATTTCAGTCTCTGAGCAGCTGAATTTTGTTTCCAAAACAACAGGTCAAATCCTCCTAAGTCTGTCAGGTCTCTTCACTGCCTTTGCGTTTCTTGCTCTCACACAGAGTTGCCCAAGCGCAGGTTAAGAGCGACACCAAGTGGTTAAACGCTTCATTTCTCTGTGACATTTTTTAAAGTATTTCTGTTGCTTTGCCATTGACTTAGAAACATCACTTCGCTGTTGTTTGGTTTTATTTTTGCTGCCGTGGTTCTGTTGTGAACAGCCCTGATTATGCCAGTGAATATTTTTTCCTTTCTTAATGCACACAAGTTCACAGTTGTTGTGTAACCAAACACCAGCCTCAGAGTGTTGCTCTGATTCTTTCTGTCCATTGTAATGCTATCAGTGTAAAATGTCCTTTCTCTAGAATAAAGAAATTGCTGGGTTTTTAACAAGGTATGTGTTGAGAAGGATATTCAAACAGAAAAGCAGCGACTGCACTTAAATCCTTTGTAGAACAGCAAAAATAAATAGGTAAATCAGCAACATGAGCTAATAGGTAGAAAATGTTCAGGGAACAGAGTATCTGGTCATGCCAGAATAATGCAACCTTGTTTCTCCTCCCTGTCTTTTCATATGGGAGGTATCTAGTGGCAACCTGTTCCCTTGTTTTTTCCTTACTGGAGCTCTTGTGATGGACAGGGATGAAGCAGCCTGCTTAAAACCCTGCTGTCAAAACCAAAACTGATAGTACTATTGAATTAGAGCCCACTGCCAGAAAGCTTTTTATATGGTGGTGTCGTTCATAAATCCACAAAATAACAGCTCTGATTGCAGTTGTTCCCTTCCTTGTCAGTCGACTAGAGATTCTTGGTGCCCTAATTAGCACCATGTTTCTTAAATTTGTGATCATATACTTTAAAAAGATCTCTATTGGCCTGAAGCGTTGCTTTCTGCAGCAAGCAGCATGACCAAGTTGAACTGGGTTTTCTTAATAGCTCTCTTAGAAAATCACCATCTGTAGAAGTCCGGTACTCTCACTTTTGTTATCAAAAACACGGCAAGAGAATGAATATTGAAGAACATCTAGTCAAATGACAGACATAAAATGCATATCTAGAAAACAAACCTGACAAGTTGGGGACTGGGGAGAATTAGAGTGGAGATAACCGAAAACAAAAAAATGTTCTTTGCAATAGAAATAATTGGTTAGTTGCTGAGTTAATGGCCAGTCCTGCTACTCACTGGATAAGTCATAGTTGTGTAATTGCTTGCATTAAAAATGGTACCAAAGAAAGATGAATTGAAGATGTTCAAGTAAAGAAATAACGACTTAGGTCAACCTGCTGTGCTTGCAGAAAGTATCACTTTTAAATAACTATTATTTTCTCAGGATTGGCAACTATTCTAATAGCAGACATGACATTTTTTCCCTAAGTGAGTTTTTGGCATGGATAGTAAGCTCTGTGCCGTTCGTGTAGGACAAGTGCATTTGTGCCACTGAGTTGGAAGGTGAGTGTGTTTTTTGACGGTGCCCTTGCGATCTCAGTAATTATCAGCTCCCTTGCCAGAGTAATGAACCAGTGGAGCAAAATATAGTTGATGCCAGTGGAATTGTGAGCATTTGACTAATTCAGCTGCTACTGCAGAAGCTGCTAATGTGTCGGGATGAATAGAGACATAACTGCAAGGGATACATCTTCAAAAGGAGGAAAGGAGAAACTTTCCCAAGGAACGAGCAGGGTAATATTAAGAGGCTTATACCCATTTTATGTAATTGGATATCATGGATACCCCAGTTCAAGATTTTAGTGTATGGGGTTTTTTGAATTACAGTGAATTTGGGTATTGTTAAATTTTGGTATGTTCCTTGCAAATAAGCTGCTAATAGTAAGTTGTGGAGTTCCTGAGGTAAAAATGTTAGTATACCCTCATTCCAGTTATGTGGTTACACATGGGAGTCTTTAAGTGCTTTTGCAGCCTCTTCAGTTGATTCCATGTTGTGTCTCACTTGGGTTCTATCCCTGCACCCAGAGAGCAGATGTTAGTACCTGTCCCAGCATTCCCCATCATGAGGAAGCTGTGGGCCACTGTAAGGCCTCCCCTCAGCCTCCTCTTCTCTGGACTGAGCAAACAAAGGGGCTTCTGCCATTCTTAAATCTTCCCTTCGAGACTTGTCAGCACTCCTTTGGGCATTTTCTAGCAGTTTTATGTGCTTTTTGTATTGTGGTGCCAAAAACTGCACACAGTAATCAAGGTGAGGCTGCACCGCTGCAGGGTATGGTGGGTCAATCACTTCATTTCACTGGCTAGCAGCATTGTGTTTGATGCACCCCAGGATATGATAGGCCTTCCTGGCTACCTGGGCACACTACTGACTGACGTTCAATTTGCTGACAACAGATCTCTTTCAGCATGACTACTCTCTGATATCTCATCCCCTGGTCTGCTTGTATAGCCAGGATCTTTCTCAAGTGCGGAAGCAAGCACTCAGTCTTGTTATCTTTTAGCTGTAGATGAAAAGGAAAACTTTGGGGTATAAACAGTTGGTTGCAACATCAGCTACCTCCCACCTGCAATACAGCATTGTGTGAAAGTGCTTATTTAGTTGTGACTTTGCATCTTTGCATACTGTAGCATTGTGCAGTGTTATGTTTTAGAGCATCTGGTTGCCCAAAAAGAAGAGACTGTTTTATATATTAAGTGTCCCTAATGACAAGTATGTGACTCAGCTATTTCTGGCAATGCCTCTCAGTGTTCACCATATCAAGAAACAGAATTTGTTTTGTTGCCTGAATTGCTTGATTTCCATGGAGACTTGATAACCCACTCTGTCGGTGCTGAAATTAATGTAATAAGAAAATTTGCAAGAAAGGCTGTAAAAAGAGCTGCTTAAGCTATAAAAGGAATTCCATATGGCTTCATATTTCCCACATTAAAAATCCTTTTGCTATTCCTCATTCGTGCTTTATGAAGTTGAGAGCTATGTTACCATCTTTCTCTCTGAAAGGGCATTAGAGATAGCACAGACAATAAACTGTAAATGCAAGGGGAAAATTAACTGTTTTTAATCACTGGTGAACTAGGCTTGTCTCATATGTTTAGAATCATAGAATCATAAGGGTTGGAAGGGACCTTTGGAGATCATCCAGTGAAACTTCACTCATAAATAAGGTACCCCGAAGTAAGTTGTACAGGAAAGTATCCAAGCTGGTCTTGGTTATCGAGGAGGATCTTGAATATCCTTGGAGATGTTCTGAGATGATGCTGTTTATCTCCATTTGCAAGAGGAACTACATTTTTTTTGTATTTCAT
This sequence comes from Excalfactoria chinensis, assembly GCF_039878825.1. NCBI lineage: Eukaryota > Metazoa > Chordata > Aves > Galliformes > Phasianidae > Excalfactoria > Excalfactoria chinensis. The sequence goes on from NC_092831.1 coordinate 32,013,021, forward strand.
AAGTCAAATTCTGTAGTTGTTCACATCTGCAAACATCACATGAGTTCCAAGGCCTCAGGCAGCAGTCATTGGAAGATAGGCGTTAAATTTCTTCCACAGTGTTGTATGAATTGAGCAACATAAAACTAGCATTTTCCAAGACAGAGTCAGGAAGAAAAGTGTGCTTGAGATGTTTGCTGTTGTTTACCTGAACTTTCAAGATTCAGGCAGGTTTTGTGACGTGTGAGGCACCGTATGGATACTGCTGAATCATAGAACTTGTCAGTTCTTACTGAGGCTATCGAAGAGATGTTTTGAGATGTTTTCATACAGTTTGCGCAAGTTAATAAAATGTCCCATGAAACAGCTTCTGAATTAATCAAAAGCGCTTTGTATCTCTTCTCAAACCACAGAAAAAAAAAAAAGTCTGAAAGCTGTTTAATATTGATTGGCCTCCTGTGAGGAGCTATTTTTTAACTTCCTGGGTGCGTCTTTGGGGTAGGGTCCTACTAAGATGTGAAAGAGTCACTCTTAACACCTGATGAGCAGTGCTCAGCGCTCACTCCCTCAATAATTAAGAGTTGCAAGCTGGCTTTCGGGTTAGGCAACTGAGTGAAGCGTACTTCCAACTTGGGTGTTTGGGAGCTTGAAAGAGTTATCCTGTTTCATTGCCAAGAAAATATATTCTTGCATAGTGAAGACAGTCAACTTTTCTGTACTTAGAAATTCGTTCTTAAGGGAAAAGTCAACAGGCTAACCCACAAGACCAGGATGCACGCATTTGCTGTTTTCTTTTCTCATTGTATTAAACTGTTCAAGTTTTCAAAAGTTTTTATAGGACTGTATCAACTAAAGGCTCATTACTTAACAGAATTGTCTAATACAAATTAAAACATAATTTATTGTTGCTGTACAGGTGCAATATAATCATGTCTCTCCTGAGATAAGTAAGCTCTTAGAGTTTCCCATAGAAATTTTGTATCTGCTAACCTAGAGTATGTTTAAGGGAAATGTCTTAAGTAACCTAAAAGTAGATGAGCAGATAGAAGCTTACTGGCAATTACATGTCATCAGTAAATAAAATAAACCCAAAATTACTGTCTCTTAATGTGATGTACAGTGAAGTGATCTATGACAAAAGACTGCATTCTTAATTAGGAGATCATATGTAGTTAAGATGTAATATTCTAAATGCTTTCTCTCAGTACTTCATAGAATAGCTACGTATTCTAAAGCATCCTGCCACGCTTTGCATTAACTGCTCAGGTACGGTGTAAGGGTTAAACCAGCATCAGCCCTTATTATTGTACATTGCTAATAGACAGGACATAAATGACTATTCATTATTTCTCTATGAGATGATTATGCATGGGGTCTTAGCTAATCAGTTACTGAAATCATTATGCTGTGCATGTTAACATCATAGCAGTATCCTACTCACAAGGGGGGAAGAGAAAAAGAATCATTAGTGAAGGACTGAAAATGAAAAAAAAAAAATAAAATAGTTTTTTCTACTGGAAATGAAATGCCTTGTGAAGGGAAACAGGTGAATTGAAACCTATTTTATTTCTAGGTTTTCTGCTTCACCGTACTAGTAAGTGCTGGTAATCAACATAAGACTCCCAGCTCTTTGAGTGGATGCTGCTTGTTTTGTCTTGCTTTTGAGACTCCTGGGCATTCCAAGCCTGTAAACCAGCGGTCTCTCTGTTTGCAGGACACTTTAATCAGACTTTTTGGAGGGGGAAAAAAAATAACTTTGGCAGTTTGTAAACTTTAAAGTGATGTCTGGGATTTTCCTTTTAGTTCATTGATGCATGGAGAATAAGATTGAGTTCACTCAATTTTACTTCAGTGCCGTTGACTGCTTTCCACATACACAGAGTTATTTCACTCCTGTGTGCTTTTACTGTGACTCACGATGGCAGTGTCCTTTGTGTTTCTCATAAAAAGAAGGACCGTAGTGATGACTGACATAAACAGAGAACAGAAAGAGGCATTTGAATAAATTCCTGCATTCAAGAATATAATAATCTGTCTTAATGTGCTTTCAACACCAAACTTTTCTATGGTTATGCTGCATTAATGTAAATCAATTCTTAGTGAATTCATAACTCTTTTCGTAACTTTGGTGGAACTGTAAGTGGAAATATTCTGGAAAATCTCCAAATAATAAGTAGCATTTTTGAGCAGTCCTGTACATGTTTTTAGTATAATTACTTAGGAATTGTTCAGATATGCATGGCTATTCATTTTGCTTGCTTTTTATACTTTAGAATATAAATCCAACAGATTTTTTAATGTTTGGTATAGGTTGGAGGAAAATACCAATAGTAGATTGGTATTTATATAATATTTTTATATTGAGTTATGTGACTAGGTTTATCCATTAGTAATAAAATCCATAGTGAGACGTGATAGTATTTGTGGCTGAAAAGCATTTGGCATTCTGATGTCTTAATGAATACTTCAAAAACCTCTGAGTTTGTGATTTTCTGTGATGTTCTATAAGTGCTTCATTAGGGTTATGTTTCCCTTCGTGTTTGTAGGTATTCCTTGAAACTGTGTGACTGAATATTCACTGCAGCTCTGTCCTCAAAAAGCATTTACATCCTTGTTCTTGTAGTAGTGAATGTACCTATTCAAAGACCAGAAGCAATGACCAATTTAGAGATGCAGACTTCATGAAATTTATGCTGCTTTAAGTATTAGAATTAAGGAAAGAATGTTTTTCTTTAGTCCCATTTGCTATAACTTGGAAATATTAGCAAGTACTTCTGAAAGAGGGGAAGTACAGAGTTGTCGCAAGTCCATAGATTTTTTCAGGCCTTGAAGATTATACAGAGTTAGGCAGCCACTCTGGCAGTAGTGGAAAAGCAGACTGAACGTGTGATGCAGTAGCAAAAATATGAGCAAGAGTCACAGATGGGTCATGGGTTATCAGCGATTCTTTAAAATTCAGAGATGGTTTTGCTTGTCGAGAGCATATGTGCTTATTGTAATTATATTTATGTAAATAAAACTTAATTAGATGCCCTTCTAAGATGCCTACCCTAGTTAGTTCTCCAGAGGTAATTGTGCTCTGATGTTTTACATACGCAACCGTTTCTAATCCAGCTAAAGGCAGCATTCCCACTGCACTGAGGACATAAACATGTGCTGATGTTTATTCCTCTGAAAGATTTGTTTAAAATAAACCTTTTTCAAGGCTTTTTAAAATCTTGGGCTCAAATGAATAATTACACGGTTCTTACCTCATTCATTACTTTATGTAATACTTACTGTATTTTATACTACTTTTGGAGAAGCAACCCCATCTGTGTATACCGAGGGTACTTGGAGCTACTGCCATTTGTTGCTTTTCTCATGTTTGCTCTGTCTCTCAGAGACTTGACACTCAGGCAGCAGCCAATGATTTCCAGAAGCCTCTGCCCTGAGCAGCAGGGCTGCACGAGGCTGCTGTAATCTAAGCAGGGGGTTTGCTGCCTCAGAGGTTCCTCTCGGGGGACTTCATCAACTGCTGTCATATCCTTGCCATGTCATCTCCCAACACACGGCAATGCTCTTTCTAATGGTAGGGTTTTGCTAGTTTGCAGAGCAGTTAGTTGGAAACAGATAGTGTCATGGATAGCATTCTGAACAAGATGGGACTTGAACAGCTTGGAGTTCAGGCAGCATCTCTAGTGAGTTTAGCACTTTAATGTACAAGTGGCTGCTGTATCGGGAACAAACTGCAGAAGGCTCCAGGGCTGTAGTGTGGCAGGGAGATGGGGATGGGATTTTCCAGCTTAAATGAAAAGTGTTGATGGAGAAAAGGACTTCCTGTTGAAAAGAGTGAATATGTTTCTGTTTTATTTCTTTTTAAGACAAAAAAAGATTGAATTGTTGGTGAAATGAAGAACTGCATGTGATTTTTTTTTTCCTTCTACATCTTTTATCTTTCTTAAAAGCATTTATACTCAAATGGAAAACATTACTTTGAACAAAGACATTGTCAAATTTGAAACATTTCCTGTAAAATTCCCTGCCTTCCTTCTCAAAAACTCTTTGCCAGTTTTGAATATGCTTTCGGCATCCTGCAATCCAAATGAGTTGCTAACTGCCTGCTGAGGAAATAAAAATTATGCCTATCTCTTTGCCAAATACCTCAAAACCCTGCAAAAAGGAGAGATAATTGCACTTCCTGTAAGCGCATCTATACAATGAGGTAGTAAAGATGGGCATGATTCCCAGGTCTGTATTAAGGCAGCCCGGGGTTTTTTGTTTTGTTTTACATCTAACAGCACCATGATAGAGTTACCTTCCAGCCTTCCAGATTCTTTTCGTAATTTAGAGCTGGAAATAGTGTCTTATTTTCCTATTAACAAATCTGAGTTTCTGTTGTAATCATGTTGCTGTAGGTACTGGCTTTGAAGGCTTTGGTATGTTCCACTTTAACCCTTAATGAGGCATTGATAATAGCCAGGGTAAGACTTCCATTAAATACACTGTGAAATGTTTGCTGTGATTTTACAAGTGAGCACCCATAGGAAACTGGGGCAGTCCCATCCGCTCCTCCCCTCTGCCCAGTGCTGAGGTATAGCAGCTCAGTGTCAAGATGTTGATCAGTACTGGGTGGCTAAGGGGAGTTACAGGTGTCTGAATACATTTGGCAGAGGGATTGGAAGAGCAGTGTTCTAAAAAGTTCAACTTTTTTTTCCCAGATAGTTTTGTACTTTCTTGGTTGGTGACTGGAAAAACAGAAGGAATTTTTTCCATCCCTAGGCTTTCCAGTTTAGTTAGCCAGCTGCAGCCTTGTCTGTCTCATTGCTAATTTTCATAGCATCACTGTTATGTTTTCCATAACAAAGTACAGCCTCATCTTTTTGATCTGGCTTTTATTAGTGCTGTGAAAGAATTAGAAGTTGAGGTTCCCATGCAGAAGCCCTGCATATATGTGTGCTGTGAACCACACAGAACAAAGTGTTTCCTATTTCTTCAGAACAGGCTGCTCTCAGAAGGTTTGACTCAAGGAAAACAGAAATCTCAGTTCTTAACTTCTGTATGTCCCATGCCTATATCTAAGTGAAAGCTCTTTCAGCCTGTCCATTCTGCATGCTGCCCACTTCTATTTCCATTAAAGGAATAAGGATTGGCTTCTGTCAAGAGAGAGCTTCCTTTAGTTCATGAACACTTGAGAACTGGCTAAAAATATGCATGATCTGATACATGTTATCTAGGAACCCCCCATCCTGCCACTGTTCAGTCCTTTTAGCCTTTTTCACATCTTTCTCCTTGGTTCAGTGGCATGTGTGATAGAGAGCAGTTTGAACCTGCATTTCAGTAGCAGTTTGCCTGGTAAGGGGGAGTTGTGGTAGTGCTCTGAGCTTGTGAAAAATAATGCCTTAAGGTGAACACTTAGGAAAGTTTGCTCCTACAAACTTTGGTGAGACCCTGACTGAAGTCACTGCCACAGGTATATTTGGTTGTGTTAGTCTTTGGTTTTAGCTTGCACTGTGTCAGTTAAGCCTTCAGAGTCTCCATCTTTCCCATGTGCAGCTGAGAGGAAAGAAAGGAAGAGAAAAAATGCCCAAATGCTCCATTTCAAAAGTGATTACTTCTTTATATAAGTAGAATCACTGTGAGAGATGGCTGTTTGTACATGTAAAATGAGGTATAGGTCAGAACATCAAATACTACAGTACAGTTCTGAAATCACGGTACTAAATGGAAGGTAAATGAGAAAATAGGCTAAGTGTATGGTCTTTAAAAGACAATCATTTTGATTAAACACATCTAATTGCTTTTAGCCCTCTGGCAAACTGAAGAAAAGTGCTTCCTTTTAAAATTTATCATGTCTCTTTCTTTTCCATGAAGCTATCCAACAGAATTGTAACCTGCAGGCAGGGTTAATGTCAGAGCTATGGTGTTAGGGCTGCAGGATGCAGCTGATGGAATGAATGTTTGCCAAGCCTCAAGGCCAGACTGGATGCGGCTTTGAGTAGTCTGGTCTAGAGGGACCTACAGCAGGGGGTTGGAACCAGATGATCTTTAAGGTCCCTTCCAACACAACCTGTTCTAAGTTTCTCTGTAAAGGTTCAAGCTGGAATAAATGTGTATCAGGGCTGGTGAGTAACTAACTTCATGTTCCTGGTATTGCTCGCAAGAGGTCCTTTAACATGTCTAAATAGTCATGTGTAACTCTATTGGATACATTTAACAGAAGACCACTGGGAGTCTTTCATTTCTGTTTCCATCAATACTAAATTAAAATTCATATATTTGAAGTACACTGATGTGAGAAGCCAAGCCCACATGAGCCGTTCCAATTAGGTCTTAGTAGTTGCTTGCTGACTTCTTCCCAGTTACAAGTGGACTATGCTTTTCTGTCAGAAAAATATATCATTGGACTCTTAAACCTACCGTAACTCTACAGTCAGTACAGAAAACAGGCACTTTATGCAGGTAATCCCCAGAGCCTCTCATATCATTGTGTAGTCTATCATCAGGCAGAGCTCTTCAGAAGTCTTTTCCAAGTTTTCTCTAGATACTGTTTGAAATACCAAAGTGATGGGGATCGGAACAGTATTTAAAACAAAACATGCCAAAAAACCCCACACACCATTACCATTAGCTGTGTTACTTTCCTGCTTCCTTCATGAATACACTTCCATAGCCCGCAACACCAGTATTGTTTTGTACCTAGAGCTGTGCTTTTTTGAGGATGCTATTCTCATTTCTAAAAGGAGATTTGATATACATCAACTTTATTGATGTCAGTACAATGCAGTCCCATACAAATAAATATACCTTGGATGGGAGATTTTTCTTCTATGGCATTAAGACATGCAGGTTCAGTTTAGGTGATTCACAACTCATTCTTTTTCTGCATTTGACTTCACTAGTAGACTAACAGTAAAAAAGATAAACTACAACCTCAGTGTCCTCTGCAAATTTGACTTCTGTGGAAATTTATTTCAAATCTATACTCGAAGACATATTTCTGTGTACTGTAAACTGCAGTTGTAAGTAGGCAGAACAGCCTGTCAGAAGGGCGTAAAGTAACTCCCCAAACTTCAACTTTGAGTTTGATGCTGTATCTTGATGCTGTAAGAAACTAGAGTGGTTTTTTGTGGTGTTTTTTGTTTGTTTGTTTGTTTTACATGGTTGGAATATTCATAAATTGGTGACTAGGAGAAGTAAATCTCATCTAAATTAGATCCTTATAGATTTACAGTGGATGTCTCTCGCAATGGAAGTTTCCATAGTTACAGTGCAGTTCTGCACAGAGCACACTTGAATCACAAATTGTTCACACTTAGGTACAAATAGCTTGAACACATTTTTTTTCAGATATGTTGGAGATGAAACTGACAATTCTTTAAGGAGAATTAATTGTCTGCCTGGGCACAGTAGTGGTCTCAGAAGGATTCTTTACTTTTCTCAGGATAGTCAGCTATCACCCAGCCTTAGGGATCTTTGATGCTGTGAGTTAACTATGGGTGCCGTTGAGAATATGGAGTGGCAAAATTGATTTGGAGGGAAAAAGTGTTTCTAGAAAAAAAACACCTGTATTGTTATTGCATTTATAAACTGTATGATGGCCCTACAGTTCAACTTCAGAGCTGTCTTGCTGGGAGAAGACACAAAACCTAATCTTCATTCACCTGATGGGGTGCATCCACGGGTGCTGAGAGAGCCGGCGGAGGTCATTGCTGGGACGCTCTCTGTAATCTTTCAGAGGTCTTGGAGAACTGTGGGGTGCCTGAAGACTGGAGGACAGCCAATGTCTCTCCGGTCTTCAAAAAGGGCAAGAAGGAAGACACAGGTAATTATAGGCCAGTCAGCCTCACCTCTGTCCCAGAGAAGGTGATGGAACAGCTTGTGCTGGATGCCATCTCCAGGCAACTGGGAGAAAAGGAGGTTATCAGGAGTAGTCATCATGGGTTCACCAAGGGGAGTTCGTGCTCGACCAACCTGGTGGCCTTCTATGAAGATGTCAGTAGCTGTGTAGGTTGGGGGAGAGCGGTAGATGTAGTCTACCTTGATTTCAGAAAGGCTTTTGATACTGCCCCCCATGACATCCTTATAACAAGGCTGAGGAAGTAGGGGGTAGATGAGTGGACGGTGAAGTGGACTGAGAATTGGCTGACTGGCAGAGTGCAGAGGGTTGTCGTTGGCGGTGCGGTGTCTGGCTGGAGGCCTGTGACTAGCGGTGTCCCACAGGAGACTGTGCTGGGTCCAGTCTTGTTCAACATCTTCATCAACGACCTTGATGAGGGGATAGTGACCATGCTCAGCAAGTTTGCTGATGACACGAAGTTGGGAGGATTGGCAGACATGCCTGAAGGCTGTGCTGCCATTCAGAGAGACCTGGACAGGCTGGAGAGCTGGGCAGTAAGAAACTGGATGAGGTTTAACAAAAGCAAGTGTAGAGTCTTGCACTTAGGTAGAAATAATTTCATGCACCAGTGCAGGCTGGGGGAAGACCTGCTGGAGAGGAGCTCTGCTGACAGGGACCTGGGCGTCCTGGTGGAGGACAGGTTGGCCATGAGCCAGCAGTGTGCCCTTTTAGCCAAAAAGGCCAATGGCATTCTGGGGTGCATTAAAGAGAGCGTAGCCAGCAGGTCGAGGGAGGTGATCCTCCCCCTGTACTCTGCCCTGGTGAGGCCTCATCTGGAATACTGTGTCCAGTTCTGGGCTCCCCTGTATAAAAAAGACAGGGATCTCTTGGAAAGAGTCCAGCGGAGAGCCACAAAGATGGTGAAGGGCCTGGAGCATCTCCCCTATGAGGAGAGACTTAGGGAACTGGGTCTGTTTAGCCTTGAGAAAAGAAGGCTGAGAGGGGACTTGATCCAGGTTTATAAATACCTGAAGTGTGGGAGCCATAGTGGCGAGGGCTGGTCTGTTTTCAGTAGTGCATGGGGACAGGACTACGGGAAATGGGCTGAAACTTCAGCATAGGAAGTTCTGTATGAATGTGCACAAGAACTTTACGGTAAGGGTGACGGAGCACTGGAACAGGCTGCCCAGGGAGGTGGTGGAGTCTCCTTCTCTGGAGATATTAAAGACCCGCCTGGATGCCTACCTATGTGACGTGGTGTAGGGAGCCTGCTTTGGCAGGGGGGTTGGACTCGATGATCTCTAAGGTCCCTTCCAACCCCTATAATTCTGTGATTCTGTGATCTTTCGAGGTATCTTTATCCATTCTAGCAATTTCATACATTTATGTAGGCTTTGACATAGCTGTTGTTTAGATTATTATTTCTGTTACAATTCTACAACTCTGTAATTGAATGGTTGAATGCAAGCTATTTCTTCTTCTAGTTGTAGAAATCAAAAAATAAACCAGTTGTGGGTTTTGGTTTTTTTGTGTTTTTGTTTTTGTTTTTTTTTTTTTTTTTTTGTTGGTGTTTGTTTTTTTTTTTTTTTCTAAAACTTCTGTTTGTGGTGTGACTAGTTTGGCTCAAGCCTTCTTGGCATGATTTAAGAGATGGGGCACATTCTTTTTTCTCTTCCTCCTGTTCTCTTACTAGTCTCTTGTAATTAATATAAATTAGAAGAGCCTGCAGGAGGCCTGGTCACTTCTGTGTCTATTTCCAAGATAGTTTTGTCATGTGTAATTGCAAGTAGAGTGTCAGAGCCAAGATGGAAAGTTAAGTGTTCTAAACGTCTTGATGTGTCATGGAAATTAGGCTCCAGCCGCTTTCTTTCAAAAATATTGCTCTGTTCCTAAATCTGCCTGTTGAAATTGTTGTCAATTTCCAAATTTTCCTATGTCCAAACATCCAGAGATTTAATACATACTTACCTCACAGTAGTGCTGTGAGGAACCCTGGTCTTGAATCTGACCCACCTCTTTCCTTGCGTTCATCAAAAAACAAACACCAATTTAGTTGCTTGATGGACAGGACTTTCACAATACTCTGGTCAGTTTTGGGGGTGGCAGTTTAAAAATGAATTTCTAAGCTTAGTTAATTACTGCTGTATTGAACCTGTCATTCATGGACACTGTTTCCACTATTTTAATAATTTCTAGAATCTTCTAGCAGAGCATAGTGGATTTTAGTAGTTATTTTCTTTATCTTTCAGCAGTTGGAAGATCTAATCTCTGCTAAAATTCTTCAGGGCTTTTATTAAGTTAGCTCTGATTTATATAATTTGCCGCGAAGTTCATTAAAGACTTCATTAATTTTTCACCAATCTGTAACAGTCTTATCAGTGCTGTTTTTATTAGCCGAGATATGATTAACGAGGTTTGACTTTTTTTAATTCGGGGGCAAGTCATTTACCTGCCCTCTCACCACTGTCATAATAATTACGTTTTATTATGTCAGATTTGAAATGGTTCTCTTATCTATCAGTTCCAGTGATTAGGACCCTCTATTTCAGAACGTTTGTTCTGACATTTTCATCTCAACTGTTTACGTTCTCATTATCTGACTGAATCTTCTTTTTTTTTTTTTTCCTTTTTCCAGAAGGATCATGCGTTTTGATACTTCAAGGCTAAAGAGCCAAGGCAATGGCGTATTGACCTGCAGCTCAGCCACGTACCCTGGATAGATGGATGTCAGCCTCAGTTTCTGTTGGTGTATGTCCATCTGCCTTCCCAGAAGCTCGGCGGCTCTTTCTTGGAACCAGAAAAGAGAAAGCCCCGCAGAGGTATGTTGCATATTAGGCTATAAGTCAAGGTGCTGATTCCAAGTGCTTTATAGAGTGTGATTCTTTAACGACTTTCGGTACTCTGGTAAATCTTGTCTACACCCCTTTGCATCTGTGGTATGCTGTCAGTCATTTGCACTTGACTTCAAATCCCTGCCAGTGATTTGCAAGGCATTAGCATTGTGTGGGGGCATGGCCCTGCTGAAGGCCTGGAAGATCACTTGTGGCATTCTGTCTGTGATGGGCTAGGGCTGAAGTGCCAGCCTAAGAGTCTGATTCCTTACCACTGTATTAAAGTAAGGTATCAGCAAGTAAGGAAGTAGTTACAAGTTCATGTCTTGAATGAAAGACATGTCTGGCTGGAGGAGAGGGGTGATTCTTTCTCTTTTGCTGATGCGTGTGTTTCTTGCTGGAAGAGAGCGGGGCCAGGAGTGTTGATCTCTTTGCACTGAGTCAGCAGACCTTTTCTTTGCATCTTAAAGCATGATCAGCTAAGTGGTTCTCACAGGAGCGCTTCTGGCAACGTATTGGGCTGGCAAGAAGCCTGGAGTGTGCTCTTGCTGAGGCTCCTGTAACTGTGTTGCAGGATTACTTTCTGTTTCTTGGTGCATGTTTCATGTGGAGTTACTCTGCCTCACATCAGTATATCAGATCTCATGGGCTGATAAGGATTGGGAAGCAGCTGAAAATAACTGATGTAAAGATATATCGCCCTTTGAGGTTGGCTGTGTTTCAATGCATAAGTAATTTACTGTTTTTCTAAATATGTATGATGTAAATAACAAATATAAATAGGTATTTAAGGTAGGAGTGGGAGTGGAATTGGGAGGAAAAAAACTGACAGTTCTCTGGATTACCTCAAGGCAGACATGATTGATCTTCAGTCCATCTAGGAATGGCAACATTAATCACAATTTTCATAGGAGAAATGAATACTGTACTGTCATGGTTTTGTAATGTTGCTGTCAGTATTCCACATCATAACATCATGTGCAGTATGGATCGTTAAAAGGTTCATACTTCAGTTCTGTGGAGTATGACAAGTACCCTTTATCTCCTTTTTTATTTCTTTCAGAAATAGCATTTATAGTGTTTTCCTCTAATACTTATTAGTAGTAATTATAGAAGAAAGGAGGTCTGGGATCTTTCAGAAAGCCCTTGTTTATTCGGTAATTATGGTTGTAGTTCCGCATTTTCTTCCTTTGCCTCATCGCTTTAGTGTTCAACCTCATTGAAGTAAAGTAGCCATGTAAAAAGGTATCAGGGCTAATTAGATGAGCACTCCCAACCTTATGTAAGTGCAGTATTTGGAGCCTTTTGTACCAAAGAAATGCTTTGATGCAGAAAGCAGAGCAATACTGCTTTTTAGGCACGTAGCCTCTTTGGAACTGTCACGTGAGCTGCTGCATTCACTATAACCTGACAAACATGTATATTGTGTCCAGTACCTTAAGTGCAGTAGGTGTAAGTCACATTTTTTGTTGGCGTTTTGACAAACAATGCATCTGGGATGTGCAGGTAACTCCCGTTCACATGGTTTCAGTGCTATGTTGCTTGCATTTACTTGAGTAAAGATAAAGTGTGCAGCAAGGCTAGGAAGAAAATTTTGCTTATGTTGGAATCTGCTTTGATGCAGGAGTGTGTTCTGACATTTAACTGAGTTTATTCACAGATATATCCTTTAAATTTAAATGTAATTTAGCGGCAAGAGAGTGAAAGAATCTCAGTTAATGATACTTAAGATTTTGAGTAAGGTTTTGCTTTCCTCTTGACAGATGGGGAACTATTAATATAACTTATTTCTGATTCTCACAATTACTGCAAATACTATTATCCTCCTGCACAACATATTTGATGCGAAGAGCTAGAACGATGTGTGTCAGCATGGGAAATAAGCTTGCAATTTTGCGTTGAGGTCACCTGATCATCCTCTCTATGGACTGTATCCTGTAAAATGCAAAAGCTCCTAATGGATTCGTTATTTCCAGCAGATAAAATTAGACTTGATCAAGTGTCTAAATTAAAATACTTTATTCTATTTAGGTTTCTTGATTAATTATTTTACAACTATTGTTCCAACCTTTGGGTGTTCTATAAATTAGTAATTGTACCTCTAATCTGCTAAAATGTAGGCTCTACACCAGCATCAATTGGAATGGGAATAGGAGCTTGCTCACACAGAATTCACAGCTTTGCAGAAATTTAACCCTCTAATATTGTATGTACAGCGTAATTCCTCCTGCCTGCAACAAGCTGCAGGACTAGGATTTCTTATCATATCCTTGAAAGTTTGAATTCACAAAGGTGAAAAGAAACAGAAAAAGTAAGGACTTCTAGGAAACATGAGAAAGGAAAGAAGGATCTGGAACTTTTGACTGTTATTTCATGTTTTCCTCATAAATTGTAAGTAAAACTGTAACATTTTTGTGGTAATTTCTTAACATATAAAATGAAAGAAAACCTGCCAGTCTGCAGTGGAAAGCGAAGCAAACTGATCTTTTGATTCGAAAGATAATCTATAGTTTCAGGATCTCAGTACCTCCACAGTTAGAATTTAAAGGCTTTTTATTAGCCGGTGTCGTTCAGGATGCTCAGAACCCAAAGGTCTGGAGGGAGCTTCCCGTGATGTCTGTTGGTTAGCAAAGATGTTCTCCAAAGCTCAGAACAGAGGTGTTATCATCCTTACTGAGTTGGCAGTGTGGCCCGTTGTTCTCTTCCCAAGTTGTGTTTATAGCTCTGCATCATTCCTGCCACTGTGCAGTCATGGTTTACCTTAATCGGCAGCCTCTGCAGAGTCCAACTCTATAGCAGGAGAATGGGTGTACGTAAAATTCACCTCCAGCAGCTGGTCACTTCTGATGCACTGGACTGTGTGCCTGCTGCTGTGCTTCCAGTTGCCCCAAAAGCCCTCTTTCCACTCTAGCCCTTTAGAAAGATATGCCTCCCTGTCGCTGTGCAAATCTGTACTTGTGAGTATACCCATAGCTTGCTAATTCTTTTCCATTTTCCTCAAGCAAATAGGGTGATGATGGAGATTTGAGTGACCTGAGTGCGTCTTGCAGGTTTTTCTACTGTCATGCAGTAATCTATTAGTCCAGCCTTACATTGATCTTGCATGCAGAATGGCGATCTGTCAGATTGTGTGCTGATTTCCCTCAGCTATGCACACACTGACAAAAATCCCTTAGGGAATATCAGAAACTGGCAAACACTTTTGAAGCAAGATATATAGAGCTTGATCTTAGTGGGAGCAGCTGGTATGTTGTTCACTCTAGTGACTGGCTTAACAGTAATGCACTTGTTTTTTTTCCATGAGCACTTCTCTTTATCCTCATGAAATATTCGCATAGTCTTCTTCAGTAGCTTTATGAATGTTTTAAACTATCTTCTACTAGCAGTACTGCTCTTACATATTATTTCCCCTAAGATCTGTTCTTGGTTTATGTGCTGCTCACTTGTCAGATGCCTTATTGTGTATAATCATGCCCTCCATGGTTCAGCTAAGCGTTCTTCATTTTGAAGAGGTGTAAGCCTTGTGCATGTAGGACTCATTCAAGAGTAGTCTGTGAATCTAGGTGTGGTAAAGGAAGGGAACAAAGCTGCATCTATGCTACACACGTGTAGATTTTCTCAGCGTCTTCCTTGTCATCCATGTTTCAAAGGGCTTCTGTGCTGGGGCGTGAGTGTAGAACAGCAAACTGCCCTGTGAAATTGAAGCAGAAGTAAGTACCAGTGTGTTAGTGTACACAATAAAACATAGTGTCAACTACTATTATATGCTAGTGCCCATATTTGAGTTCCACTGAAGCAAAGATGGTATATCTTAGTTTTACTCTTTCTACAGAATTCTGTCTTGCTCAGCCCATTCTCATTGTTCATTAACAGTAGTAGGTGGCAATATGTTTTATTAGACTGTCTCACACTGGAAGATCTTAAAAGTTACTTCCAGTATACAGCACCCAAGAGAGACTAAAGAAATATATTGAAGAGGAATCTCTTCAGCCATTGTGGAAGTGTATATTCTTTAATACAGAGTGCAAAATATATAAAACAAAGCATGGTTGTGTGCAGAATAATTTCAATAATATGGGAAGAAAAACTGTATGTGATCTGATCAAGGATTTTTATGCTTTCATTTAAAGGCAGTAACTTAGGTCATGTTGTCAAACTAACATTTTGAATATAGACAAGTAATTTGTACAGTGATGTTCTCAGAAAATTAAAGTCGCTGGCATTGATATAGAATGGGATAGATGGTGTGAACCCACTGCTTGAATTCAATTTCATTATAGCACACTGACCTAGGAAGGCAGTTCTGTTGCTGTTACGTAAACATTTGTGTTATCACACTTGCTTTTTGTGTGATCTCAGATTTAGATTGTTTCTTATTTTTATATATTATGTTTTCTATGTATTTTTCAAAATAAATATATACATTCATTGTTTACATCTAAAGACTTACTATTTTCTGCTTGTATATTGTTGTGGATGATATTATTTGTAATTCAGAAGTACATAAGGTAGAAGTTTTAGTTATTATTACTTATTTCTTACTCGGTAGTGTAGAACTAGAGCTAAAGCATTAGCACCATCTTTTTCAAACCACATTGTTGTTTGTTGTTCCTTTTTTAATCAGTGATTCTTACTCTTTCAGGAAGGTGTGAAGTGTAAGACACAGGTAGAAGGTTTTGCTCCTCAATATCTAAAGGAATAGTGTGCTGTCAGTGCCAACCCGGTGTCTTGCTTTCCGTTATAAGTGGCAGAGAGGCGTAGTGCTTGGCTGTATGTACAGTGTTTGGATAGCAGTCATTTAAGGTATGTGACAAGAGAGAGTCTATTCTCTAAAACTCCATTCTAATGGGATCAGTCAGTAAAACCCTCAGGCTTTGACCATTTCAGGCTTACTTATTTATGAAATGAATACAGAGGGATGGCAGCTATGTGAGATTGGAAGAAAAAGGTCTCTCCTGCACTGTAGAAGGTAAACAGGATATGCAGCGGTGATGTCTGGTGTTGTTTGGAAGCAGCAGCAAAACTTATTTCAGCAGACATAACAACTGGGTGGCCAGCAGGCCTAGAGGAGCTCTGAAGTTGAGGTAGCAAAGCACTTGGGCTGCAGGTCTGGGGGGAATGGGCAGCACGAGAGGAGTGGAGGTGCTCAAGGGAGAGCAATTCTTGTCCTCCTGTCTGTGCTACCATTCAGAATCCAGGTTGTGTTTCTTCTCCCATCCCTATACTGTTTATGGCTCTTTTCTTTATATAGGGTTGAAAAGATTATGTGGATTTCCTATAGGAGTTCAAAATTCTGCTTTCCTTCTATAAAGAGTGCTTTTATGTTTTGCATTAGAGAGAATTAACTGCATTTGGGGTTTGGATTTGTGTGTGGGGGGGGCGTAGGGGGACTGTTTGTTTGGCTTTAATTGAAGAGAAACAAAATACCCATTTTATTTGTGATAGATATTTGCAAAATACTGAGAGCTTTTAAGTACTATATATGTTAGCAAGACTGTCTCAGATTTCAACTCACTACAAAAATAGGTTGAAGTCATTTATATGCATTGTGCAATGCAGACATGTTACCAGCTAGAGCATTAGTTGTTCAACAGTGAGTGGAAGTGTTAACAGTTTTCTGACAGTATTGCAGAAATACAGAATACAAAGAACATTATATTAAAAAAAAAAAAAAAAAAAAAAAAAAAGCTACTCTTTTCTACTTCTCATTCACTTATATTTCAGCGTTAGGTACTATGCAGGCTTAGTGGAACCTTATCTTCTCTTAAATAAAACCAATGAGGAAACTCTGAACAGAAGTCGAGATTACAAGACCCTTTTTAGACTGCTGAACTAACGCAACTTCCAGATATTGTGAGGAGGATTTTGCATGTTGCACAGGGATGTGTCTGACTTAACTCGAGTCCTGTAGTCTTGAAATATTCATGTTATGCAGAAACTTGTCTGAATATGAATGTCATCAAAATCTGGTGCATTCAAATCATGGCTACCCAAATAAGTGTTATTCTTGTATTCCAAAACTCAAGTCCAGACGCATCTAATCTTAGTTCAGATCTAAATTTCACAACTGAGATCTCTCCTATTTCCAGTGCAAGTTGTTAGTGGAACAGTCTCAAATCTGCAAGAAAATTGTATGTTGTTTTTAAGTAAACATTAGTCATGTCGGTGATAATACCCAGTGCTGCTTCTTTTGAGAATCTTCCTTTAACTGTGATTAAAAAATATACTTTTAAAATTGTCCTAATGAATCAAACTGCTGCTCTGACTGTGCTATGTTTGTATAATCAATCTGTTGCATTATGTTCATGGAGGTACAGTTTGTGGTATTCCAAAGTAATTTTCCTCAGAAAATTATGTAAATCCCCATACACCCCTGCAGTAAATCCAAATCAACTGGGATTCTGGTGGATTTGTTTCTCAAATGTCTTTTTACTCTTCAGAGCTGAAATGAGAAATGTTTCTGTTTTTCGGTGTGCCAAAGTCATTTGGCTTTTGTGTTCTCCTCGAGGGAACTTTTCTCCCCGTGGAGCTCTCACTCGGCTCGTAAACAGGAAGAGGTGCATCACTCAGTTCAAGTTACCAACGTATCAATGAAAAGACATTATTAGAAGCTTGTTTTGTTTTGTTTGAAGTACGTAGCTCCTGTTGTGACTCTACACAGATGGATATACGGAAAATAACGCGTGAAACTGAGCAGGGATGTAGTATATTTGCATATCATAGGTATTTGCTGTTGTATTTCCACAGCTGTTTTTCTTTGGGTTTTAATGTACTGGCTGAAGCCCCTGAGCAATCTCAAACAACCAGCAATTAGAGCTCTGTAGAAAATGTTTCCATTTCCGTGAAGTATGGAATTTCCCTTAATATTGTGTATGTTAGCTTAGTGGGTGGTTTGCTTTTGGTGTGTTTTTTGAGTTAGACCTCCAAACAATGATGTTCTTTCTGTCTGTTATTAACAAAGTGACTCGTGGAAAGAAAGTGGTGGCAACAGAAATGTAATTTTCTGTCTGTATTTATCAAGTGTGGAAGCTAGGCCCCAGTTTCAGTTCAAGGCAGTAGGAACTGAAAAGCCATAGAAGCTGTAAACTCTTCTACTCCATCCCTGCTTTAAGCAGCCTTTGCCTTTCCTGCCTGCATGGCTGCCCACCTCTGCTTCCATCCTTGCAAATATCCTTTAACTTTCTGCATAGGTTCCCGGCCGTCTCCAATGGGCACCGACAGGACCTTGAGACCTGATTGCCTCTGCTCAGCTCCAGATCTTTCTCTGCTCTCATCTCTCGTCTTTTTATGTGACTGGACATAACTGATCTCCATAGGAGCTATGTCAGTGTAGTCCATGTTCTTAACCATTACTTAATTGCAGAATGTGTGGCAGCACAGCCTCTTCCTTTTTGGCACCGGCCGACTATGTCAACTCAAGAAAAAAAAGGACAAGGTTCCATTTTTCCATTGTTGAAGGTTAAATGAGTAAGCCAAAAAGTAGAGAAAATCTAGAGTAGGTTCTGAATTTCAGCATCACACAAAAGATGCGGCTAGATGGGAAATGAAGCCCAATACAGGAAATCAGCTCCTTGGCATTCTTCTAATTCAGCTTACTGCAGACTTCTGCCATTGAAAATAAACACCATTTCCTTAAAAAGCAAACTTTTAAGCAGGCTAAAAGGGAGGGGCAGAAGATTATTCCAGCTATACAGCAGAATGTGGATTTAAATTAAACCAAGGGACAAGCTGCATATATTTCTTAAACTTGTGACATTTCTTTAACAACGTTTGTGCTGTGGTTGGATAAATCATGGTAAGCAATGCGCTACCGCTAAGTTAGTCCATGATTAATGCAGAATAACTGCTTTTCCGAGAACCTCTTGCTACTCGTAAGAAGCTAGAATTAGCTGCTTACTCTTCATTATACAATTATCAGGATCTTATCGTTTTATGCACCTTAATCTAGCTTTAGGCCTTTCTCCATCTGTAGCTGTACCTCAAATTGAGTTTACTTAAGAAGTGAATCATGCACTTGTCAGTGACAAATCTGACAGCCTCATTTGTCTGGTTTTCAAACAGCTGGCCATGCAAACAACTGCATTATCAGGCACAATACCACTATTTGTCTGTCAGCTCAAGACTTTTCCTCATTGCCTGTCTAGAATACCTTCTATCACTACAACACTTTGCAGGTTTTTATGACTTCCTGAAAGGTAGGAGTGCCTTTTGCGTTGATGAACGCTACACACTGACATTAACTCTAAATGCTTTAGTTACCGTACTAGTCTCTGTTTGTAAGGGAAGTTAATTTACCAAATTCAACTAACTCAGCCTCCTATTTAGCACAGGCTAACAATGGCCGTGTTCACTGCCACCACAGGGAGAGTTTCCATAAATTGGTCATGAAGAAGGAATTTGATATGTAAATAAGTAAAAGAAAATTAAAATATAAATTACATACATATAGCCAGAAAGGACTGTGCCAGTTACCACAGCGCAGCAGCAGAACAGCTCAGAACTAATAAACATTGCAGAGAGAAAGCTTCTGGATGAGGATTTAGAAGATGCCAGTCTGAGGCATGGTGTGATACACAAAATGAAAGAGAGAAGCATCCACTTTCAGCCTCCCTGAACAAGGATGCGCTCCTGTCAGTGCGCTTAACTCTGTCACTGTGGAAGACATTGTTTTTCATCAGGGTTCAGAGGTACTTTAATTTCCAAGTATTATCATATCAGATTGGTGCTTCCAGGATTAAATTACGTCTGTGCTTCAGATGAAAGTGTAGGAATAAAGCCTCATGGATGCAGGAGCAGGTATAGATCTCCTGGAGAATAAACACATAATGAAGAAGCAAGTATCCCTCTGCCTTTTTCAGACTCCTGAGTGCTTGCTGTTGCTACCTCATATTCTAGTACTACTACAGTGGGAGAATGAGAGGTGTTGCAGGTGGCTGTGAGTTATGGCTGCAAGGAAGATGATGCTGTGTATAACTAAGGACCTAGCTCAGATTTCAGTACCAGCACATTTAACATAGAGTATCTTACGGAGGCTAAATAAACTTCTCGACCCTCATGCTCGTGGAAGAGGCAAGGCTTGCTTGTTGTGGTTCAGTTCTACTCTGTACAGAAAAAATCATACTTAAGTGTGCATTAATCTCCAGCAGTTGTCGGTATCTTTCTTTTGCTTGTACTACAGAGGTATAAAAAAAAGAATGTGGATTCATATGCTTGATTTCTTCCTTGAATGGTACCACAATGCCATATGATAAAGCTATTTTGACCAGTGCTTTAGTTTTGCTGATATTAGTTTGATAATATACCATAACTAATTTAGAAAGCATTGCCATGTGGCTATGGTATAACAAAATCTTCTGTTCCTCCTGGTCATCTGCAAGTATGACTGGCACTAATGCTTGTCAGTGTATCACCAACCTTTATTTCTTAGGAGACTTGAGTCTTTCAGTGTGCGGCTTAAAATGAGATATTTCGGCCTTAAAAGGTTTCTAGAAAGGTGTTTGTTGGTGTCTTTTCCTTAAAAAATATCTCATAATATCATCTGGCTGATCTTTTTAATTCCAAAGGGTTTTGGAGGGTGAGATAAAGGTACAGAGATGCAAGAAATTGAGGATTGGTTAAGGCACTGGAGTTTTCAAACATGCTCACGCTTATGACTGTAATGGCAATATTAATAGGTATACTGCCCTTCTAGTTGAAGCATGTTGTTTTTTAAATTAAGATCAATGTATGTAAAGTATTTTTCAGATTTGGTACGTGAAAGTACTGTGGCCCACCTTAATTCATTTTACTTGAAGAATACTTCAGCTCAGAGTCTAATATATTCATTATCTGTATTAACGTCATCTTTCTACTCACTGATGCTGTCTTAAGCCTGTTTTTATTAGGAGATCAATCGGGTTTATTTGGAAGTAATACATGCACTATATGCTCTGTATACATACAACCTGCTTTTTCTTCCTTAAGTGTATAATATGATTTTCCCCAGTAACTACTTTGTAGGAGAAAAGGGGGGGGGGGGGGGGAGGGAAACTAACTGAAAAAAAAAAGCCTTGTGACTACTTTTCTCTAAGGCAAAATTGCTAGGCAATTGCTTTTTAATATTCCTTCAGATGAAACTTTCATCTACATTTGCTAGAGGCAGAAGCAATTCTGCAATGGAACTGCTGGAAAACTTTTGGAGTGATTTTTTCTTCCACTTAAAAAAAAAAAAAAAAAAAAAAGGGTTTTGATATAAAAGAGGAGGAACCCTAGTGAGGCATGTTTTCCTTTTGTCATTTCATGATCTAAATACCGTTCTTTCTATTTTATTTTTGTTTATTTTGAAGGTTTATACCTAAAGTCAACATCATGTAACCCAATTTTCAATTGGTTACAAGTACAGCCTTTGCTAAATGAAATTGATTTGAACCATATTGAAGAATTTGAATGGAAGGAGAGCTGGCTGTATAAAATTAACTTAAACACAGCTAAGTCACTAAGGCAAGTACTTTTTATATCTGACACTTTATCCTAGAAGTATGTGACCTTTGTTCACATGAGAAATGTGGTGTCTAGAGATCATCTTTGTTGCATCTAAATGTGCAAACTGTACTGTCTGCTAGAATATCACCTTCTTTCTAAACTGTGCCAGAAGCCTGTCCTTTCTTATCAGAGTCTAATTTGGCAGCACCGATGCACACACATGCCTTCTAGGATTGGTTGTTGCAATTCATTATTGCTAGGAATTAAGCCATTTGCCTCGAGACATCTCCAGCCCACTCACTTGGCAGCCAGAGCCGCCAGCTCCCCACTGTCCACTTTCTGCCCTACTCTCTGGCCTGGCTCCCTGTAGAAAGCAGAATCCGTTCCAGCAGTGATAACTCCTGAAGGGCATGGGCTGCGTAATCACAAGTCATCACTGGAGCTGGCACTGCCCAGCACCTGTGTTGCATATGCCTGGAGATGGCTGTTCCTTTGCAAACAGCCATGCTCTTCATATTTTGGAAGCTAGCTCCCAATTCCTTTGTACACTCAAAACGACCCTCTGTGATGTTTAGCATTTGCACAGAATGAGGAATAGCCGAAGCTCTCTTCTTTGTAACTCTATTTGCTGAAAAAAAATAGAGGTATTTCAAGTTATTCCTTAATCATTATATGTGAATGAAGTTATCTTAAAATAGTATCTTACTGTGGTTCAGTAAAGTCTGAGCAACTGCTGCATGTTAGTGCTGTTATTCTAACAGATTGTGTCATCAGAGCCTCATAAGATTTATATCACAGGGATGGACCAGAAGTCTCTGACAACAGCTAGTAGCAGATGTCTAAACAAAGAGTTGCCAAACTGAGTTAGCCTACAGGAACAATTTCCTTAAAAGCCCTTCCTGCTTCTTTGCAGTCTTTTTCTTTGGAACCTCCAAAATGGGCTGCTTGTGTGTTTGTGTTCATAAGATTTGGATATGTTGTGTAGAAAACTGTTAGGTACAAATAGCTGTTCTCACCAAAGAGATCACAAGAGTGTGCGAGAGCGTGAAATTACAATAGTACTATAAGAACTGATTAGAAGTTTTTCCTGCTCTGCAGTAAGTCAAAGATCAAAACTTCAGTTTGATTTTTGTCTTTGCAGTCTATGTATGCTCACTGTTCTAAAGGTTAGACTATCTTCAAACTTCCTCCTAAGAAGGAGTAGCAGAGGGTGTAATGATCCAGCTTAAATACAAAGTTCAGCCATGCTGAAGCTAGAGCAAGAGTAAGCATTTTTGATTGATGTGAAAAACCCCATTGTGTTAAGAATTGAGTAAGACTTTGTCGTTGCTTATACGTGCCATGTACAAAATATTCTCTATATGCCTTTTGCTGAAAGTAGAAACGTAAGGTGGCTGGATGAGGTCATACCAAAAGTAATTTCTCCTTTGTCTTTGACAGGGAAAAAATGTAGGAATATGCAGTGTATTTATACATACACAAGTGTTTCCCTGCCTGTATTTTATCTGCCTTTCTGGAGAATTCTGAGATTAGCCTAGTTTTGGCAAATATTTTCCACTTTCAGAGTTATCTTCTTTGAGATGCAGGCCTCAAAAGCACCTTCCTTCAGTTTGCCTTTCATGACATTTTCTGAGCATGAAGTCAACTTTCTCATACAAGTGTCAGAGCACCAAGTTTTGAGTGATAATGTTCAGATCAAAACTCTTCATTTCATGCAGCGTTTCTATGCGTCTGTTTGTTCATATTGAATTTCACCTGCAATTTTATTTGCCCCATCCCTTAATCTTGTAAGTTCCTTTTCTTTCTGGCTTTTTTAATAAATAATCAGTCTCAGAAGAGATAGGAAGTATTGTATGGTCATTGAAAATAAAAAGAAAGAAGTACCATTAAGTAAGTGGAGGAAATGAAGTATCTTTGCATGAAGTAACTGCTGGAGCACAAAGAACAGAATTTGTTTTACTCTGAATAGAGAGCATAGTTTGAGTGTAACAAATTGTCCCAGTTTCAATAGGTGTAAATGTATTTGGCATCGTTTGGACCAACTTCTTTTTCAGTACCAGAGGGAACAGTTAAGTCAGAATCTGGTAGGAGAGTTTCTGATCACATGATGATAAGTACTAGAAATTCAGTGAATGCCCTGAGCTGTTTTACCTGCTCCTCAGCTGTTGGGTTTGCCCCCAAACCCATGGAGATATTTCCCTTTTGAATTTTCATTGCATGAAGGGAATTAATGCCAATATTTTAAACTTAGCCTTATAATATCCTGATCAATTACAGAAAAGCAGTAAAGGACAAACAAAGGAATCTTTATGTGTATATGTAGACTTCAACTGATAATACGTGGCAAAAAATGATTCTTTGGAAATGCAGTTATTAAAGACAAATCCCTGTCACAAAGCATGGACAAACATAGTCTTAGGAATACTGTATGCTTTTCTTTGTGTAATTGGCATTTCATGTAGCGAGTGTTTTAAGCTGCTGACTGAGAAGAAGTGTCGCAGTGGCTTCAGTCTCCTCAGCTACTTAAATATAGTAGTTTCTGTATCAACAGGCGAGTTTTCTCCATTGACAGGACAAGTATTGCAGCTCACAAGCAGGTTCAAGGTCTCTCTAGCAGTTTGCCTGGATTTTAGCGATTGCTGAGCCAACTCTAATGTAGCCTCCTGTCAATATCTAGTACAGTTTATTTCCAGATCAGTCTATATAGGGGGATAACCAGAGGTGATGCTGAGCTTGAGCTTGAGGGGCAGGACCGCAGTCACAGACATGAAGCCATTTCATCATTTTTTCCCTCAGTAGCTGACATGAAAAGTAAAGAAGTGTGGGATGTTAACAGTAGTGAAAATACACAAAAGAAAAGGTAAAGAATTTGAAGGGAAACTGTAAAGTTAGCTGGAGGAAATTGATGTACATTTTAAAGCATTAAAATGTGTGCTTATCTGGTTGGGTGGATTTTGTACCGAATGCTGGACAGAATTTCCTTGTTCTTTGTGAAATTTGAAGTAATTTATTACATTATCACCTATACTGTTAGAGCTAAAGGCAGGATTGAATCTATAAATCCACATTAGAAATAAATGTCCGGAAGAATTTTGAAGGCTATAATAAGAAGTAAAGCAGACAAAGAAGTAGCAGTGTGAATGACAATTTCACTAAAGCTTTGAGGCTTTACCTTAGACCAGAATTATATGTTAGTGGAATAAAATTGCCAGTAATGATCTTGGTCATTGATGTTTAATTATGCATTTTGTTATGTAAAGTTCCTATTGTAAAGGTTTTAATTAGTAACACATAGTGTCCCTCTTCTAACTCATATGCACCTGTTCTTAATTGCCATTGCTATTGTATTGAAATTAATACTGAGAAATGCTTAGTTACTTTGCATTCTGCATAGCATGCTCTATTCAATTAGGATTACAACACCTTCAATGAGCTCTGCTGACAGTGGATATTCATCTATCCTGCTGTTCTGTACCATATGGTTATTTGCTGAAGATCGCTGTTAACATTACTCTTTGTTCTAAACTCAGATCAAACCATACCTTCCTGTAAATCCGAGTTTCACTGTGAAGGCAGAAATTATCCCAATGTGATTTTAGTCAGCCTTTCTAAACCATTTTAAAATCACCCTCTTTTTTTGTTTTCTGCTGTTCTTTATCTTATCAGTTGTATAGTCTCTGTTACTGTCATATACCACTTCTATAAAGAGCCAACATAATATAAGTGAGTAGATTTTTCATGGCATTACTTATCATATGGTGTCCTGACAGAAGTCATTGCTAGGGCTAGTAAGTGTGCTGTGATGTGAGGCTGTAGTCTAAAAGCCTATTCATTATCCATTCAGCGCTCACCTACATCAGTTCTGTTTTAATTCTTTGGTATACTTGATAGCTGGGCAGTCCTCTATACATGTAGAAAGTCCAGTTTTTATAAAAGCTAAATAGAAATGAGTCATTTGCTTTCTCATGTAATTAGTGGAAATTTTCATTGATATACATCAACAATTATATTAAACACCATTCTGCCACATGTAAGCAATCCTCAAAATAGTAACCGCTGAAGTTTCAACAAATAATCAGTGAGGTTACAGAGCTCTGGCTTTAAATTTAATGGAGCCAACAACAAACAAAGGATTAGAATGAGAACTCCTGTATTTTTTCTCAAGCTCTACTTATATTTTTGTTTTGAAACTGTGTAGCCCACTGAGATTTCAAACACACAGTTACTTAGAGCTATACATTAAAGCTAGGAGTGGTTTGTGGTAAATTAAACCTCAGTGGGCACTTGTAGGAAGGCAGATGTGGCTTGCTAGATGGTGTCTGATTCCTCAACTGTTAGGGAGATACTACGTATGCTTCAGGCAAAATGTGGCTTAAGGTACTTTTCCAGATCCGACACCTATTCTCGTTTAGTTTTACACATACCTGAGTCAGACCAACCGCACTCTTTTTCCTTTCTATCTTCTATGGTTATCCTCCCACTTAGTCACGCTGAAGCTTTATAGCACTGGCTGCTGTATGATGAATGGTCACGTAAATCCCCAGACTGATCCTCATCACACTCATATTCTAAGCTGAAAGATTTTGACTTTGTTGTGCATTGTTGACAACACATTTGTAGTTTATGCATTTCTATGTGTATCAGAATTCTCAGTATTCATATTCCCAGTGGGAGCAAAAAATATGATAAGTGAAGTAACATTCCATTGATACCGGGAATTATTAGCAAGAACCTACTAAGCATTTTTTAGTACTAAGTTAGTAGATGGTCCATGATATACTAATATACAGAAATAACACAAATTAGCTTATGGTTTTTTTTATAAGCACAGGAATTGTGCTTATTGGGAATGTTTATTCCCAATTATGATTTATAGAAGTACATTCATGCTAAACTATAGAGAAATCCATTCTCGTGTAAAAAGGATACTGACCTTCTCTCAAGCAAATTGAAGTTTTTCAGTGTAACCTGTAGTGGTTACTCTCAACATTTATTGGTATCTCCAGATAGAATTACAGAATTAGAATTATAGAATCATAGGTCTTTTCCAACCTTGGTGATTCTAAAAGATCATCCAGTCCAACTGTTCACCAATATTTTTTAAGAATAAAAGCAATAATCTTAATTTCTGGATAGCCAGTATTTGGATCTGAACACTGTGCCACAGGCTCAACTAGATACAAAAACAAGCTACTACTGATAAACAGCAGCCAGGGTTTGCTTCTAGTGCGAATGTTGGCTGACAACCCGAAAGTGTGCATCTAAAGTGTTTAAATTATTATTTTGTGTAGTTCTTTAATATTTGTATTTAAAATAATTATTCAAATAAGCAATCTTGACGGATCAGAAGGAAAATCTCCAGACTGCAGAAATGTCTGCAATATAATTACTTAGTCAATATGTTTTAAGTTATTAAGATAATTACAGATAATCTTCACAGGGAAATACTGTAGACCATCACCAAATAATTGTTACACGTAGTCACAGAATATACTTAATTCCCTTGTCCAAAATTAGCTCTTGTGGTTTTAGGGCTTGGTTTTAATGCTTGTGGAAGAAAGAGAAGCAACAAACGTTGTCCTTGCACTGTACAAGCATTCCTGCTTTTATCTTCCAGCCCCCTAGTGACTGGTGATTTCTATTTTTCCACTTGTTCTGAGTAAACTCCTAGTTTGAGTAGAAATTTTTTGACGTGCACAAATTACGTATTGCTTTCTCTTTCTGTAATGAATCCCAGCTTACCGATGCAGTACAAGGCTTTTGTCTGATTTGGGATCAATCACTGAAAATCTACTACTGTAAAGTAACTGGAATTGTTCATTAATCTTCCAATCCAGTAGTTTTATCTTTCATGTAATAGAATTGATTTCCTTATCTGAGCTTGTGAAGGCCTGCAGAGTGCATCTTTCTTGATTCATGGCTCAGGATAACCAATAATGAAGAAGCTATGGAAGCTACAGATTTTAGCACACTAGAATTTGCTGTTTTAGGTGCAGAAGAATGTTATTTACTCATAGGAGGTCTGCATATTGCACAATAACTAGATGGCATATGAAAATGAGAGTAGTCTCCACTAAAATCGATGCTTAAATTTTTAGAAATAAGATCCTTCAGGAATCTAAGCATTTCTGCAGATTTTAGTGTATTTATTCCACACCAAATAGCTTCAAATCAGTTTATATATGACAATAAATCTCTTTTGCTGCAAGACAAATAATTTTATTTTTTACTTTTTACTTATATACTGTGTTTGAATCAGCTGCAAAAATTAGAAGAATCCTTGAGCTGAGCTTTTGAGTAATTTATAGCTTATTTTTCAAGTACCAGCAGGATCAGGGCCAGACAGCCTTTCTGCCATAGTCCTGCCTATTTTCAGGCCAGATAGTACCAAGAAGCAACGGAAAGCTGATGTATATTCTGTTGGGTTGGTTGATTTGTTAAGTTTGTTTTCCAACTTGACAGTTAGTGATCCTTCAAATCCTTCTCCAAATCAGTCGAGTGCCTTCTGATAGTAATTTTAAGCCCAGCGACAGCAGTGCCTGTGTTACTTTGAGTCATTAAAATAAGGAGACAAGGCTTCGTTCTCCTCTTCTGTTTAACGTAAGTTCTGCAGTAGTCATCTAGAAAACAACATTTGGGAAGCTATGTTGTTTCCCATTTCTTACCAGGGTAGTCTGGGAGTGCTTGTATGATTCTTACAATGCCTGTATGATTCTTACAATGCTTGTATGATTCTTACAATGACCTACCCCATCAGCTTTGCTGTAGAAAATGCAAATAGTTTAAGCTGGAAGTATAATTATTGTTCCAGACCTGTAGCCCAGTTCAACATGACTACTCATTGACTAAGGTGATACTTTGTTCTTTCTCTTTCCACGGAGAAAATACTCCAGGCTGTGCTAATATGCTGTGGACGGAAAGGAGAAATAAGCTGCATATACTACAATTATCCCTTGATCAGCAACATACTTTTATTAATAGCCATTTTTCTTGCTGTCAGATGCCATTTGCTCCTATTTTCAGAACTGTCTGCATTAATAATGAGGCTGTGCATCTAGATAATATTATTAGCAGGGCATAAACTCTGCTAAAGTACAAGTTAACAGTTACCGTCTGTGCAAAGACTGCTCAGAAGTAACAAGGGAGGTGGAATGTAGTCTCTCTTACCATAGTTGTCTGTAAATAGAGAAAACTCACGTTTACATTCTGTAGTTGCTTATTTATTTAAACTAAATATTGAGTCAGCTCAATTTTATTACTGCAATGAGGTCTACTACCTTTTTGTGGTGGTTGTTGTTGTTGATCTAAGCCAGTGATGTACTTAGATGTAGCTTGATAGATCTGTTAAAATCTCGCTGCATGCAGAAGACCTGAACAAGGCCAGACTGTCATAAGTAGCAACATTCTTGGATTACATCTTACCTTCATTTACTACACTACTAAATGACTTTCAAATGGTGGTAGAACTGATTGCAGACTGGTGTCATAGACTCAGACTAGGCTCATTCAGTTCTACAGATACAGAAGTGTTTTAAGCAGCTGTGCCATTCAGAATGCATTACCCAGTTTCCTCTCAGAGGAGAATGATGTAGCTAATGTACCACGCAAAATTTACATGGGATTTCAGAGTGTGAACTGTTGAACCTCAAAAAATCATTTTTTGGTCATTTCTGCAGGGGTACTTTGGGAGTGCTTGTGAACAACATAATAGATCAGTTGAGAAAATGTGAGCATACTACTTCCCATTTGCTTGATCCACTTAATGGA
The DNA here is from genome assembly GCF_039878825.1 of Excalfactoria chinensis. NCBI lineage: Eukaryota > Metazoa > Chordata > Aves > Galliformes > Phasianidae > Excalfactoria > Excalfactoria chinensis. The sequence continues at coordinate 32,041,878 of NC_092831.1, forward strand.
ATCTATGATAGAACAAGGTATTAAGTATCATTATTGGGGGATAAAGTAAAAAGCCTTTATTCTACATATGTCTGAATTAAAAGCAAGGGTAAACCCAACTACCAGTGCAAGGTAAAGTGCTGCATAATAGAAGAAAGTCAGTGAGTTAGAGCAGCTGTCTAAAAACCTTAGCAGTTCAGTGGATCACCTTAATGTAGATGTGAATAATTATAACATAAATAAGACATGCAGAATAATGTAAAATAGCCCATCATATAATATTCAACATGTCTAAATTATTTCCATCATGTTGCAATTACTGGAGTTTAATAGAGAAATATAGGATGCATAAGGGAAGTAATTGAGATAAAAGAGCACAGTGAATTGGTATAGTCTTGCAGAAAGTGATGAGCCACAGTTATTAATTTCAACCATTTTAAACTTACATTAAGCAAGTTCTCCTTCTCTTGTGTCAGTGAATGGCTGTGTTAAAGCAAATAGTCCATACTCGTAATGTAATTTCCTTAGTTCATAAATCTGGAAGGTTTGTTAAACATCCCATTTGGTTCTTCTGCAGTTCTGTGCTGCTTGTCCTTGAGTGTTTCATCCAGTTGTTATGTTAGATAGAGACATCTTGAAGCACTGTAGAATATCTCTGTGCTTTGAAGTGTCTGTCCTGAATGATGTAGATGTGCCATCAGCCTGCCTCATTGCTAAGGGCGTTCATGAATCTCAGATGAAATAAGCTAATTCTCTTTTGTGTCTCCATAATACTTAAACTTCTCCTTTGCTATCCCTGGAGTTATCCCATGAGTCTTCTGCCCTTTTGAGTGGCATTTTCAGACGGAGGTAAAGAAAATTGACTGGCTATCAAGAGAACATTAAGACAAAAAAAAAAAAAAGACAGAGGATAAAAGAATTCAGAAAGGTACAATAGCAGCCACGCTTCTACTTTTTTGTGAGAAACAGGGAAGAGGTTTTGCATAAGCAAAATAGTTACCACTGTAAGAAATGAGCTAAGAGAAAAAATTAAGTCCAGCAAGCATGTCAACCTTCTGTTTCCAGGAGGAAAAGTTATATAAGAGAAGTATGGGAACTGTCTCTGCTGATGCCTTAAGGAGTGTTTTGGAATTTAGCTTAGGATTAATAAGGAAATCTACAAAGCAAAATGCTTATATAGTACAATATCTAGTAACCCCCTTTTTAAGTTCCTTTCTGTGAGCTCTCCCGCTTTTCCATGTCAGTGACTTTTCTAAAAGCCCCACCAAAACTCTTTGGCCTTATTCTACTACTGCTTTGTGAGTAGTTACCTGGTCTTGAAATAGTCTTAAAGATGCAGGTGACTTAATTTCACACACACCCGCACTGTCCAGCAATTAGTTCTTCTCTTCCCAGAACGATCTTCCCTCTGCTGGTTGCACACATTTCTTCCACAGCCTTTTCCTCATTCCATCTTCCTTACTCCCAGAGGGTTGCAGGTCTTCAGCCATACTGCTCCAAAGAGCAGGAGACCAAAGCACAAGCTTTTGTGTCTTTTGCTTGCGGGCTGAGGGGAGAAATAAAACAATGCAGGTATTGTGAGATGCTTCAGTGCTTCTAATGAATGGAATTGCACAGTGAATGAAACACTTTGCAAGAGAGAAGGAATGTGTTTTCAAATGTTTGTACATTAAGATGAGTGATTAAGACGTTGCGTAGACATTATAAGAGGAACAACTAAGATTGGAAGAAACTTCAGTACAATATTTAACATATGCTGCAGTGTTCCTAAGATTCACAGCTGCTAATCTTCAGATTCTGGGAAAGGCTGGAGGTTTGTGTCTGTGTAACTGTCTCACCTGTGTGTCTGAATATAAGGAAAATACATATAAAGTTAGGAGAAGGAATTATTCCTGGGACTAGCGTGCCACTTTTCCTGCCAATTGAGGAATGTACAGATTATCAGTCTGGGTCATTTTAGTTGTGGGATGGTTTCAAGGAACCTACGAGTCCTGTTTTTCCAGCTGCTTTTTAAAACTATCTAGGTCTGCATAATACTTTGTGAAAGAGCAGTGTCTGCTTCCTGTCCCACTATACACATACCCTTCTTCAGGCTCCTCACGGGAGACACAGTGTCATTTCTGATGGGGGGAAGGAACAGCGTCAGGTGCCCACTGTGTGGCTCCTCTAGTAAATGATATTTGAGATGAGTTATTTCACAAACACCAAAATCTGTCTGTTGAGCATTCATCTCTTGATAAAGACCAGTTCCTAGGATTCACTAGTAAAATTAAACTTGAAATATACTTTATATTAAAATAATAGTCAGAATTGAAAAAACAAAACAAAAACAATGCAGTACAGTTTCTTGAATGAGGCATTTCAAGCTTGAGAGCATTTTCAGACTTGCATTTTAGACACAGAAAATCCAAATTGTAAGTTTTTATATTAAATTAAAAAACAAAACAAAAAAAAACCCAACAAAAAGCAGAAAATTCATAATGTCAGTTGTTGAAGTATTCATATAAAAATTAAAAAGGAACCTCGGGCTTTTATGATATGAATATGTATACGTTTCCTTTGAAGTCTGATCCTATATGCATGGACATCAAAGACTGGACCTCTTCTGGAGGAGACTAGTCTCTGAAATGGGTTCTGTTACCTGACTCTCCAAGTAATGAAGCTTTTGTGAGGACCTTGGTATTGGTATCTGCTTACAGCAGGCTCTACGGGTTACTACAGTATTGCTCCGTGCTGTGTATGGTCACTAATGTTCAGATGTCCTCAGAAAGAGATATGCAAAAATCCTGTCATTTCAGAATCTGACCGTAGAATTCATACATTAACTCTATCTCTTTTGAAGGAAGCTCGTGCTAAGTAGGAAAATCCTCCAAAATCTGTTTATCCATAGGATTAACACATCAAAATTTATGATTCAAAACAAAATGTCATAAAAACACAAACTTACAGCATTTTCATAATTCAGATAAGAAATTTCATGTCAACTACCGCCAGTTTTATTGGCATTTTGTTTAAAGATCCTCTCCTGTATTTGCTTCACTGAGCTCTAATAACATTTGCCTTTCTTCCTCAATTGAAATTCTGTTAGCATGGCAAACACTAGAAGAGAAATCTTCTGGGTGATGTATGAGAATGATTTGTAAGGAACTTGATACACCAGCATTTAACAATACTTAATCCTGGAACCTTAGCCTTGACCTTCATTAACCAGATAAATACTTTCAGTTGTTTGTTGGTTTGTTTTTGTTGCTGTTTGTTGGGTTTTTTTAAGATGAATTTAATGTGCTAAAGTTTATCAAAGGGAAAAAAAAAAAAACAAAAAAAAAAAAACAACCCAAAAACAACTTGGTTTAAAGAAAGAAAAATACAAAAGGCCAAATTTTTATTACCAAAATAAAGCCAAAAACCAGAGTGTGATACAAGGCGTACCATGAATGTGGCATGGCAGGCAGTTCCAATAAGGTATACCCCAGGTATGCCATAACATGCAGTTGCACAGCAGTCATGACACCAGCAGTGTTGCAATACTTTCCTTAAGGTCTCTTGCCCTGAAGGCAAGAGGCATCAGGCAGATCAGAAGTTCACTGTCCTGCTAGTCCAGGGCTGGTGTGCCCTATGGAGCCTGGACTTGGATTTGGGAGATAAAACCATCTTCTTAGTTTATACAAGGACTGTGACAGTAGTGTGGTTGAGATGGCGCTCATTCGGGAATGGTTTTGAGACACAATAATAATCTAGACAACATATGTGCAGCTGGAGTTCTTTTGTAATGATACAACAAATTCAGTGCATCTATGGTCCACTACGTTTCTATGGTAAAGGTTGGCTTTCTCCTCTTAAAGAAATGTGTGTTCTGGATAAGTGTGGTGATGCTACTGGTTAGGGAAGTTACAGCTGGAGGTTGGTGTGTGCATGCCAAGGTTTCCCTCTTACTGTAGGACAAAAACACCTGTTATTGTTGTCTGTGCTCGAAATCTGTGCTTCTGTTGGGACTTTGGTCAGAAAGTACATACATGGCTACAAATTCAGAACAGCCTTTTTCTTCCTTTTGGGGTGAAACAGGGGTCTGTTGAGACTGGGAATTTATTCCTTGGCAGTGATCTATTTGCATGCTCCCGTATCTTTGCTGTATTTAGTTGTTTTCCTGCTATTTAAAGAAAGGATTCAAAATTTGTGAGAGTAGAGCACAAATGGAACCACGCACCATATGCTACTATTGACTTGTACTCTAAGGGCACCCAGCAGACCCAGTTATGGAGCAGGTCCTTGTTATGTTCAGTCACTATTCTGCTCATAAATACTGAAGTACAAACATCTAGATATTGCCATATCTGCACTAAATTGTGATCTCGTATCAAATTTTGTTCCACATCAATTTTCTATTATAGTGTCTGTTCATGCATTTTGTGCAGATTGTGTAGAAAGAAGCTAAAACATCTGCAGTAAGACAAGATCACATAAACATTATTTCTTGCAGAAGGTTCTGCCCATAAACTATGCTGAAGTCTGTGGAAACAGTCTGCATCAGCACAATCCTACCCTTGCGTTTACCTTTTATTATCAAAATGAAGAACAAAAAAACCCACAACAAACATAAGGGGAAAAGTCAAATTCCCAGCACATAATCAGCGTGCTCAGAAAGAAACTGACAATTATGTCCATAAACCCTAATTCTGTTTGATAAACTACATTAAATATCACTGCTGAGTATCCGTTTATGTACCTAAATTCCCAGTAAGCCATATGGAAAATTACTTTCTAATATAGAATCACCAGAGTTATTTGATAGCAAAAAAAACCCCCATGTGTTCATGTAGTCGGCAATCTGCAATTTTCAGACCTTAATGGATACAGTACCTGCTTAAGAAATATTGCTATTTCAGCAGCAGCAATGTGTTCCATCACCCCATAATACAAGCAATAGCATACAGTGTCTTCAGTTTAAAAGACAATATAAATTACCCTTATAGTTGAGTTTAACCTGAACGGTTGGTATCTATACTCAAGCAGTTTCTCCTCAGTCATGCCCACTAGGCTCTTATGGCATGTTGCTCGGCATCAGACATGTTTCAACTCTAAGGATACTTAGAGGATATGCTCTAATCTGCTTATAAAATATAATAAGGATGCAGCTTGCCATCAGCACGCAAAAAGCTTTTGTCAGCGAACATGCTAATTGCAGGAGTACATGCTTCAATACCTTCTGTGTTAGTTCCTGTAATGGACTGAGTATGCTTGATGTTTTCTCATTACATCATTTTGGATGCGAGAAGGAAAGCAAGTCCCAGCACAGATTTTAGGCAGTAGGGGCTGCAGGTTGTAAGGACTCGCAGATTAGTTCAAAAATTTCCCAAACAAGAGAGTCATTTTTAGACAGGAAAAATGCTTTGACTTGGTTATCTGTTAAACGCTACACACATGCCCCTTGGAAGTCATTGCAGCATTTAGATTCCCTTCTTAACTTGTAAAAATCTAGAGTGATTTTGTAGCCTTCTGTTTGATCTTTTTAGTTCAGCATCCTCAGTGGAAAATAAGCAGAAGAGTTATGTATGTGTGCTTCTAGATGTCTAGGAGGATTTCCCCTTTTCCTATGATCCACCAAGCCAGAGTAGGATTCAATTAATAAAACATACTCCTAACTGCAACTCCTGATGGTCTACTAAGTCAGAATATCAGAGCCACCGGTGTAAATGCAGACATGTCAAAACTTGAATGTCTGGTAAAAAGTAATTTATTTGCATGTATAATTTTAACCTAAATAAGTGAATTTTGTAGGGGCAAATTTGTAAGATGTTTCAAAGCAGAGTGTGAGGAAAAAAACTACCTTAGCTGCTGTTTCTGCAGAAGAGCAAATGGAGAAAAAGCAACGTTTACCAAAGAGAGAGGAAATGTGAGGGAAGGAAGCTTATTTTCAAACCTTGATACTTGGCTATGTGTACCAGCTTAAACTGAGGGTTAAGCAATGTTAGCTGCTGCTGAATTCTAAGCAACAGGACTAAATAACAGAAATCTCTGGGTGATGGGGCAGCACCTGGGAGAGGAGCAAACCCAGCTCTGTGACACTTGGCCCTGCTGCGTGTAGTGTCCAGGCTGCTGCCAGAGGATCCTGACACACACAGGCAACAACATGTAGAACAGCAAGGCACAAACACCACGTCTTCAGCAGTTAAGAAGAACTGTGAGAAAAAACTTAGGGCTAAAAACTGCCTGGAGCCTAAACATTGGGTATGACTTCACTTTTTAGACTGAAAGGATGTTACGAAGTCCTATTATGTATAAGGAAGGGAAAAAGTCTTTGTGGATCACTGGTGAAGTCTGAATTGGAAAGTACTGACTTAACACAAGGATAGTACATGGAATGATAGCATCTCTTCATATGAATGCATAAATTAGAATGCATTTCACATTCTTAAGGGAACGTTTCTGTTGGTTATAAAGAAATTATCAGAATCCAAAACCTCTGAGTAATTCATTGTAATTGGATTCATAGATTATCACTGAACGCTTGTGTCAAATGAGGAAAATCACATCTCCAGAGGTATTGAGCTTAAAATGAAACTGCTGCAAGTCATTCTCAAAGACTGTTCCGTTCTTGGCAGCTCTTCTGAGAGCACAATGACTGATCTCTGTGCACATAAAAGAAGAGCCTACACCTAAGGCCTTCAATAAATTGAAGGTTTGGCTATTCCAAGAGGGTGTGAAGGGTATGAGGAAAATCTAGATTTAAAATAAACTGCCAGATATTTAATTCTCTGGACAGTACGTCTGCTTAGTATGGGGGGAGCTGAGTGAGATCCACTGCGTATCTTAACGAGTCCACCCTTAAGGTATAGGCAAAATGTAACTGAGTTTTGTGGGATTTGGTAGCATAGGTATCTGGCCTAAGTTTTGTGAGAGTAGTCATTTGCATTATAGTTATGTATTTCATGTGACTTCATGCTTTAATTGTAAAGTAGCATCTGGATCAAATTCCTTTCTTTACCAGGTGGTCTTTTTTTGGTCTCTTTCTCTTCTAATTTCTTTCTTTATATCTCTTTCTCAAACTGCTTGTCATTATCTACACCCAGGTATTTATTTGAGTTTCTATTTGCGTATTGCAATTCACTCATATTCCTGTCCCCTTTCATCATCAACATCATAAAAAAAAAAAAGGTACTGTTAATGTGGCATTAGCACATTAATTTTGCAGTTTTTCTTGCATTACTAAACCTATTTTAGCTAGAAGTTTGACATGGGTAATAAATAATCTGCTGGTTTGCTAGTGTACCCTTAAAGTATGAATTGCTACTGAAAACAGAACAGATCTTTGGAGCTGCTGGACAAAATCCTAATTTGACAAACCCTTTTCTTCTTCTTCCTTCTTAGTTTTTTTAATATATAACTAAAAGAGCCCTCGTTCTAGTTACAAATACAGCGTATTCTTTCGGAGGTATCTGTGTCACTCCATCACAAAGGAATCTGCTAGAACCGTTCTGGGCAGGCTTTCTCTCATTCCTCATCTCTCCTTTGGAGGGGCAGCCAGTTACTTTTCCAGTTCAAGTTAGTAATCATATCAGTACTCCTGCAGCTAAATGGAAGTTCTTTTACCAAACTGCAATGCTTTTAAGTCCTCTCCTGCTTGTTTCATACATCAGTTAAATTTCATTTCTGTGGTGTTGTCCTCTGCATTAATTTGTGATGTGATGAGCCACACTGTATCTAGAACTCTTCCAGTGCACTCTTTACAGAGGATGCAGAAGATACAGAAGTTGCTGGTTATCAGACGTTAATTAATTATGAAATCAAAGAAGAAATTGATTGACATGAGTCTCAAGGCTTTAAATCGGGCCCTTTCGAGAATGAGTGAAATTCTAAGATGTTTTAAACAAGCAGATGTAAAGAAGAATTCTTAAATTGTGGACTCTGCTACAAAATGTCTTGGAGATAGAAGAAAGCAGTCGTTTCCCCATTTGGGAAGACAAGAAGAATGAGGCAACAACCATTTTACAAATCTACACTGTAGATCCAAGGTGTGAGATGAGCAGAGCCAGTGTATCGCATATCCTTACTATAGGGTTAAGTTTATAGTTATTGCGCAGCAATTCAAAGTAAAAACACTCACTGCAAAGACAAAGAATCTAAACAAAATTCTTTATAAATAATTAGGTCTAAAGTAATTTTTTCTATCAAAGATTTATCAGTGGGAGAAAGAAAAAACTAAATTATTTCTAACAGCACAATTAACTACTTAAGCAATTAATAATAAATTTGCTTTTCCCCAAACTTTTATTGCTAAGAATTATAGCGCATGGCTATTAAGTAAGGTCTTGTTTCCTGGCCATCACAGCTTTTATAGTTCCTGAGGAACTACCTTATCTGAAATTTAAGCTTCCGTAGCATCTAACTTTTTACCTGAGCCTGCACAGAGTCAGCACTTTTTCTGTATGCCTCTGTGAGATTACAAAAAGAAAGCCATTTTATCTTGTAAATGAGTGTTTACTCATCTTGCAGCAAGTGGTTGAGGATACACCTTGTTCATTAGCACAATTACTGACCTAGCTATAAATAAATGAACTTTGCATCTGAATGATTTATGAATTTACAGGAATTGCAGGAATGCATTTTGGGGCTGTAGAAGTGATAAAGATTTCCTCACAGCCCAGATATTGGATTCAAATGTTATTCACATACTTGGACATCCTAATAAGATATGCAAATGTGGAGGCAGGTGTTCTTAGGCTCTCTATAAATGGTGGTGGAGCATGGGAACGATTACAGGAAGAGGTCTAGAATAAGAATGTCTAAATTAGTCAAACTGGGCATTGTGAATATCCCTTCGTTCTTTGTGCCTCTCAATTATGATTTAGAGGATGCAAACCAACACTTAGGATAAAGGAAACCTCGTATCAACACTGCACTTTCATGACATGAGGCTGCTCTAGGTACTATAATGGTACCCCAAATAATCTAGCATAGGCATGGAGCCATTTATACTAACCTTGTACCGCCTTTGCACTAATGGAGGTCTGCCCCTTCAGTCATAGGATCTTCCTGAAGTTTATATTCTGGAGTTATGAAGAATCCTGAAGCCTAGGGACAGCATAATCACTGGTTGCTAGTTCCAGGCATCAACCTCCAAAAACACTGTCATACCAGCACTGACCCTGGCAGAGAACCTCCACAGGCTGTAATAAGCAGAGGTCCAAGCAGAAGATGGTGAGCTCGTATTTCATAGTTCATAATTTCAGGATCAAGAAGGCACTCTGCTGACAGTGGTTTGTAACCTCTGACGAGACAAATCTCTACAGTCTCAGGCTTGCTCATTGCTTCATAAGGTAGACTCTATAACAAACTGTGCTGGAAGGATAAGACACTTGTCCTGAAATACCCTTAGGAGCAAGTCAGTGGCAGTGTCTTTGAAAACCTGTCTCATTTCATTCAGTATTAAGAAAGGATCTTACATAGGTCACGATATAGCGCGGTTTAATTGCTTATGTTTTGTTGTTGTTGTTTTTTCCCTTCTAACTCTTTTAAAATGAATGTTAGATACTAAGAATAACTTCTTCTAAAGAGTGATCAGGCACTGGAACAGGCTGCCCAGGGAGGTGGTGGAGTCACTGTCCCTGGAGCTGTTGAAGAAAAGTATAGATGTGGTGCTTAAGGACGCAGTTTTGTGGGCAATGTTGGTGGAAGGTGAACAGTTGGACTAGTTGATCAGACAGGTCTTTTCCAAACTTTGTTTCTATGCTTTTCCAATAATAGCCTGTGAGGCTACATGCCATTAATGATCATCCAGGCCACAGCTATGTATTTATGAGCACAATTTCACAGCATTCCGATCAAGTCTTTATTTTTTAAGTTAGTCGTTTGTATCTTAAAAGCATGAACAAGAGGTCACCTGATTTGTACCCAAACGTAATCAAATTCTATAAGAAGTACCTGCGCTGACAGAAGTACTTTTAAAATGTATGTGTTAAAGCAAGTCAAAGGCAGGGAGGTTAATCAACAAGGCTCTCACTTTAGGATGAGATAACTCAGTGCTTTCATACTGCAGGGTAGATATTTCATGATCTTTTGCTTGCAAAGGGAAACAGCAGTTCTGATTAAATTAGGTGTTATCTGTGCTCTTTGTAAGCATAACTGAGTGAAGATGATGGTGTGATATGGCTGAGTTTTGAAGGGTTGCACTCAAAAGGCGTATAACTTTAAGGCTAGTACCTAACATGGATTCTCTTCTAATTAAGAACACCTGTAGGGGCCTGACCAGAACCTGTGGTTCAGCTGCAAAACTGCCGAAGGGCTCTGAAAAGGCAGAAAATTTGTTTTGTCTTTTAACCTAAATTATAAAAGTTAAAACCTGTGCCAAGAAGAGTAGAGCTATATAATTTATGAGCTATGAGGGCAGCTCTTAGGCCCCTCTCAGGTGATTTTTATCAGTGCCATAGCATAAACAGTTCTTTACTCAAACACCGGGGAAAGAGAGCACTGGGAGTCAGGCTGTATAAAGGGGGTCCAGCCTGTGCTGTCATCTACGTAGCCCTCAGATGTTCAGGTAAGAGGATTTGCATTCTCCTGTTTCTTTTGGGAGCAAAGGCAGAGGAAGAGGTTGTGCTGAGCTCTCTGAAAGCATGCTAGGGAAGGGAGAGCAGGCTCTGGGTTCCACTGATCCATGAAGATCAGTTTGAGCATCTCAATTTGTTTTCTGCTGTTAAAATGTTGTGCCTGTTACAAGGATCTCTTCTGCTTTGTTTGATTCAAAGTTTGCCTTGGTTATGGAAGGGTCAGGAGTGCCAAACCTCATGAGTGGTGTAATAGCACTACCCACAGTAATACAAACTAAACTCAGCTGTAAGAAAGTTTTGGGCCCTTCTCAGCATGTGCTTTAAAGAAGTCTTATTTCTGCACACAGGCAGGTGTTATTTAAGGGCTGGTCTTTGAATCAAATGGAAGACAACTAGATATAACCAGATTGTTATTGAGCATACCCTACAAGTATGAGGAACATATAGAAATGCTTCTATTTGTGTGCCAAATATCATTAATATAGTCATCTCAGAAAAGAGGACTGTGTAGAACAAAACCCATTAATTATTTTTCTTCCATTGTGGTATGAGGAACTTAGGGGGACTTAAATAATAACCTTTTACTGCAGCTGTATGTTCCTCTCAGCAGATAATAGACTAGAGGTGACAACAGCTGAGAAATATCAGCTAACTGGAAACAGAACTGGGGCAATGCCCACGTTACTCGCCTGTAGAAACAGTAAGGGCTCTGGGATCATCTGGTTTCTGTTTCTGTCATTTGGGTTTTGTACTTTTGAGTGTAACAGTTATAGGAGGAGAGATGCGTTGAAAATGTCAGTGATTTTTGTGGTTGCTTTATTTCTGGTAGTTTCTGTTCATTTGCTTAGAACTCTTTCCTCATGTAGTTGCATACCACTGCTGTAAGTAAGGTGCACAACCACCACTATGATTTACTTTTTTTTCCCCAACGCTCATGCCAGGAGGAGAAAGGAAAACCAGTTTTGAAGTAATGGGTCCTGGCCTTTACTCTTTTCTTTCCCTCAATTAAGGATGCACTTTGTTGTGTATCTGGTGAATCATCAACAATTGAACCAACTCCCAGGCAGTGCAAATGCAGTGTTATGGTGTATTGGTGGGCTGTCAGGATGTGTAGGTCAGTGTCTGCACATTTAGGCTGCATTTCTAGAAGAGAGGCTAACTGGATGGCTTATTCCTTCCTCTGTAATGAGCCATGCTGTTTCTTTGCCCATTCTCCCCATCGCTTCTATTCTCCATGTCTTGATTCTAGAAAGTCAAGACTTTACTTTGCTGTCTTTTTGTAGGTGGGTGGCAACAGTACTGCTAACAAACAAGTTCACATATGTAAGCAGGATTGCATGCTTTACATGAGACCCATAGGAAATGTGTATTTCAAAGCATCTGCTGAACTTGAGACTTCCTGAAACCATACTTATAGTCAGAAACATTTTATTTAATACATGTAAGAATGATGTGTTGTGATTGTTTGCAAGTGCAATGTAGGCAGATGAACTTAAGCCCAGGAAAAGTCAGAGGGCACAGAGAAGCAATGTCATTCTTTTCTTTGTGCACAATCCAAGTCAGCTAGAGCAAATTGCTCAGCATCGTAACTCTCTGGCTTTTGAATATCTCCAGAGATGAAGGTTCCACAACTTCCAACCTGGTCCAGTCCCACACTCAAAGGGGGTGGGGGGGGGAAGAGGGAGAGGGGGGAATGAATTATACTCTTGTTCAAATTTAATTTCTTGTATTTGAATTAGTGCCCATGGCCTCTTGTGCTGCTATCATGGAGCGCTATTCTGAAGTGCCTCCTTTATTCTCGCCTTGCAGTTTGCTACAGTAATTTCACTGGGCAAGACAGTTGTAATGGAGATGACTTAGGCAAGCTCTAGCTGTTGATCTGTTCTTCTTGGTCAGAGCAGCAACTGCTTCTGTAAATAACCCATTGAGCCCCGCTGCTGCAGTTAACTACAAAGACAGATGTTTGATATACCTAGAATAGGTAAAGAAAGAAGATAGTCTTCTATCCTTCAGTAGTTTGGGTGCAGTAAAACTTGATCGTTTCCTGATGTGACTCAAGCAGTCACCACGTTCAAAGCAGGAGCTGTCTTTTGATCTCTTGGGGACTCTCTTGGTGTTTGTCAGTTTAAATCTTCAGAAACTTCCCAGTTCTGCCTGAATTCATTGGGTTAGGGCAATGGGTCTTCTAAAGCTCTGCAAACTTTGATTGCCAGAGATTCCTTATTGCTCATCTCTACCAAGAATAACATGTAAAAAGAAATTACAGGACTTAGCTGTTTTTGGTTCTTGATATTTGGTGTTAAAACAGCTGCAATAGTTGGAGTCTGCATTTAAAAGTAGATAAACAACAACAAAAGCAACCACAACCCCCCACCACATCGAAGAAACTGTCTTTTTAATTTCTTTGTAATGTTTCATGCTGACTGCTGCAGAGGGAGGGATGAGTCCATGTTCCAAGTTCACCCTGCCATCTGCAGTGGCTGAAGATATTTAAAATAACCTTTTTTCTGATGAAAAGCTGGGGCTCTGCCCTCCTTAAGCCCTGTCGTTTGGCCCGACTCCCTTATACTGCCTGGTTATGTCCATTAAAACCCTGGGTGAGAAGTGTTTCTTGAAAAACGATTAAGAGGAAGAGTCATTTCTACTCTTAGAACTGTTTTACAACATAACATAAGAAGTGAGTCAGACTGTAGGTTACGCTTTGATTTAAAAGAACCAGGGCCACAGTTCCAAGCCTGAACATGAGCTTAGTGCTCTCACTGCTCTCTCACTGCTCTCATCTTGGATTTGTTAAGAATTTTAAGCCATTATGGTTTGTGGCTAACTCTGCAGCTTGGATTGGCGCAGTTTCAAAGGCAGGCATTTCCCTACGTGTGGAAAAAAAGTGGACTCTTTAAATAAGCTTTTAAACCATACTGCAAGAAATCTGTACAACAGCTAGAGGCATCGTGTGTAGGTTGTTTAATTTCTTCAGCATTATTATCCCTTTAGTGGGTGTGTGCAAGTACCGTAATTCTCCCTTCAGAAATCCAGCTGAAGTTAAACCAATGACTTGGTATAGGATCCGTACTGTTTGTTGTACATTTAATGCGATGAGCTGGTTCTGTAAACAGAAGATTGAGGTCAGACTTCTCTTACAGGGTCTAAACATCAAGAAAAGTGCAAGTAGCTTTTGATTAAAAACTAAGTATGTGAATTATTCCATCTAAGTCTGATAAAATTGCTCATGCTGTGACTGAACAATAGCATCGCTTTATACTACTTTCAAAATGCACATTATTTACTTAGGAAAAAAAGCGCGAGTCTGGTTTCACTGGCTGATTATGCAGGTTGTAACACCCACTGTGGCTCACACCTCATTTTCATTGCACCTTTCTTACTCATTGTGAGTCTGCTTAGCTTTGATCCAGGAAGCAAAATGAGAATTTATAGTAATGAACAGCAAAGGAAAAATATTATCAAAGAGAGCTTGAAAGCTTTCCTGTGCCTCATTTCTCGAGTTCTGCAGATGGGATCTGGGATGGATATTTCCCCTTGTCAGAAAGAAAAAACAGGAAAATGTGCCTTAGAACAATTTAATGCTGTATCAGACATGCTTTATCCCTAAAATAAGGTAAGTTAAATAGTTAAAGGACATACTCATCTAGTCAGTCGTAGTGGAAAAAACATAAGACTGTGGACAGATGAACCTGCCAGCATTCTCCTTAGATATTTGAAAATAGGTGTGTGTTAGCTGTGGTGGATTTCTCTGTATTGCTTTGTGGGATTTGTCCCATAAATACAATAACATAGAATCTGATTATTCTGATTTTTTTCCTTGAGTCATCTATTCTTTGACACCTGAAAGACAACAACGTTTGTATAAAGGTTTTCTGTTGCTTTGTATAGGTGTTCATTAAGCAGGCAGGTCTGCCGGTCAGGTCCCAAGCTGCGCATGGATCATAAACAGATAATGCTGTGGAAGCTGTCTGATATCTGTCTAGATGTTACCTGTATCAGGCTTTTTATTTCCACCATTGCTCAGCTGACAGTTGTGGTGATCAGAAAAGAAATGCATAGTTTGTGGGTTGTTTTTTTGTTTGTTTGTTTGTTCATTTGTTTTCTTCAGCTGATTTTCTGTAATACTTGCATTCCAGACTCACTGCTGCTAACAGAACTGAGCTGGAATTGATCCAGAAGTGAACATCTACTGTTGTCTCTCACAGTGTGCTAAGTATTTTACATTTCAGTGTAGCTTCATGAAATGCTAGTTGTTAAAGCCAAGGTACTGTTTGAATCAGTTCTTGTAGTAGGACTGGAAAATGGCTATCTTCACTCAGGAGCTTCTATTGGAGAGCTTGTGTCTTGATCTGTGCTGGGCTTCTCTAGGAGAGCCCAGTGTGTAATCTGATGGTCACTGTAGTACAGCAACTCTTCTCCCATCAGGCAAAGTATCTTGCAGGACTCTGCAAACACCACAAGGCCTCACAGTATATGTATATACATGTGCTATAGGGAATATGCATTCTGTAGAGTGTGTGGTATTACTTTTTCATTTAAGATAACTGCTCTGCGTTGGAGAATGCACAGGCATTCTCATCTTAAAACAAAGCAGCGTGTGGTAGGGTAGCTGTGGGAACACTACTGAGAGCAGACATGGAGAGCAGGAATGCATGTTCATACATACAGAATCCCTGCAAGTGAAACTGGTGCTGTGACCTAAAAAGGCCAAGGAGTAATGATGAAAAAGTACTAATCTGGAAATCATCTGCTTGAATCAATCTACAGTTTGAGACAGGAAAGGAAGCAGGCTTGAGAAATGTAAGCATAGTCTGCTTTGTGTTCTTTCTGATGTGAAGCCTTCAGGGGAGGGAATAACTGTGTGTGATGGTGAAGGATGAGCTGGATGCTTCTTATAATGCAGTTGTTCTTGGTTAGCTGAACAGCTGGCTACAATATTACACTGGCTGGAGTCTTGAGGGTTAGGAACTGGTAGCACGGTTACCAGACAGGAACAGCGTCTCTTCTGTTGAACTTCCACAATGTGCTCAGTCCCTAAGAAAATAAAATCAAATACAGCAGCTGTAAGCAAGAAATAAATTAGTCTTAGGTTGGCAACATGATTTAGAGGGATAGAGATTACTGTACAGTTGGAATTGACTTAAAATGCCGCTTCATTGATTGTAATAAAGGACTAGGAGAAATGGAAGAATCAATTGGATTCTCTGGAAGACTTGTGCCACGTCTGAGACAAATATTTCTGTTTTGATTAAAGTCTATGCAGTTCTTTTTTAATGCTGCTACCCCTCTCTGTCCTTCACAGCGTAGTAGTGTAACCCTGAGAGCTTTTGTTAGAGAAGAGCTTTTCTCTCTTGTCATTTCAGATACATTTCCACGTGCATGAGGTAGTTTTTGTGTTTTACAGGATCAGAGCTACACAGTTCTAGTAACTTGTTTCTGACAAACTCTTCAGTACTGCCAGGGTCTCTCCTTCTTGGACACAGCTGTTGGTGAGCGCTGCTTATTCACACTGAGCATCAGTTCAGTTCAGGTGGAGCTGCTGTATTTTTATCCATTACAGAAATAGAAATGTCAGTGTGTTTCCTTGTTAGATTTGATGTATGATTTCTTCTTAATCTGTACTAATTTTTGGGCCCCTTGGCAATAATTCATAGCTTGAAAAATAGCTTTAGTGACTCAAAAGCTGTTGCCAGGTTTCAGTGGTTTGCTTTTGACCGTACTAAGCATTAAGCAATTAATCTCAGGGTCTTAGGCATGGCAAAGCAAAACAACCTTACAGATGTGGCTGTCAGTTTGAGAAAAACTTTCCTCTGCAGTGAGGAAGATGAAAGAAAGAAGAATGAAGTAATGCAAGCAACAATTTTATGACAGAATGCTTCTGTAAGCAGAGACCAGACTCAGTATTAGCCAGGTTTTAACCTGTTTTCCAAGTGTTCTGAATCACAGGTAGCCTGATAGGTCAAACAAAAGAGCTTGTAAGTACTATACATAACTCATACACATATTTTTCTAAGATGTTCTTGAAAACTATGTGTTGTTTTGGGTTTTTTTTCCTCTAAATATATATATATATATATATATTTTCATTTGAGAACATTTGACAGACTAGGTAAGGTGAAAGGTTCGCTTTGAACTTAGTACCAGGTTTTGTGCAGATGAATTAGATAACAAATGTTAAATGAACACTGGATGTTCAGCATAAAACTGTCTGTGCATAGTCAAAGTAACTTGTCTTTTTGTGGATGTAGAACAGGCACAGCATCTACAATGCTAGAAAGATTTGATGAGCTTTGTGTATGTGCGTATGGCTGAAGAGCTGTACTGAATGTTTTTTGTCCTGCTCAGTGGAAGAAACTTTCTGAAAACAATAGAGAAAGACCACAAGGGTTTTGTTTGCTCTAGCTCTGTGCCAATGTAACATGTTGTATATTTTCAATTATGTGAATTAGAATAAGCCAGCTACAGAAATATGTCCAAAGTGTTGTTGGATGACACAGGGAAGTAACTACTTGTATATCTGAGCCAGACACGAATCCACTTCATGTGAGTATTTATAACAGGTCAAGCTGACCAAGATCACATAGAAGCCCACTAATAGACTAATCACTGACCAGTGCAAAATGCCAACACTGGGATGCCAGGTTACAGCTCAGGTGTAGAAAAGGAGTTCTGTCTGCTTGATGTCATTCTTTGCTGAGACTTAGGATGAACACTGTGTGTACGTAACAGCATTTAAAATAGAGAGTGTTTAAATCACCAAATGGCTTGAAGTAAACAAACTTTGTGAGGATACAAGTTGCTTTAAAAATACAGCCTTGTCTTCAAACGTGAACCAGCCCCAGCACTTCTCCTTTCCATCTGTCTAGGCATATTTCCTGATTTCATGAAGGACTGGAAGGGTTACTGATTTTTTTCTGTTTATTTATTTTTCTTTTCTGATTAGTGATTGGGCTTTAGGATAAAACATTTGAGCAACGCACTTTTGAGCAGGTTTCTTAATTAAGATAGTTCAGAGAAAGCTTAGCGAAATGGTAGCGGAAGTGTTAAAGGAAGTCAGGTAGAAATGGCTTTTGCAGAGAAGGTCGCAAGTGCTTTTGGATTTCCTTTCAAGTTCTTATGTAACTTAAATCAAAGCAACCGAGGGAGGAAGCACACCCGCTTGCCAAGTACTTTCAGTGTTTTTGACAGGTGTGCAGAAAGAACGCAATCTCTACTACAACTGTTGTAAGCTTCATTAGAATGCAAAATTAAAGACCTAAAGTAAATAAGGCTTGTATTGTTATATTGTCTCACGTACCCTTGGTTGCTTTGGAGCTGTTTAACCACATCAGACAGAGGGATAGAGTTTTTAAAGTTAACAGAGTTGACCAGCATTTCATGTAAGTCACTGTGTGACTCTCATGTGTTAGCAGGAAGAAGTGTTCCTACAGCTAGCGTTAGAGGAAAGCCTGTTAATTTGTTTGGTGTTGCCCATGGTGACCCTTGAAGAGATTAGAGAGCAGCTGCAGGGTCTTCTTCCAACAAGCGTTGTGCACAAGAAGTGCTGGAAGGAAAAATAGGAGAAGCTAAGGGATTGGGTCTGTTGCTACAGAAATGGCTTCTCTTTTTCCAGCAGTATTGTTCTATATTGTTAATAATGCCATTGTTCTGTCATGCTCACAAGGCCACTTTAAACCAGCTTTTCATAACAGCTCACCAGTGTATACAATATGCATGCTGTCATTGCCCAAACAAACATTTCATCAAGGGTGAGCATTTGGAACTGTCGCTAAGGGGAATTACATGTCACAATATATGAAATAGATTTATATGTGCAGTGCTTTATTTCATGGGAACAGACGTGTAAATTCTAGCTTTTTCTCTGAGAATCATTCATTCAAACTCTTTGGATCAAAACATTTTCCATAATTATTATTTGTACCTTTGCTTAGTAGCTAACCTAAAGCTTTCAGCTGTCTCACTCCTGACATTGTTAAGCCTGTTCTATCGCTTTCCTTCCAGCCCTCTCTGTGCAAAGCCTTTTCAACCTTGTTCTGCTCCTCTGAAGGCTGTAACATTGCCCTCGCTGGGGCCTGAGCCAGGGTCAGCGGTGCCAGTGTGCTGGGAGAGGGCTATCCTTGGGCACTTTATGGTTAACCCAAAGAAAACCTTCCCACAATTGCTGTTAGGAGGTGGAGAGGAATGAGAATCATGAAATAGAGATCATATACAAACTCTTGTGTAGTTGGGGGGAGATTTGAGGCCATGTAAGATTACAACTTTTCCATGGGATAGTATTTGTCCTTGGGTTGGAAGCAGGAAATGCTGGACAACTTACATCAAAAAAATATCTGGGGTACGTAGGTGTGTTCTTAATAAAGTGAGGTTTAAGGCTTGCATTGTGATGACTGAAAGGTTTTTCAACTTCCCTGCAACGTGAGTAAGTCTCATGGGTGCTACGGCTGTTCACAGTAGTTGAATCTTCTTCTGCTCATGGGGCTCTTTAGAAGTGTGCTCTTCCCTTTTCTGTCACCCAGGAGTTTGAAGAGTCTGCTGTATATCGTATGCTAACATTATAATAATGTGTTATGTATCTAATGCCAAAGATACTGTGAACCCTTTAGTACTCATTTTGCCACTAGCAAGCAGATGATCGTAGTAATCTCTGCTGGAGATTGATTGCACTGTCTGGATGTCATCTTCTCTAGAGCCACTGAGATTGTGCTATAAGTGTAGTAATTTGGACTGAAGAGCAGAACTGTTCCTACTGTTATCTGAAAGCAGAATTTGCTCCTGTAGGGCAGTAGTGGGCAAAGCTATTTGCACCACATCTGCTTGAAGGTAATGGTATCTTGCATGGCAGAGAGCCACAGTCAGTACTGAGTCTAAAAGGTCCTTAGCTGGAACTAGATTTGAGCTCGGTACCTTTACTAATTGAAGCAGGGCCTTCTCTCCAAAAATCAAAACATATTTACTCTACTGGAGAAAGAGCTGCTCCCTCCTCTTAGCTGTTCTGCTACTTGACAATCAAAAATCCAATTTTTCTCCTACTTCTTTCTTTCAGTCTGTCTCTAACACCAATTTCCCATGTAGCACACATAACCCAAATAGAGTTCACCTTTGCTGCTCCCCAAACTCTCCCCCCTTCTCCCCCTCAGTCTTCATGTTACTTATTATCCCATTAAATTTAAATAGTTGCTCTCCATAGCTACCTCTTATCTTTATCCCCTTAAGGATCCTGTTTATCCTGCAGTTGTAGGCCAGTCATATTCTATTCTTGAGCCCTTAATGGCCTCCATGCCTTTCATGTATCTATTTACAAGTTACTCCTGAGGGCCTAGCTGTTAGACTAAAGACTAAGCCCAGAATTAACTAGATACAGCTGTTCCACATGGCATGATAAAGCCATCAGGCTACAGGAAAAAATAGAGAAGTAGAACATAAGTACTGTACAGTCAAGAGCAATTAATAGTATTCAAACAATGGCTAAACAAACTGAATAACAAAACGAAGTTCAACACAGCCAGGAAAAAAATAGTGCAACAATCTGTTGTAACTAGATAGCACTGTTCAGTGTCTTGCCCTCCCTTCTGCTTAAGTAACTGAAAAGTAATCTGGGATTTTTGCCTGATAGGCATGGTTATTGGGGATGATAGCTCAAGAAAGGAGACCTGCACTGTGGCTGCTGCACTAGCACACCTGTGGGGATGGTGGGTGTCTGCTACCAAAGAGTCAGGAAGGATTGCTGCTTCAGTAGTGGGAGGCTGAGGAGTGAGCAGAAAGTCACATGTTTTCCAAAAAGACTCAGCTGTACCATTCTCTCACCTCTGACGCTCTGGGAATCTCCCAGTTCACCTCCACTTGAATACTAGGGTTAAAGCCGGGTGCCTTTGAGGAAGTATATTCCATGGATTCACCTCAGTTTATGGGGTCTGCTAGGGAGCAGGGAGGAGACAGTGAAAAGATACAGCTTTCTTTCTTTGGCTCTCATCTCAAAGGAATTCGGCAAAGACAGCTTAAGTGGCTGCCCTACAGTAACTCTGGTGAGGTGTAGGGGAGAAACTGATGAAGGACAATCATCAGAAAATAGACGGTAATAGAGACAGTAGATAAGAATATACTGCAGGATGCTGCGAATGTCACGGTTAAAATACTGGCTAGGGATAGGATGCGTTCAATTACCTGATGTGTGGTTAATTGTCGGTGCAGGTATTCCTTTTCCTATTGCTGAGATTACTGTACCATTCAGAAAATAAAAACCTATACAACCCATTTTGCTGTCCTCCCCTTGTTAGCTTGTCAAGCTAGAAGGAGGAATGGGGTTAGAAGCTAAGTATGGCTTGCATTCATCTTGCTTGATGTAGTGGTTGCTGATACAGTTTTAATGTTGTTCGCATCAAGGAAATAAGGTTTTCAACACACACACATGCATGTACAAAAGATAATAGGGAAGCTTGTAGACTTCAGTTTCCCAACAAATCTTGTTAGAACAAGTGCTGGTTTGTTTCTCACCATTAAATAGCTTATCTGTTCTTGCAGATCCTTCCTTGGCTTTCATTTGATTCCTCTTCCAATTACTTTCTGGACTTCTGCCTTAGAACTGGAAGCCTTTTTCCTCCTGCTCTTGGTTTTCCATGGAATAACAGTCTTTCATAATTTAGGGAAAACTGACATGCTTCTCCTGACTTCAGTGGCTGCCTGGTCAGCTTCACTAAGGGTGGCCATCTTTACCTCTTGAGTTAGGGATGTGTTTTCTAGAGTATCAAGTCTATTCATGAACTATGAATAGACACAACCAATGCTAGGAATTATAAGAAACTTGAGCATAACAATGGAGTGTCAATCTATACCATTGTTTGACACAAAGATTTTTGGGCAGGCAGGATATCTTTATATATCTAATCCATTACTTGAGCATGGAGAATTTCAGTCCAAGTGGCCAAAAGAATTACAAGCGATTGTTAATACGTCTTGCAAGGAAATAAGTGATTAGCAAGCTTATTAATAAGTAATATTTCAAGCATTCTGGTAATGGATTTACATTATGCCTTATATGTTGTGTTTGTGTATTCACCTGTTTGAAGTCTGGTTAAGGGAAAAAGACAAAGGAGATTTCATTCCTTGGGATTTTGCATCTTAACTGGTAAAGTGCAAGTTGCTTTTGATGGGAGGTTGGTTCATATTTGAGAACATTACTTTCACTGACAGTTGCATAACCTTACAGAGTTGCCGGATAGTCTGTCATGTGGTGTTGATTCTGATTTGGTATTGTTAGAATTGCCTACCCCAAAGAGCACAGTGGTAGTGGAAATGGTGAACAAATAGATATCAATCAAGTGTATTCTCTTCATATCTTAGAAGTGACAGCGCAGAGGCAAAGGCCAGTAACTCAACTAAATGTAGTGTATCTGAGTGTATTTGTCCCTCTAGGTAAATCAGGAAACAAATGTTTTTTTTTTTTTTCCTGATAAACTCTCCAAAGGTAATCTTAATGGTTCAAATAACTATCCTGTTACAGTAATAGAATCAAGTGTGTTTTTTGTACATCTGAAGCCTCCAGTTATGATTGAAGAACATGGCTTCTTGTATAGCCTGCATAATCAAGAGGTTATAACAAGTCTGAGCTTTATTGTTTAGGAATTGTACTTTCAGCAGTGGGAGCGAAAACAGGGTGTAAACCAGCACACATTTTGCAGCACAAAATGTGCTCGAAGTAACAGTCCCCTGTGGGACTGTCTGTGCTTTTGGGCTAGTGGGAAGCTTGATGGATGAAGCGTTTTTTTCCCTTGCCAACTTCTCTGGTTTCCCTCTGAAAGAGGGAAAAGCTTTGAGCATCTCTATACCATAACAGTTACAGTGAGGAGTCCTTCATTGCAATACCAAGTATTCTTTTAGCTACGTTTACCAATTCTAGTAGTATACCAGCTCTATGTACTGTCTTCAAATATTTATTAGCAATATAACTGAGCTACAGATGTTAAGTTTAAAATGGGTGCAAGGAAATTTTGGTCTGGATTGTGAGCTTTCAATTCACAGGTCTTAGGAAAATGAATAAGACATTGAGACAAAATTAGGCCAGCACAAAAGAAAATATGCAAATCCCAGCATGCAAGCAACACTTTGGGAATCTCCTGCAGAGCAGGAAATTACCTTAAAGCTCTTAGAATTCTCTCTGCTCCAGTGAAGTAATGGAAATGGAAGGCAGAGATGAATTAGGCTTCCTTGAGCTGAAAGTGGCTTGTGGCTGCCTATCTAATAGGGATCTAGTGACATGAAGTTATTGTCCCCATTCATGGATATACTGAAAGCCTAGGTGGACACTGTGCTTGACAACCTGCTATAGCAGACCCTGCTTAAAAAGGGGACTGGTGACCTCAAAAGGATTCCTCCAACATCCACTATCCACTACTTTGTGATTTTGCTGTAATGGGGGAAAGAAAAGGCCTCTCTGGCAGTTTTCAAAATAAGACAGAAGGAAGTGAAGCATGCACTCCCAAGAACAACTTCAAGAAATGATAACAGGAGTTAGATAGGACTGCACGTACTATTTCCTCATAGATTTAGAGCTGCATGGGACGTGAAGGTTTTCTCAGGTGCCTAGGTCTCAGCTATACACTTAACAAGGTTGTTGCTCTGCTGTAGCTCTTGAGCTCTAAATAGTCATTTTAAGGTCTGACTGTACGATTGAAGCAGTGTAAAAATGAAGCATTGCTCACTTAAAAATATAAGATACGTGCATAAATCCTTGAGGAGTAACCTCTGAGCTACATGTGTTTGCTGTGGTACTTGCCTGAATCTAAGTCATGACATTTGAAATCTTTAAATGGGAATGAAGCATGCAAAGGACTAGGTAGTGAGAATCCAACATTCCTTGTTGGGAAAAGAAGGACAAAGGCTTGAATCCTCAGCCCTTAAGAATTTTCATTTATCCTTATTTTATGCACATAAATAATTTTTTTTACTTCTTTGGAGTACCTCATGTGTAAATCTAAATTAGTCTGTGTGTGCAAGTCAGATGCATTTAACTGATCCTGCAGGGGCTTCGTCTGCATCTTGTGGAGCAGAACTCCTTGCAAGCTCCTATTACTTAGTTTGATTCTCTGTGTGTGAGCACTGTTACGTGGCAGTGCTTCACCCCTGTAAGCATTCCAAAGCCATTCCTGAGAATACTTTATTACAGACCCAATGGTAAGCACATGCAAATGAGGAGAAACAAGCTATCGTTCTATAGACTAGCACATTTAATAATCAGGAATTTTTGGTCATGCTGCAATAAATTTTGTGAATAGTCAGCACAGTACATCGCTCTCTTGCCAGTGTCATGCTTAACTAGAATGTATGTTATTAGAATCATGAGCCATTACCAGCAACGCTTCTTGCTTGAGTTACACTGAAAAAAAGTGAATAAACTTCGGTAATTGGGCCTTTACTTGAAACGTAAAGCATATGAAATAACAGATTGCTGAAACAGATTATGTAAGAAAATGGAACTGAATTGTCTTACTACTTTAGAATATTGACTGTGACCATTGTATGAAGAAAAAGAAATTTTGTAGGATCCTATTGTCAGCAGTTTAAATGCATTCATCACTAATTCTATGTGACAACCGTACAGACAACTAACCCCAGTTGTAACAGATCTAGAAGATGGGTTATTGATTGTGCTCGTATATCTCACATTAGTCTTTCAATTGAATTTGGAGAATTTGATTCTCCATGGTGTTGCCATGCTAGTATAAAAGTAAGGGCAATTATTACTCCACACTTAGCATTTGCCATTCTCCAGGATTTAAAATAGCATTGGATGAATGTTGAATGAACTTGAAAAGAAATCAATTTATAAGTACATTTTAGCTTTTTCACGCCAAATGACTTGAAATAGGGCGGGAAACCAAACAAACCAAAAGCCAAAGGCTGTTGTGTCCCATTCTGTCATTTAGTCATGTCTGCTCCCAATAGCTGTTATCACTCTTGCAGTCTCTCTGTCCGTACTCCCAGCTGTGCTGGTCATTAATTAAACCAAACATGCAGGCTGGATTTAGAACATCCATAGAGATCATTCAACCCTGAACAGAGCTCCTTGATCATACCTTCATTCCTGAAACCAGTCTGTCCACTTTAAGTTGCAATGCCCAACAGACCTTCCTTGCCTGTTTTTCTTATTTCACTGTATCTATTTTTACATAAATAGAGTGTTTCAGTGTGTTTGTTTGTTTTTCTTTTAAATTACAGTAACTTACAGACATGGTTTGTAAAGTAGAAGTACTTTGAAATCTCAAGTAGGCGTAGCACTGAGTTGAAGGATTTGTTTGGGTTTTGTGTGCATTTCTGTTTCAGTGTCCAAATGCCCCGTAATGTTTGACTGCTTTGTGTTTTGTTTTGTGGTGTTTTTTTTTCTTTCTCAATTTAACATATAATATTTTAGTGACAAAGCTTAAAAGATATCCAGTAGCTTACAAAAGCTTAATGGCAAGGTTTATTTAGAATTGCTTCTGTCTGTGCAATAAAGTGAGAAAGTCAAAGATGCTGGTTTTCAAATTAACTACCCTGAACCATGTGATTTAGAAAAGCTTCCAAGGAATGAAAAGTAGGTTTAATCTGGTAATGACTTGTTTGATCTCTTGCTACCCAAGCAGCATAATCTGTGTCGATTTCTCAGGAGTTTCTCTCTCAAATCCACTTACTGTTTTTCTTGGTAACTTGAAAAAAATTCTCCCTTCCACTTCTAAAGGTAAAATTTAAGGCTGAGATTTTCAGAGTTAAGTGAAGTCCAGGTACCCACCTACTGAATTGCTGTAGAAACAAAAGGGGTTTTATCAAGATGGTCAGCTAAGTGTGATGCTTTCCAGTTGGCTATGTTTGTGACTTTACTGTAGCTGTGAGTTGAAACAGATCTCCACAACTTAGTAATTCTCAGTGTTGCATCTTTCTGCCACTTTGATTTCCCTGTCCTTTCCCCCACCCCTCAAAATCCACGGCCAACACTGGGAAGAAAAGCAGAAGGGCATATGCAAAGGGCTGGCACCTTCAGGTGTGTGGCAGAAGCCATGGAAGTGAGCCTAATGCATTCAGCTGTTCTCAAACACACTCTTTTTCTTGTTCTGCATTGTGCTTTTGCTTTGGCCTAATAAGGTCTTTTGCCATGCAAGAAACTTGTGCTTGTCTCTTGGGTGCTGGGTTCTCATCAGGACTGCAGTGTATCCTACACAGAATAGATAGGCATGGTTAGTGTCTAAATACCTCATTTGTGTCGTAAATACAAGAATTAAGGAGGAAGGTTACCTTTGTGCTTTTTGCCGTGCCTCTGTTGAGGAAGTTACTCTGCACTGTAGCTGCTAGTGGCTGTTTGGTGCCTTCTTCATTTGTTACATGGAGGGGATCTCATTCATACTTACTGTAGGGCTTTGTGTGGTGGTTTTATGTGGCCTGTAATTGGCTGTGCACTCTCGTTAGCTTTATATGTATCATTAGCTTTGAATCTTTTAACGTTATAATTGAAAGTATGAATTACTTTTACTAGTTTCTCCTAACTCAGTTCAGTCTTATTTGATTTGATAATAAGTTATTTTGTACAAAGCTGGTAATATAGCCATTCACCATTTCTTCTAATTCTTCACTAAAAATAGGTCTACTACTTGTCAAGCTTCAAATTTTTTTTTGTTATTTTTTAATGATCCTCCTAATCTGTTGTCATTAAATTGAGACTGTGCTGACGAATGTGTAACCTTTATCTGTTAGTGCAGGTATTTCTCTATTCTTATTTTTCTTCTAGTTCAGCATCATTCAAAGCTTCTAACTTCACCCCTTGTGATCAAAAGAATGTTAAGATTTCTAACCTATTCCCTGCAGTAGTACCAGTGCTCAGGACTGAAATCTGATATGTTGCCATCATAACTGTGGGGCTTTTCTGATTAGGGGACATGAAAGTTTGGTAACCCAACACCACTTCAACCACCTCTCTACCACCAAACTCATAGTTTCAAATTCATATGCTAATGAAGACCAAAGTGAATCTGAAACGTTATTTGTTACCAAATGATAATCAAAAAGACTGTAGTTTCCTAACCTTTCCCAGCTACACTAATGTACACACCTATTTTAGCCCCTTGTACATCCCCCTTGCAAGAAGCTGTTCAAGTATTTGTTGTGCAGTAGTAACATTTAGCAAAGGATGCAGTGAATGTAATAGTTCGTGTCTTCAGGCCTGTAGCCCTATGAGGTGCACTTGTCTTCAGCCCATTGTTTGGGGCAAACGTTTTGTACAGCAAAAATTCCTACATTGAAAGAAATCAAATGAATGTGTGTATATGTGCTTGTTTACTATGTCAGAAATACATACATACTCTATACTACATCACTTTTTATGTAGAAAAATAATACATATAACTTAGTTAACATTGATCCTGGAGAGCTCAGATCTGTAAATAAGATCAAGATGCCTCAAAGCTGAAAAGTTGCTCAGATTTTGTTCAGACCTATTTGAACGAAGTCCATGCTAA
Organism: Excalfactoria chinensis; assembly: GCF_039878825.1. Taxonomy (NCBI): domain Eukaryota; kingdom Metazoa; phylum Chordata; class Aves; order Galliformes; family Phasianidae; genus Excalfactoria; species Excalfactoria chinensis. The sequence continues at coordinate 32,068,876 of NC_092831.1, forward strand.
TAGAAATATTCTGCCTTTCTTCTGCTGCCACTCCCCCAAAGCACTTACAATACTTGTTTACCTTGGGGCTTGGGAGGGAAGCAGTCTTTCCAGCCAAACTGCTTTGTTCAGCTTTAATCAGTTATAGGGAGGAGTCCAAGTTAAAACTTTTACTTTTTTCCATGACTGAATTCCTGGCTTCTCTTCATTCTTTGCTTCCTACCTATCAAAACACGTCAATCCGATGATTCCAAATACATGCTTTGGAGCCAGAGTGTACCAAGGGTACAGGGTGGGCTCTGAGACCCATTCTGCAAAGGATGCGTTTCTTTCATGTTAGGTGCTAAGGAGAACATCAAAGTCTGTAATCAGGAGCCCAGCTCTTGGATTAGTGTGCTTTTATGAAAATGTTCATAAATGTAAATGTAAAATAAATGTACATAAATGTAAAAAGAAGATGTAAATTAATCAGTAGATTTGAAAGCTTGATAGATTCTTTTCTCAAAACTTCCTTTCCCAAAAGCACAGGATAGCTTTGGATGCTGTAGACATAATCCTTTTGTGCTTACTAGAGGTCAGTCTGGACTGCAGCAGGGCTAGCACTTGTGCTGGTTCTGTCTTCTTTCCATTTTAATGGTGCTGGATTGATAGCCTGAAGCAGCGCCATCTCAGTGAATGTGTTGTCAAAAATTCCTGCTCTTTGACTACCCCTAAAACTGACTTAGTGAAGACGACACCATTTTTGTTTCATCTGTCCCTTTGTAGTGTGACAGGCACGATCTTCCTATTTGACAGATACTCGGGCTTAATACCCAATTAAAAAGGATAGTCATAAAGTTGGGCGAGCAGTTGAAAGAAACAAAAAACATTTGTAAGTGAAGAGAAGGAAAAGTTTTTGCTCCCGGAAGACGTTTTCAGTTTTACCAGTAATCACCTATCTCTTCCTGATCATTAACCACACTATCCACAACTCAAGTCCATTGCCTGCGCTAACCTTTCTGTCCCCTACATCCAGTCACAACCAGTAGCAGTGAGTTACTACTCTGTAGCCCTTCCTACAGAGCCCTGTTTTCCCTACTGCACTGCCTTCAGCTTCTGTACTGGCCTTGGGATCTTTGTATTGTGTCCCGGTACAAAATATAGATGTCCTCCAGCTATCAAAGTGTATCTGCTTAAAGATGAGTGGTTTTTATGATCTTAGAATCATTGATTCTCAAATCTCGCATCTCTCTTTGGAAATGTTGTCAAGAGTATATTCCTTCAGAAAAGTAAAAAAAAAAAGCACCACATAGTGCTGCTAAATCTATCAGTCCCTGTAAACATACTGTGAACGTATGCAGTTTGCAACGATCACTTTTGAATTCAGTTGACTGAAGAGCCTGCATACAAATATGCAGTGTTTGAACATATATATTTATGTGCATGGGTGTCAGTTTTAAGAGTGGACAACAGCACATAAAGGTGCAAACTATACAGGAGCTCTAACTAGGCTTCAAATATTGTACTTTCCTGTTGGCTGTGGGCCCAGTGTAACCATATTACGATCTCTTGGCATGAAACCATGTCTCTTACAGTTTAATGATTCTGTGAATGACCAAAAGCTTTGTTTAAGCACAAAAGAATGGATGACCTTCAAACAAATTGTTCTTTGGTATCCGAGAAGCTGGCTTTAACTACCGGACACATTGCTGAGCTGGGCATTGTACCACTAGCGCAGTCGCTTCCTCTTCCTTCTTGTGTTTTCCTTGGACCCAACCTGACTACTATCATTGCAGCAACATATCTCTAGATCATTCTTTTTGAGAACAAAGGACTATACAACCTGGTTACAAACCAGGTTACTTTTTGTTCTGGAGCTAGAAAAGCAGTTCTCAGCAGCCTCTCTGAGCGGTTCTCCAGATGGCAATTCTCTTGCCAAAAGGGAGGCCAAACTCGGCTCCTGGGGACCTTCAGACTTACCAGGAAGTTGGAAATGCTGGATGCCCTACCTGTTTTGGGAAGCAAGACATGTCCTTGCTTACCAAATGTTTGCTATCTAGCATTACCCTTAGCTACTCACGGGTAAAAGTGCTGGAGGGGAACCCCAAACAGGAAAATGATCATTTCCATGTTCATGTGAGCTGTTTTCTTGCTCACAGAGGCATAAAAAAAACACGTGGTTATTCATGATCTTTTGATGATAACATTGCTGATTTCTGTGTGGGAGTGAACTAGCTTTTGCAGTATGAGGGGGAGATAAATATCTGATCGGGTGCAGTATCACCTAACAAGTTAGAAACCCTATTTCCTTCAAACTATGAATAAGCTCACATGCTAGCATCTTTCTGTATGGAAAAAAAAAAAAAGGGGGGGGGAGAAAGCACTTTCACAAGGACAGCTGCTGAATACCAAAGAGCTCAAACCAAAGAGCTGCTGGATCTCGTATCTTTCTGTCCTTGTGATTCTGCTGAAGCCCTAGATTTCAGTGTGCTTCTGCCACACTGCTGAGCATCACAACTCTATGTTGGCACTGCTATATGCAATGAATTACTGTTCCCTTCAGTGCTAGTTGGCCAAACTCAGCTAATTAGCAGCACTGCTGACTGAAGCAGTTCCACGTATAGGCTTGCAGAGGTGACTTTGTCCTCAGAAAACAGTCTAGATTTTGAACATGCTGTGTAGGTGTCTTAATGTAAATATATTTCTAACTTAGTTCTTTCAGCTAGTTGACAAATGTGGGCCACTGTTAATCATGCAGACTGTTGCAACAGCATGGAACTCTACTGAACATCAACTGTCGTGTTAGTGAAAGAATGCAGTTATACTTCTGGGATTCATCAACACTGAGCTTCCTGGTTATGAAATGCAGAGGTACTGCAAAAGATGTGCTTGATAATAAGCATATTAACTATTAAATGTATACCCTACAGCATAGTGTTCTTTCCAAAAAAACAGGCAGTAACAAAATCATAACTATTCCAGATAGGGAGTGTTGAATAGCCCAAACTGGATTTTGGCAAGAAGAACAAGACACACAGCAACATGCCTCATCTTGCTTTAAAATAAAGAAGAAGAAAAAATAAAAGCTAGAAAAAGTCTTTAGCTTTTTAATGATCATATACAATCAGAACTATGATCTTGATTCCAAGAAAAGGTACCTCAAGACATTAATTGATATCTCAAATGCAGGCTCAGGCATTGGTTTAATAACAACATAGACTAAGCTTAATGATGCTGTCTGTTGCTAGGTTATGCTTAGCTTATACCTACCTATTTAGTCTTTCAGACCTAAGTCTGTTTGATGCTTACTGATAACCAAAGACGCTTATGGATTTTAGCTGTCTTCTTCAAAAGAGATGGTGACCCTCTGTCCATCAAGGAATGATGTTCCTTGGTAGGAAGTGGCAGTACACTTAAATTATACTGAACATTTGTTGTCAGCTCTGTTTGGTAGCGGTTAACTTTATTAAATAATGCCTGTCAAACTTGTGTCCCAGAGTTCCTGTTGAATATGAAGTCAGAAAATAATAAGCAGGAGGCTAAGGGAAAGAAGAGCAGCTTTGTGTGCACAAGTTTTCACTGAGGAGATATCACCGGGGAGATTCACTGGAATTCCCCTGATGAGAAGAACTCTGTTGAATTGCATAAGATGGCAGAGCAGAGGGATGGAGGGAAGGAAGGAGGTCCATGGCTTTCTGAACAATGCAGATCAGGGCCTAGAAGACAGAGGGCTGCTCCCATATGAGTAGTGGCATGCTGGATGCCAGCTGAATTTCCACGTGCCCAAATGATGTTCGGTACCAGAGCAGCTAGACGCTGCCCAGTGCAACGAGACTAATCTATTGCGCAGCAGTGTGATATGCATTGCAGACTGTGTATAGTCCATCTCTTACACTGTCAAACAGATTTCCAGGGCAAAGATGAGCTGCACCTTGCAGTGAGAGTTATGGCTACAGAGATTTAGCTAGACTGAAGAAAGCAACCTAGCTGAAGTACCTCCAGACAGAAGTGTTAGATAAGGACAAAAGGGGAGTGAATATAAAATGACACCTGCTTCTCTTCAAAGATTGAAAGGGAAGAGGGAAGAATAGTGAAAGTAGAACAAACACTTCAGTTTCATAAATATGGTCAGTTGTTACCAGCTAAACCATTGGTGTGGCAAGTGTAGAGCTGAAAGGAATACAGGTGGTACCATTTTCAAAGATCATGACCCTGCTCATGGCAGTGAAAGCTGAATGTTTCAAACTGCATCTGAAAGTTTAAATTCTCTCATAGGCGTACCTATGCTTAATATAATCACATGCCATCGTGTAATCACATGATTAACCAACTTCATTCCTAAAACAATGCATATCAAGGTGTAGGGACTATCATGGTCTTTAATTTTCACCGTTGCAAAACTAAGGCCAGTTGTTAGTGGTATTATTACTAGTTCCCTAGTTGTAGGGCTGGTTCTACCAATTTTTACAAGATATATGCTGTGTTTCTGTTGATTTTTCCCTTGAGTAGCAAAATAAAGTGTGTCACTTGTCTCCCTTGCCTATGGGACACATCTTGACTGATTAACTGCAGATCTCTTTCGGCCGTTGTTCTCCTTGATTCCAAAACAGTTCTGAAATGATCATGCCAAAGTTTTCTTTCAAATGAAGTAGCTCAATGGAGAGCTCTGTATGGGTTTGAGATGATTTGCTTTTGCCTTTCAGTTATGCTTTCCTTCTAAAATTCTAAATGTTCCAAATAGAACCTTCCTGGCAAGAAAAATGGCTGTAGATTTTAGAGTTTGGTTTGGTTTTCTGTTAAACAACTGTAGAACTCTTCTGATTTGGCAATTGTGAGATTAGTTAACAGGACAATTGACTGAGTGAACAAAAAGAAGGTAGAGATTCAAGTGAGGCACTGCAGTGGGTAGGATTACAATAAAAGTCAAGAGTTGTTTGTCTTCAGAATTGAGGCCTTAGATAATAGTTCTGATTTGGATGCAAAGGATTCCTTGGGTAGCGGCTGTTTTTTCCTGAACATTTTGAAATATAATCACATCTCAGATATGTTTTGTACATATTTAAGGAAACAGGTTGACTTAAAGGGAGATCTACAGTGCAGAATCAGGCACTCGATGCCATTTATTATGTAAGAGGCAACTCCAGATTTTCTTTAGTTCAGTCTGCCCTGTTATGAAGCAGCGTTCTCTCTCTCACTTTGGCCATTTTAGGTGTCATGAGCAGAAGAAATGTTTATTTTTATTTCCCTTGCACTTGCATGTCTTTTGTTTGTTTTTTTATCAGTTAGTATCTATTCATTGGCCCTGTCTTCTTGTTTTACATTTATTTGCATTAGGATACTTGTTGGTCATTACCCCAGGGATTGTAATGAAATTAGTTTCCGGCATCTGACAGTTTTGCTCTGTGTAATTATTGTGTCACCTAGAAATAATTCTCTTTTATAGAAGGTAACTGGGCCAGCTACCTGAAGTTCTGTCCCTTAACTATTTATTTGTTCAATCAGTCCATTTTTGTAACTAGCTGGTTTTGAAGCCCCATAAGTGTGACAGAATAATTAAAACCAGAATGTTCTTCTCTTCCTGAGGCTGGGGGACCTAGAAATTGGAGAACATGCGCTGGAAGTTTGTTTTATTCCTTAGAATAGCTTAAAGAGTGATTTGGATAGAAAACTCCCACATTTGCGAGGCAGAGCTGTATCAGCCTTCCTTGCAATACAAGAGGGCAGATACTATCTACACGTGTCTTTCTTGTGAGCTCTTTATTATTGTTTTTTCTCACTGGAGTCTACTCCAGAAAAAATCTTTGAGCGGTCCCACTCAGTAGTTGTACTGCTCTGTAATCATAGTGTGGTTTTTTTCCACTTCTGAGTACTAAAATACTCCACATGTAGGTGTATTTACATTATTTTTTCACATAATTTTAAAATCCTAATATATATAATGTAATCTCCCATAATAACTTCAGATGTTCATGGCAAAACATTGAATGATAAGGAGAAAACTTTAGTGCAGAAATGAAAGGTAAATGGTTTGGTTATCTAAATTAGGTCGTGATAATTAATGCTGATCTGTAATCTTTGCCTGTAATAAGCCTTTGCAAAACAGTATTCGTCAGATTTCTAGCGTTTGGTTCCCCCCTGCAATCATATGACCATTTAATCATATGATTATTTAACTGCAAAGCCCACTGATGCTTCTAGAAAGACCTGGAAAGCAGGACTCTAAGAAGTAGCACTGATGTCTTCCTGCATGGAGGAACATTGCTTTCCTCTCTAGCAGTATGTCCCCTTTTGTCATCCACTGCTGAGATTTCAACAGTCTGAGTTGCTGCCAGGGATTACATCGCTCTCCATCAGCTCACCTATGTGGACAGGTGTAGAGGTGGGGGAAATTGTGTATTCCTGGTGTAAGGAAAGTGGTTCTCTATCACCTGGTAGTGCTTTCTGGGAATAATCAAATTTGATGGTGACAGAACCAGGTAAAGACTACCTGAAAATAGACTTCAAAATGTAGAATAAATAGCCTGACTTCCTTTTCCAACAGTGTCCCGGTTCTTCAATTAAGTGTGTAACTCTGTCCCACTTAAACTGTTGATTATTTGTGGTTATTTGTGCAAAGTTTAATATGTTTCAGCTACTTGTACGAATAATTCTGACCTACAAATCAGTTGACTCTGATCTGAATAAGGTGTATGTATAGAATAGCAAAACTTGTCTGAACTTAACTTGCGCTGATAGAGCAACTTAATAAAACAGCCAGATTTGATAGGCATTGAGTATCTTAGATGTGCACAGCTGATAACTGGAGTTTATCATATTAATTTCGTGTAGTTAAATGTACCAGTTTTTTGGTAGCAACACAAAGAACATTAGTATCAAGTCTGAACAAATTACCTGTAATTACTTCCTGTCAAAGTTGACGTAAAAGCAACAGGAAACAAGTTAACCCTCTTAATTGTTTGATTACTGGATGTTCTATTGTCTGATGCAAGGGAAAAAAAAAAAAAGACATAATTTATTACTACCATAATTTTATTTCTGTAGAGCAGAATTACTTCACAACATCGTCACCGTGTCCTTTGCACACTTCAGTGTCTTTTGTTTGTAAATCATCTCAAGGGAACTCACGAAGCTGCTTCTGGCAGTCTCTGATAGAGGCAGGAATTTTATATAGCTTTCATGACTAAGCTGTTCCCACGAGTGGTCTCCTTCATGGTCAGTTCCTGGTAGCAGTGTTGTGATATATATCTCCAGGTGTTTTGAAACTCAGTGTCCATGAGATATGACCCACTAGTCTTCTGTGGCGCTGCTGTGGATGGCAGGATTAGGGAATGCTTTAAGTAGACTAGGCACCAGTGTCTTCTTTCCTCTTGGAAGACAGGATCCACATCTTCAGGATAGTCAGTAAGTATAACAGGATATTTAATTTTTTTTGTTAGGATAACTGAGCACAGAGTATGCTACCGGGCAATGGAAAGAAATATCATCCAATTCAACAACAGAATTGTAAACAAAGTTGTAGTTGCAGGATGAGAATTTGAGTCTGCTGTGATCTCCCTAGCTCTCGGTCTGTGGGTGTAAACCCGAGGGCACAATTTGGATACTTTAGTAATCCAGGAGTCATAGGAAGTCAGCTTTTCCTTCCCCACACTCTATTTATGAAGCTTCAAAGGAAAGTAGTGTGTCAGTTTGGGCACAGAAGCAATAAGTCTGGAAATTTAGGATGATATTTTTATATTAAAATTTCATGTGGGCATAAAATATTCATCCAGGAAACTGCTTTAATACTGGTAGCCGTGGTATTAGATGCAATGACAGTCTGGACTATCTCTTTTATTATCGCTGAAGTACTGTGAGTTCTGCAGTCACCTCATTTATGAGGGTTGGGAGTTCTGGACATGGTGGTGATGGTTTGAAAGCCTGTTGCACACTAAATGTGCTTGGTGTTGATAAATAGCTAGCAGCTGAGCTAGCAGTACATATTTATTTCTTAAAACAAGCTATTTGATGGGTGAAGAAAAAACTAGATGCATACGGATGTAGTAAAGGATACAGCTGAATCAGCAAGGTGTGTTAAATACTAATGAATGAAACACGCTGCTAGTGCGGTCATCACTCATCTTTAATGACACAACTATTTTCACACCACTCATATATAGGGTGTTAATGGCACGCAGTCAGAAGAAGCTCAAAAAGAAGCAAATCACAGCATTTCCTCTTGAACTGCTATTACTTAGAGTTGTTCTAGGCTTTAAACAGGCAGGTAGTAATGTGAAACTGATAGAGCAGAAGCTAACTTAACTGTCCTAACACATTCACTAAATGCCTATGCTTAAAAAAGGTTGTGGTAAATTTGTTACACTCCTACTAAGCAATGAATGTTATATGGTGGCTCTGTGTGTTTTCTTAGTTTAAGAAAGGAGTTTTATAACTAGGAATGTAATTCACTAGTGATGGGTCATTGTAGCTATAGCCAGTCAAGGCTAAGAGGTGTCACCTCATGTTAGATGTGTAACCTAAGGGTGGAAAAATCGTGGTGTCACCCAGAAACAGTCTTCAAAGGGAAACAGCTTGGGGTGCAGAAGGGTTTGTCTGAAACCCACTGCCAAAGACTGCAGCACTGTTGGATTTGACATAAAAATCTCATCTTGGATTAACTGCAAGTAAAGTAACTTATGTGATTATATCGAATCAGACTGTCAGGTTACATACGCACCTAAAAAAAAAACCCCAGTTTCTGTGATAAGCTACATGAAAAAAACCTCAGCCTACATCTCAAATGGCTTGAAAAGTATTTTGCATCACAGCAGGTTAGAACTTTGTTTAGGGTTTAACCAAGTACTAGAGCACTATTAGCATAATCTGTTTACTGTCTGGGTAGATGATGATTGCCCCCAGGTAGACTTAAGGGAAATTACCATCCTGAAATCATGAAGGGGCACTCAGTGGCAAGGAGGGAGGAATTCTGAAGTTAGCTGGGACTGAATTAATAGTAAGGAATCCTTCTCGGTGGGGTGGAGTGAGTAAGAAATTCCAAACCTTAGTAACTCCGCAAGAAGGGTGTTGGTAGTACAAAAGGGAAGGATTCCCAAAGCTAGCCTTCCTGCATCCCTCAGGATATAAGCTACGCAAAAGGACTGAATCCCTGAACTTCTGTGCTAAGAATGGGACAGCACGTTGGCTGGATAGAGAGAAAGTAGAAGACACTTCTGGTATTGCGATAAGTAGATTTTCTATGGCTCGCTCTAATTTCTGTCCTGTCTATTAGTGTTTTGTAATTCAGTTCTCTGAATCAGATTTTGTATAAAAATATTCCTATCTGTTCTTAATTGACCTGGATTTGAATGACTTCAAGACACTTAACTGGTTTCAAGGTTTTCCATCCTTTTCAGGCATGGTGAACTTTAAACTGAAATGGTGGACCATTTTCATGATGTGACCTCCCATCAGATATCACACAAAGTTATCCAGTGAATAACTAAGTGTACCGCCACTGAGGTGCATGGGCTGCTCTAGTTATGACAGCTCAGGCCCGTGTGCTAAAAAACCTCCTCTGGATTGGCAGTGTTAGCCAGGAAGCTCCTTGGTATGCATTAAGGTAGTGAAGCCTGTGCAACTGGTAACTATTACTGTTTCCTATCACTGAATCTTAGCAGCTTTAGTGTTATCAGCTACTATGAACCATTTTCCACAAGGTATAGGAACATGGATCTAGGGAGGTCTTACGGTCTGGATAGATAGAGATGGGCACTGAAGCACATACCACATAGTTTTTTATGAGAGAGAAAACCTTGTCCTAGATGATACAGAGGCTTTCAAAAGAGTTATTGCTTTACTTTGATTGTACTCATGTAAATCCTCTTTCATGTTTTTTTCTACATGATGAATATACGAGTACATGATCCTAGCCAAAACTGGTAACTGATGTTGTAGCGATTCTATCCACAAAATCAAAGGTATAGGCTAATCAATAGTACCATCTTTTGGCAATTTTCAGATAATTTCAGGGGATTAAGGAACAAAGTCATAATCAGAAGGGTTTTGATTTGTTTTTTCCTTTTTTTTTTCCCTGAACTGCTGCTGGTTTCATGCAAATTCACATCCTGATCAGAATTGATCCATCTCCCCTTTTAAAATGCCTCCTTAAGATTTAAAGAGTTTCTTAGTCTTTATCAAGCATATGCTTTTAAGGTCACTATTTTTGTTGAGTCAACAAACTTCCCCATTGCTCTTCCCTATTTGCTTACACTGTCTCTTTCTCAGTTCCATTTTTCATCTCATATTTCCTTTTTTTTTTTTTTTCATCTCATATGTGTTTTTTATACCCTCATCTTTATTTCAGAATACCCTTTGCCTTTATTATTTCTTTATTTTTTTATTTCTTTAGAATTTCTTTCCATCATCTTCCTCTTCCCCTTCCACTGTCATCTGGTCTATTCACTTCATTATTCTCTAACTCTTCCATTTAGACATCAGTATGTCATTCCAGGTGCAGCTGTGTTGTTAACGTAGTTCTGGCCATTACATTCTCTAGTAGACAGGTGGAAATGACTGTGATAAATCTGCTACATTTTCAGTTATTTATCTGTGCCAGTATGTAACTTAGTGGGACTTTATCGTGCTTCTAACTGTAATCTACAGGCCCAGGCTTTACAATGCTCCTTTTAATTCTTGCTTGTGTACTTCAGTTACTTACATTCATTTACAAGCCTTGCTCCTCTGATCAGTAGAAAAGATAATGCTTTTTCAGTATGTCTAATTTTGAAGCACAAAGTACTATTCTGTGTTCAGACAAGGAATTTACTAAAACTTAAAGGCAGTAAATTGGTTTTAGAATAAGGTAAATATATCATGTGGCTTCTAGTTTTTACTTCTTTTCTTACTAGTTTTAATTCGCTTGTACTACTACATATAGATGCACTAGTGTCAGAAATGACAATGGGCTGTTCATTTTTTATTTCGTCATTCATTTACAAAGCATTTAATATCAAATTAAAAAGTCAGATTAATGTTTTTTGTCTAAAACAAGATCATCTGGATTCCTTTGGGAAAGAGCTTTAGAAAGTATTTTCTCTTAGCGTTCCTGTTAGTTCACAAGGCTCAGATTTCCATTCAGATTATGGAGAAAATAAATCATTGTGGTTTTAAGCAGGCTCAAGAGCCTGTCTGAGGATGAAGGAGTCGTATCTTCCTTTTCTTGTCTGGGGAGCAGTGGCATATATTTAAACTGTCATACATCAAGGTTATTGTTTGCCAGTAAGGGATGTCCGAGAGGATTATATTGCAAGGGCAGCCATGTCACACAATAAATGTGACGTGTGACACATAGGAAACATCAGGCTTCCTTCACATAGGCTGCAGTAGGATGCCTACCCAATGGATGCCACAGGGGCAATCATTTTCAAACCTCATGCTATTGAATATGGCTGCAATAACTGTACATGGTAAGAAGCTCTTAGGACAAGACAAAATACCAAAGCTGTTTGTTCTCTCAAAACCTCCATCTAGGAGAAGAAGGCCCACCTGACATCATTCTCTAGTACTAATGCAGTTTCTATTCTTAGAGAAGCAACTGTGAGAGAACTCCAGAAACAAGCATCTTAAATCTTTCTGGGGTGTGAATAGTGGTAAGAGGGACGTATGACTGACAAATAGCTAGACCTGCCTTCTGAGAGCTTCAGGGACATTGCAGTACTGTATGGATTGTCAAAGCTGAAAAAAAAAAGATGTCTCATATGTGTCACTTCCAAAACTGGTTCAGTGTATGAGATGAGCTGCTTTGGTGTTCTCAGATGCTTTCTTTCTGGCATTCTCCCAGCCCAGTAACCCTGAATTTTCCCTGAAGTACTGCCTCAATGTATCTGCCATCCGCCTTTCCAAAGGGGGAGGTGGGAGCAGAAAGCTTTTCAGCACTGCCAATTCCTCCAGGAATTTGACTCAAGTGCCACTTGTCTGTTCCAGATTAGCTTCCATTTTGCCTCCTTTCAGGTCAAACCTTTTATTTTCTACTATTAAAGCAGTGAACATATAATCATATGCTTTTTCCACCCCTTTAATTTTGCCTGATACCGATCCTGACCCTTGGGTTTAATTACTCTGAGACAATCCTGAGCTACCTGTAAAAACTCTCTGTGAAACAAGGCCATTCTGTTCATCCTAATTGTGTTTTTCAAACTGATGATTACTCCTGCCATCCAGTCCTCAGGTATATTGGAACTGCTCACAGAGATCTGTAGTTAAGCTCCCAGAAGGTCTTCCTACAGAGTAGCATCTCCAGTTAATAAGAACCCAGTCCAGATTCAGATGCGAAGGCGCTGTTAAGACCATTACCTGTCCCCTTCTGTTGGTGAAAGCAAGGCAGTGCACCAGGTTAAGAGCATTAGCTATTAATTGTACATGTCTTCTGGTACAATTCCCAAATGTGTGCCCGTTGATACAGCCAAAGCTTGTTCTGCAGAATAGCACAATTTCGAAACTTGAGGCTTTTTATGAGTCTTGGTATTGTCTCGGTCCAGAAGAATTATTGCTGTAATTCCATTTGGATAGAGGATGCTTGCCACATCCTCAGCAATTTGTTCACTGTGACTTTTATGGGTATGCGATCCCATAGCCTTCTCCAATTTCTGATCATTGATTGCTAACGCTTGAAGAAAACCGCAAGAAGCGGGGACTGATGGGAAAGAAATTTGCCCACTTTCACACTCCACCTTCAGTAAATCTGTACCTGAATAAAAGTCTTTGGTAGCAGGAAGGACAAAGAGAAGCACAGAAAACACAAAACTTGTAGCTGAAGTAAGATGGGACTGTGCTGACTCCCCAGATGTAGGACACTGCAGGTATTCTTTGCACAGATGCTCTGTTTCCTCCCTAACTAACTGCAGGGGAATGTCAGACAATGCTGCTCAATCCGTATCTCTTCATCTCTTCAGCATAATCATTCTCTTCACTTTAGGCCTTCCTCTCTCATACAAAAGAATAAAGCACTCTGGCTTTGCGTAGACAGGTTGTCAGTGCTCTACAGAGAAGCAGTGTTCATGTTGCTGCAAGAAACATCATGTAATAGTGGAATTAAACTAGTCTGAAAATGCAATATCCGGCATCTTCCCACTAGCAGACAAAGAAAGATCACTTCTGGACTTAAAAACTCGACTCTACTGCCTCAAAGGGTTGGGTTGTTTTTTTTCCTGGTTTTCATTCTGTCCAGAAATTCAGACCTTTAGCAGCATGTGGTAATGACCACAATAGAAGCACACCGTCATGTTTATTCTTCGGTGTCAAGTAAATAAAATAGGCCTTTCCTAATGTACCTCTTTATTCTTGAAACGTTAGATTAGTCATTATTTATCCAAATCATTGTTTGGAAACATTATCATTGTCCTCCAAAAGTAAATGGAAACTGTTCCACGGACTTCACAGCACACTAATACAAGTGAAGTACCAGCTATTATTCTGGTGTTCATTTGTCTATTTTGGGATATGCTGAAAGCAGCATCCTTATATGTTTCTTCTAAAATAATTTAGAAGAAATGTTATTTTTTTGAAGGTATTTTGTTTTTTAAATTTGCAGAGTCTCTCATTAAGTAGGTTGCATTTGAATGTATGAATAAATGTTCCTAGTAAGAAAAGAGAAGAAAATACATCTGTTAAGTCTAGTCCATGTGCAACAGTTGAGAGTAATTATAAACCAACCGGTAACTTCCATAACAGACATCCATCCCTCTCTAGAAAAAACATGGTAGTCAGTACAGATCTATGTATATAACACCTGTATCTTCAGATTTATACCAGGTAACAAAAGCAAATGATAGCCTCTCAGTTTGTTGATCATTTAAGCCAGCTATAATGCTGGGTATTTAATGTTGGGGATAACATTTAATGAAAAAATAATCCGTTGAGAAGCGTCAGTCAAGGGAGAGAGGGTGTATTAATGAGCTGAATGCTGTATACCTAATTAGGTCCGACTGATCTCTGTGAGCACATCTTGCGCGTCAGCTAGAAAGTCATCTTCCTAGAAAGCTATCCTTGAGGCACAGATAGTTTTCTATTTCTGCTGAGCTGCCTTAATCAGTTCAGAGACGAAAGCTCACCAGATTACAGTATTTCCTTAATTACAAGATGTTTGTTCTATTCTTCTCCTGCAAGACCATTTACCCTGATTCGCTCTCTGTATTAAATGTTTTTAGATATGGGGTTATTTAGGCATTAGCGAAACAGAATCCGTTTTGACTGTGAGCAATTAAGAGAAAGTGCACATCTGATCCCTGGAAAGGAGCTGCACTAGTTATTGAGCTGCTGCTTATTAGGCATTCTTGTAAGGTTGCAGGCATTGCTGGAGTAATGATGGCTTAGCTCTGGAAAAAATATTTGTCCAGACTAATAGCTCTTCCTGACAGGATCAGAATTATTATCAACTGCTCTGCAGCTGTTAAATGTAGAATTACAATAGATTCTTTTTTACCCAGTTCCTTTTTTCACACAAATTCTAGTCAGGTGGGGGTGTGAGATTGTAAGGTTTTGTTTATTATTCAACATCATAAATGGATGAGCTGCAGCAAAGTGGCACTAGGCTTTGCTTCTCGGTACCCGTAAGTCCCTGGATAGGGCAATCTTGTATGGCTGGTTTGGGCTTCTGGAAATGGCCACGATCTTGTTTCTCATGTTGCACAACTTGATTTCAAATACTTATTAAGGATTCCTGGAAACACTTGCAAAGATCAGACTGAAGTGGCACAAATAGTGAGAAGTGTTTCCAAAAATGCAAGAACACAAGCTTTAGACATATCACAACATACCTCTGTGTTCTTAGTTCTGTTGCGGCTTAACCTGGCAGGCAGCTCAGCCATTCTTTTACTCCCCTCTCTCAGTGGGGAGCATCATTCACTTGATACCCTTGCTGGTTCCCAGACAGATCTTTTCCTATAGATGGTCTACAGGAGTGCTCCCTAAAGTAAAGGGAAGGAACTTCTTCTACAAAGTGGTCAAACAAGAAAAACTTGTTATGAAATGTAACTTTTTAATAACAGCCTCTAGGCACAGAAGCGAAGGTAAAGCAAAGAGGAGAAGTATTTTAAAGGCAGACAGTACATCATTTCTGGAGCACCAGTAGCGCATACTTTTCTGCAGCTTCTGACAGCTGAAAGCACTGAAATATGTTGCTTACAATGGAAGAGATAATTCAAAGAAGTAAAAGTTAAAACAATTTTCTTGAGCGTATAAGATGGAAAAGAGACTTTTTTTTGTTGCGGGGATCTCTATGGAAAAGAAAGCAAGCCATGTCAATTAAGTGGCAGCTGTCCGCTACTGCTTCATCATAGATGAGATCAGTAGATTTGAGATCAGCCATTTGTACCATGCTTTTTTCAAAGAGCCGTAGAGTGAGTATACAGATAGTTCTGTATATTGTGTGAGATCTGAAAGTCTCAAATAGAAAGAGCCAGTGCAATCGTGGCTCGTGATTACATTGTGTGTATGAGGTATTTAATTTTAAAAAAACAACCCAAACAGAATTATTATATTGATACAGTGTTGCATACTTGACAGAAGTCAAGATTTTATTTTAATGTGTTTGCAGTGTATCTAAAGAATGGACACGGGTTTCAAAATGCCTAGCTTTTTGCATCTATGAGTCTCCAAAAGTGGCACAGTCTGGATGAGATGGGAGTGCTTGGCAGCGTCCCTGCACCCACATACCACTTTCATGTCTCACCAAGCTCTGCCTTCCCCTGCCAGTCCTCTTTGCCTAATTTGGTGTGGAGTCACCACCACATTTTTCAGATGTGATTGTGTTATGCAAAGGACGTGATTCATCAATACCCTAGAGCCTGTGCCTCACTCCTAGCATATTTGCATTTCCATTGATTTGAAAGGGCTCATAAGCATCTGAGTCCAGGCAAATCCTTGCCTGTGTAAGCTTGGGAACATTATTTAAACTCCTGAATAGGAGCCTGACAAAGTGTAAGTTCTATGTTCCTCTGTAAACCTGTTTTATCATCATTTTCAGTGAACGGTGAAAACCAGTCCTTCTTCAGGCTCAGTATGTGACCATGGGAGATTATTGCCTTAGGGGAGTGGAAACCAAGTAATCTTTCTTCCACATTCTCTTGGAATTTTACCAACCATCAGCACAATGGGGGGTGGAGGGAGGAAAGTCACATCCCATTGTCTGAACAGGACTCGCTGTTCCCTGTTGAACATTTTTCTGTGGGCTTAGGGATTTATCAGATGGAAAGCTGGTTTTTGCCAAAGTAGTTCTGAGCGAATGCACAGTGAATAAAATAATATCATTTACATATCATTCTCTTGGTTCTTAAGCACATCAGTAATCATTCCTACCTTTCAGTCTCTGGATGCTTTGCAGTAGCTAAGACTAATTTGGATTACATTTTAGCTGAAAATATTTCAGCAGAATAGTCTTGCTCTGGATATCTCAAAGTGACGTCCTTTCAAACCCTTTTTAAAGGCATGAAACGAGTGTTGAAATAAGTTCTCTAAAACAGCTCTAGCACTCAGCTTTTTCTTGTGCTTTCTTTTTTTTTGTGGGAGGTTGCTGTTATCTGGTTTTGCTTCTTCAAGGACATGACACGGTGAAACAGAAGGAAAACATTTTTTGTTTCTTTTCTGAACTTATATTAACAGCCCGCTTTCTTCCGAAAACAGAAGAGAGTTTCAGGACCGCATAAATATTATTACTAAGCTTTAAATGTCCTGAAAACAATGTCAGGTTAAAGCAAACAAAGCCCACAGAAGAGAAGTTATGTTTATTCGGATGTTAGCTTCAGCAGCACCGTGGCAGAGTGTGTCACTGTGTCAGCACCAAATAGGAAACCCTTCTCAAACCATCTCTTCCTGTGTAATGTTGGAGAGCATTTTAAGACTCGTCAGTACCTCAGGGGCAGAACACAGATGTGTTCTGCCTCGCCAGGCAGGCAGTGTGAGGTGCCATATGACAGCAGTCTCTGGTCAGTCAGTTTGGAGGCCTGTGCTGGGGAGTGCCAGTGAGTTGAGGGGACTGAGCTTCAGCTTTACATCTGAGCTCCTGTCAGCAGTTCTTCTAAAAGGTACCTGTGTGATTTGTAGCATTAAACAGCAGTGGTCTGTTGTGAACACGTCCCTGTCTAGGGAACGTTTCTGTTGAGGAGATTATGTTAGCGTAAGGAATGATTCTGTTTTGCCTCAGGAGTTCACTGACTTGTGAGACGCATGCTGTTCCCTTGTTGTTATGCAGTGTGACTCAAACAGTGTTTCGAAAGAAAGAGCCGCGCTGCTTTCTATACACCCCACTCTCTCCTGCAAAAATCAGTTTCTTCTGCATTAAGTTTTGGATTACTGAAAACTCTCAGCAATACCCTCTGAAAGCGCAGCCCTCCGCTGCTTCTCTGTTGGCAGTATCTGGCTCTTTTGCACTGCACATGCCTCAGTGCTCAACAGCCCCACGTTCTGTGAAGTGATTTGAAGCGTCCTCCTGTGAAAACAGCAGCTCTGGTTTTAGGACTACAGCGTTGTGATAATATTGGTTTTACTAGCTCAAAGTTCAATTTCGGTGTAATAATAAATAAAAAAGCCCTGCTCGTACAGCTCTTTAAAAAGAAACTGCATAGACAGCAGCTCTTCACGTTCAGGGAAGTGATTATAGGCCATGTGAGTGAGGAAGAGGAGAAAGAGGGAAATGACAAGAATCAGACACCGCTGCCCTGCATGATGAATTTGGCACTCAGCACTGTGTAAGTGGATGGATCTGCTCCTTAGGGGGAGGGGGCACATGACTGGCAGTTCATTTTCTGATTCACTGCTTTTTAGAGGTTGCAATAACCAAGGCTGTTTTTACCAATTAGCGGTACCTGTGATATTGTTAATGTTGTCTCTAATGTGGGGCCAACAATAATGTGCCTTCATTATAGGGTACAGATTGTAAATTCCATTAAAACAAGTTCTCTCAGAATGACAGCAGAGGATTCCAATCATTCCTATGCTATGAATTTGACACAGTCTATATGTAAATAACGTTATCCTGGAATTGCACCGTCCAGATTGGTACTTCAGGTCATTTAAGATAAGCTTGTCAGCAGGTTTTAGGATGGGTATTTCCTAGGATCTGGCCTCTGCTTTACGTGGGAATTTGGCAATGAATTTGGCCCTAACCAGGTATGCCTGATTTACTGGTTGGCAACCAATTCTGTGACCTGTGCAACCCTGAGCAGTCTCTTTTCAAGTAACATTCTGAAATATTCTTAGCTTCCTTGCAAAGTATTAATGTAGTGCCGACTTTACTTTTAGCTCCTATTTGGTTTTAAGAAACAGTGTCTTGGAGTTCCATCGTTATATGTTTATTTGCCTAAGAATGCTATGTTGCGCTTCAAAGATTAACTCTCATTTTTAAAGTGAATTGGTAATTGGGTAGATTAAGGGCTTTTGGAACTTTAAATTGTATTTGCAGTTAGTCTTTCAAATTTGTCTTTCATATATTTTACCTTTAATCAATAGAAAAACGATTCTGAAAGTCTCTGTTACAGATTTTTACAGGCTCTACTTTATATCTGCTTGTTGTGAAGAACACCTTCTGTCTGTCTACCATTTAGTTTTAAAGGTCCTTTTCCAAATGCTGTACCAACTAAAGGCGCGAATTCAATCTTGTATGTTTTTCTTGGGAAATTAGGCAGTTATTTCATTAATGGTACCACAATGGCACACTTCTGGTTGTGTATATAGGAGGTTGTGTATATAGGAATGAGTTTTCAGCTATAAAGGGGAGGATAAGGTATAAAGGAAGGGAAGGTTATCTGGGAGAGGTAGAAAACATAAGTATTACGAATGGAATCAAGTGTTTTCAAGCATAACTTTTTTTATTCAGTTTCAGTGTGGTCAAAATTGGCATCAGGCTTGCTTGAGGCTTTTTTGCTTCCCTTGAGTTTGACAGTCCGTTTGTTATCTCTATAATTAATGCTATTCCAACCCAGCCGTTATTTTCTTTCTACGCGGTTACTGGCATTCCCACTCATGAGTCTTCTCAGAGCTCTCACGATGCTCTCACACCCGCCAAATGCATCATCTGATATGTCAGCAAAGATGCATGACCATACCACCTTCCCTCTTCCACAAGTAGTCTGTCTAGTCCCACGCTCATTTGAGGATGTGGTTTAAACCTCTCTTCCTTTTCTAACAGCAAACGGGATACATTCATCACTATTATGCTGTTGTGTTGCTATAGCACAGTCTCAGTGGAGTTCTATGTAAGCCTTCCCATTGCTCTGCCTCTCTTCCCAGCTTTTATCTGTGTGTATTCACAGGAACTTTTTCTCTGTGTAATTTCAGAGGCATTCTTCTCAGATTTTCAGATTTCTTGTCATTTGAGCCATGTTCTGTGTATGCCTGTGCTCCATCATTGTGTATCTCAACTGAAGTTTACTTCTCCATAGCTGTTTATGCTTAAATTCGCACTCCTACTTGTGTCATTAAAACTGTAGTTACAATCCAACCGTGCAAAGCATTTTTGGGCAGCAACATGCAAAATAAAGCTGCAACAGCTAGTAGTACTGTGAAATGCTTGCAGTGAAAGATTTGGAAATTGAAGTGTTTCTTAATGTGATTCATAATCTACCTCCTAATTTTTAGAAATCAGGGTCTTTAACATGCTTTCTCATTGCAGAATACAAGTGAAACAAATTTCACATTGATAATAAAAAATACAGGATGGGAGGGACCAACGCAACAACAACTTCAGCACAAACCAGCATTCCAAAGAGTGGAGGTGAATTTTTAAAGTTGCTAGGACCCTGAAGGCCAGCATCCATCTCCTCCCTTCAGTTACTATATATGCCATTATCGGGCATGGAAGGATCAACGCAGCAAAGCGTAAGCTCACTCTTTTATGAGTTGGTTGTGTTCCCTAAACAGAAGGACAGATAGAGAATAATTTTGAGTTTGAGAGTCTTCCTGCTGTTTTTACGTTGTCCTACCACCTGTACAGTAAACTTAAAAACAAACAGGCATGAGAAATATTCAATTCATAATTTGCTTTGTTTCTGCAAGCATAATCTTGGGTGGTTTTTTTCCTCTGAGAGTTCATTTTCTTGTCTTTCTTCTCTGTGGATGTCCCTTTGAGGCTTGTGTTGTATGATTAAGAAGGGATGAGGCATCAACAGCATTGTCTGCTGTCCATTCAAGCTTACATTACTGAAGCATATCCCTAGTAGATCCTAATAACTCCCCCTTCACCGCTGAAATTGCATAGTCCCTCCTCAGGCATTCAAAATGGGTAGAACAGAAACCTAAGGACATCTTGGCTTTCCAGTTCCACCTTCTGATGTTGGAGGAATTGCATTCATTTAAAATTTGTCACTTCCACTTCTGCGTGTGACAGAAGTGCCAGAAATGAGGAACTTGACGCAAGTTGCTGACTGAAGTCTAGCTTTAGAAGAGCCGTGCTCTTATGGCTCATTTAGGTCTTGGTTATAAGTAAATACTGCTAATCATTAAAGCGGAGGTTAAAAATTGGCAGGGACTGACATAAAAGATACTGACTTTCATTTTCTTACTTCAGTCTGTTCATTGATCCTTTCAAATAATGTCAAGGAGAGTACTGTTAGTCTTTTCCATTCTATTTGAGAAGAGGGTGTAAAATTCCTGAACGTGTAAAGCGATTACATTAAAGTCAATGTTTCCTTTTCAGCAAGGTGGGTCAGTTCTGGAATCAATCCAGTTTTCTTTTATAAATACAAGCCTTCAGAGGAATTTTTAGTCCACTCCACCTACCCAGCTAACACAGCTTTGTTTGATGTTTTGAACCCAGCATGGCTCCAGCAGAGAATATCCCGTATTTATTGATACAGAGGCTTTTTGTGGTTGGGAACGTGAGTTCTTTGTGCTCAGCAGTCTCACCCTAGTCATGTGCTAAAGGAAGCAGCTGACCACGGTGCCTTTTCCTCTCCTTATGCCATTTTACTGTCTTGTCTTGAAAAAAAGTCTTCCAACCTTAGGTCAATCCAAAACCTATGTTCTATTTGCTTGTTATAAGAATGGAAAGGCTGAAGAATAACTGGTGTGACAGAGCAGTATGAACTGTATGTCTGACAAATCATACAGTACAGCAGGCAGTCTGGGTCATATCCTCATATGCTTTGGTATGAAGACAGACTCTAAATGCAACTCTGTATCTGTAACTAGTGTTACAGAAACAAATACCACAGAGAACAGGTGTCTTCAAAAGGCAGGAAGGAAAGAGAAAAATAAACACGCACTTTGCAAAGAGGAAGAAGGTTGTGACATGCTGTCCTGACTTTTAGTATCTTCCATTTTGAATCTTCTCCCATCCGTGCTACAGCAAACCTGCTGAGTCTCATATCCAGGGAAGGGCTTTGGGCTGCATTAGATAAGAAGGTCTGGCAAACGCTGCTCAAAGAAATAACAACACAGTCGAGTGGGAGTCATTTAAACAAATAAAGTTTTCCCAGCATTAGTCTTGCTGTGGATAAGTCAGAGTAGCATTTGCTAGCTTAGTAAAACTAACGGAATGGCTACAAGTCAAACTGGCTTCTGTCCAACTGCATAAAAAAGTCTGTGCGGGGAACAAGTACTTCAGTTGTTGCTGCAGCATCACACACCCTTGTGCTCATGTCCTTTGATGTCTGTGTAACCGTAAGTCCGCAGTCAATGTAAAAGGTTTTAACATCTTTTCGCTGAGAATGTCAGTGCGAGTTACAAACAAAAACAAAGAAAGAACTAAAAGACAACGCAAACACAAAGCCAAACCCTTTCCCACGATAGTCTAAAAAGTTCTGAAATTTCTTTAAAACCTATTTATTGTTTTGGCATGCTTAAAAAAAAAACAAAAACAAACCACAAGCTTCTGTTCAGATCTATTTCCTGTCAGTATTTACAGTAGTGCCATATTTAAAATTACACATGGCAAGTCACTGACATTAATACTTATGCTTCAAAACCTACACGTGCCTACACACATATATACGCTGTCTGATATACGCTGCCCTTATGGGGGAGTATGTACATGTTGTAAGGGAAGAAAGGTAAGATTTGCTCTTTTAAGAATAACATAGCTCAAATGTATGTTCCCTTTTTGTCCCGTCTTACTAGTTAAGAAACTTTCAAATGGTCCTTTTCTGCCGGCGCAAAACCAAGCAGACCTTCTTTGAATTATCACTGGAATTTCTACCATGAAACCTATTGAATTTAATAAACAAATTAACAAACAAAAGCTTAAACAAGATCACCTGGTTCAGCAGGAATATGGGGGGAAAAAAAGCCTCCACTAAAGAGTGCCATTTCGATATACTGCCTTGAAATAAACAAACTTGGCCTTTAAATTCAATGAAAACAAGTCAAGTCATCCTGAGGCACCGAAATCCCTCGAAGGACTTCACTGCCTATTTCCAAGTGTGAGTCTTAATCTTAGAATCACTACGTACTTGTGGTGATACTTAAGCTCATCCAGATGCTTAAATACCTTTACTTATGTCCTCGCCATAAGCAAAGTTTTTTTCTGTGTCAGTGCCCGATCTCATTGTCTTCTGGGAATGAGTACCTACCAAACTGCTATACTGAGTATTGAAAGTCCAGGTACATCTGTATCTATTAACTACATGCAGTTACATAGTACATCGGTAAGTTCGAAACACTTGGATATCCAGATCAGGAGTTCTTGTCAGCATACTTCTGAGTAAGACCTCCTGTAGTAAAGCTCTTTCATTCCAAAGGAACTGGGTGAAGCCTCTCTGCTTGACAAGTAGGCCTTGCACCGTTAGCCATTGTCTATCTCCTCAAGGTTAACCCTGCCATTTGCTATCTCCATGAACGTTTCTGACAAGCTGAGCAGATCATGGTCAAGTAAGAAATAGCATTTCTGACTCTGATTCCGGCTCTCAAGATAAATAAACAGCAAGAACAAAAGCTGTAACAGTGGTTTAAAGAATAGGAAAAGAAATAACGTAAAGCACAAAACCAGGTATGCGGCACTTATATTGCCCCAAATTGTGATGAAATCCTTGGGCTTGGAGTTGGTGTTTTTTTTTCATTATCGTTGTTCCTAATCCTGAGCAGATGCTTCCCCAAGGACTCATCCTTCGGCTTACATTCAGAAGCAAAAAAAACCTGAAGCCTTGTGCAGTATGGGTAGCTGGACAACAGAATGTAGGCAGAAGCAAAACCTAAATTCTCCTTTTAAATTAACGGTGAGTAAAAACTTCCTCCTAAACAAACTACTTATACGTATACTTAGGTAAGTCTCCTTATATAAGTTTTCTATCCCCCATGTGTAGTTGGGTTTATAAAGGGAGAATAGAAAAGTAGCGCATGAGATCGCTCAAAAACTATCCAACCTCGCATTTCTCTTTAGGCTCGCATCTTGTATTCAAAACAGAACTCTACACCCTTTCTTTTTGCTTTTATTGTCTTCTGTGGCAACGCAACTAGCTGACCTGAACCTGGATTTTATGGCCAAGTCATCACTTCTGTGGAATGTGGGAAAGGGGAAGTAGATGAAGCACTCTTCTGAAATGGGGTACGTGTGTCTAGACAGGACCTCATCCTGAGAGGAGCCCTACTGGAAGCCATAGTGTGCTTTTGCAGCATTGCACCACAAACGCATCCGCATCGCTTAGCAGGATACGTTCCCATCCTGCAACCCAACATGTGAGCATGTACTGTTCTGTTGTACTCCAAAAGTGCCTAGTGAGAAAAGGGAAGGGGGGAGGAGGACTAAGGGGGGGGTGAGTTGTTTTTATAAAGTCATGGTAATGTATCACTTTGTTCATAAATGCTGTAGTGTCAGTCTGGATCTGCTGTGTGCATTTGTGTTGTACCAAGCTATCCGCACTCCCGCAGTGCTGGCTTCCCAGCTTTGTTGTACGAGCCTCCCTGCAGCACTGAAAGTTGTTCTACATGCTTTGCAGGGGAAGTGTACTGCTCATAGTGATGTGTGATCTAAACGTTTTTGTTCTTGGTTTGTGAGACTGAGGCGTAGAAACTTGTACTTCCCTGCTTACAGCAGGGGCGTTAGAACTAGATGATCTTAAAGGTCTCCTCCAACCTAAGCCATTCTGATTGCTTCAAGTATCTAGGCGTAGGCAGCTTGTGTACTAAAATACGCATCTAGCACTAGAGAGATAAGACTTGGGCTGAGGTAGGACTGCAGGTAGGACTGCCTCTGGTTCTGCCAGGCCTGACCGACAGGGATGTGCCAGCCAGCTCAGCAGAGGGAAATGCTTGGAAAGCAGTAGGTGGATTACTTCAGCTCCATAACAGGAGAGTCTGTGAGACAGATGCGCGCCTCCTGCAGCAGAAAGAGGGGGGAGCCTTATGCCTGCTAGGGAAGCATCACTGAGTTCTGGAGGAAGAAGTCATGGAAATTTCTCAGAAATAAAAAGGAAATGGCATAAATCATACATGATGTGTTCAACTGCACTTCAGCCTTTGTATACTTTCTATAAATAGCCATTACAAAGTAAGCTGGTTTATTTAAGCATTTGAGGTGAAGGGTTGCTGTATGTTCTGGGTCTGATGCTGTTAACCAAAATGTCTGCCGAGCCGCAGTGCTGTTCCGGTAAAGGTTTTAATTTACATAAGGCATTACGTATGTTTCTTGAGCCCTACGCCTGTTATTACTTTGTTGAGGAATCAAATATATTGCGACTAGGGCCTGCATCTCAATCTCGAGTAGGTGACACGTTTATCAAGCAGATACGAGCTTTGTTTCGTTATGAAGCCAGGTGAACTCGCTGAATTCAGTCAGTCAGGGCAACGCGGATCTTTCCTGGAGCGATCCCGGGGTACCACACGAGCCGACGCTCCGCTCGGCGCCCGCTGAACGAAGGCCCGGCCCCGCCGCAGGCCCCGCCGCCACGGTAGCGCCCAGGCCCCCTGCAGCCGAGCGCCCGGGCCCTGCTTCCCTCAGCCGCCGCGCAGGGGAGGATACGAGGCTGCCGGTGGGGTCCCGTCCGGGCGATCCTCCCCTCGCTCCGTGATAGGCGGTATCGCCCGACGAGCGAGCGGCACAGCCCGGCCCGAAGTTGGGGCTCCGTGAAGCTCCGTCCCCGGAGCTGCGCTCGCTTGAGTGATGAGCGCAAGGCGCCGCAGGGAGGGGATGGGGAGCGCTACGCCATTTTCGTAGCAGGCGGTGGAGTAGGGGAGGGGGAAGCGAGGCGCGGGGGAAGGGGAGGAAATGGCTCCGCATTGGGCCAGGCGAGCTGCGGGGACGCGATCCGCATGGTGCGTAGGGGCGAGTGTGGCGAGCGCGCCGGGGGTTGGCGTAGCAGCGGTTGGCGAATAGCGTAGCGGTGGCGGCGGCAGGAGCTGCAGGAGGAGGAGGAGGCGCCGCGGCGGTTTGGTACCGAGCG
The DNA here is from genome assembly GCF_039878825.1 of Excalfactoria chinensis. Taxonomy (NCBI): domain Eukaryota; kingdom Metazoa; phylum Chordata; class Aves; order Galliformes; family Phasianidae; genus Excalfactoria; species Excalfactoria chinensis. The sequence goes on from NC_092831.1 coordinate 32,094,174, forward strand.
GAGAGGGAGATGCACACGGCACTCGAGTGAGGTAGCTATAAAACCCCATTTGTTTACATTCCCTCCCCCACAAGCGGCCGGCGCGGCGGTGCGGGTGGCGGCCGGCTCGGGCCGGCGGCGGGGGGGGGCGGCCGGGGTTGCGGACGAGGAGCAGGAGCCGGCGGGCACTAGCGGACATCTCCTTCCCCGCGATGCGGAGCGACGGGCGGGGGGCACGGCGGCGCGGCTACCTCGTGACGTGGCGGAGCCGGACCTGCCGGGTGGGCGAGGGGCCGGGGGCGGCGGGGGCTGCCGTGCTCTTAGGCGGCGGGGCGCCAGCCGAGCCCCCCGCCCGCTGCTCCCATCATTGCCAGGCGGCCACGCGGCAGGTAAAGCCGTCCGCCCGCAGCGGGGTGCGGAACGCGGTGGCTCCAGGCCGCTGCGGGGGGGCGGGGGGCGCCGTCGGGCCCGCAGTGGCTGTCCGGGCCCGCTGCCCCGGGGAGGCGGTGCGGCGTTCCCCGCTCGGTGCCGCCGTTTCCTTCGCCCTCTTTTTCCGAGCCTGAATGCGGGTTGGGAGCGCCCCGTCCCCCGGAGCCGTCCGCCTGCGGCCACGTGGAGGCCCCGTGGCCGGCCGCGAGGTGCTGCTCTCCGCAGGATAAAAAGAGCGGACGCAGAAGGGTGTGAGAGCGGGCTGTGGCCTGCTGTGCTCGGCGGTGGGCCCTGCTAGGTGGGGGCGGTGAGCGAGGCAGGCGGTTACATCCTGGTCGGCCTAAACTTGGCGCCTTAGTAGGGGCAAAAACTGCAGCCAGGCTGTGTATCCTGCACGCAACCCCAAGCAAGGTAAGATGAGGGGAGTCAGGAGGTTCTGTCGGTGGCTGGGGTGTAACGTGCTCGGAAAAGAGGAGTTTCCTGCTCTCACCTGTGCTTAACCTGTACCCTGTGAGTGGGTGCTTAATGCGGAGCCTTTGGAATAAAGCTGTTCAAAGAAGTCTTCCGTTATCTTTTGTCTTTTTTGCTTTGTGTAACATCCATGTCTGCTCGTTCTTAATTCCTTGTTTCTGATGTGTAAGCACTTGGATTTATAAATTACAAGCAAATCTCGAGCTGAAAATAATTCTGTACATCTATCTCTGTGCAGCAGTAACTTAGCGTGGAGGATTCTTTTGTAACGTCATGTCATAGTGCTGGGGGAGCCTGTGGTAGGTGAAGGCTGGTACGGCGTTGAGAGCTGCACAGAGCAAGGCCTGGCTTTCAGAAATGGAAGTGATTGTCTCATTAACAGCAGCAGTTCCAGGGGAGTGTTCCATGGAGCGTGATCTGGTGTTCCTCTGAGTTGTAGTAATGGATACAGTGATATTGAAATACAAATAAAGAAATAGGTTCTAAGGGATTCAAAACAGAATAGTTTAAAAGATCGCGCACTTGAATTTTACTTTAAACTTTCCATTGGATATACAGAGGAATAGGAATGCTCTGTGAACTGGTGAGGTGTGCTCCTCTAATTCCAAATGGGATGTTAGGCACTGACAGCTATTTCATAGGCTGAAGTAGAGCTACAGATTCGATACTTCTTTATGGTTATAGCAGAAAAGTACTTGAGAAAGATCTCTTATTCATGAAAACAAATGCATGATGTAGATATTCCTAATTAGGTTTTTGTTCTCAAGTCAGCGTTTAAGTTGTTGTGTTGTCTTGTAGCACTTTGTAAACTGCTTCCAACACTTCCATGCTTGGAAGGAAAAAAGCATGCAGCCATGCAGCGTATTTAGAGAATAGGACCGCAAATAAATGGTATATGTTGAATGAAATTGGTAGTATTTCCATATGGATGTAGCGTTAGTGTCTACTGAAGGTGTATGCTGAAGGAGTGTACCCAGTTTACTGTCTGGAATGGGCAACATGAAATGAGGTTCTGCCTGCATAACTTTCTCCAAAGCAGGGAAGTTGTTTTAATGAATGTGCCTTGGTTTTGTGTTGGAGTTTTTTGCTGTCACGAGAAACAGGATGCATCCTCGGGACAGTGTATCCACTCACTAACATACAGTGGGCAACAAGAAGCAGTGCAGATATGTTCACAGGCTGACCTATTGCATGTTGGTTTCTCCCATTACAAAGAAGAAACATTCCCGTGAATCATGGTAGCTGGGGTGTGTTCTGGAACCTTTGCTTTCCATAAACCACGAATCCCTGCGATGGTCTTTGCTTACTCCAGTGGCTGGTCATGGTCTGATTTGAAACTTACAAGTTATGTGATGTTACAACATGTGTCTTCTGAAGTGACAACAAGGAGAGGCAACAGGATATTGATTGCATATGGTACTTGAGTTTTACGCATGAATAAATCATTGCTTTTGAATATTCAGTAGAAAACCTTGGTGAGATACAAGCTTTGTGCAGTTTGACTTGGGCAAAATGGGGTTTGTGCTCACACATGGAGAAGTTAATGCATTACAGCATGGCATAGATTTCTTTTATGCTCTTTACTAAGTAAATGGACTGTTATTAAGATACTTTGATTCATAAGAGATCATCTGCAAAACAGTACTTGGTCCAAGTAGGAAGAAACTTTGTGGTGGTGCACAGATCACACCATTAAACTTGAGACCTAGAGGAAGTATGTGTGGGTGTATTTATTTTTGCCATCTTGTTTTAATGACATTTGATCACGATTTTGTCTTTTGTAGTGACTTTCTTCTCGTCTTCACTCCAGTTTTTACAGAAGTAGAAGTTAGTTTGAATATATGATGGACATTCAGTAAGGTAATGCTGCATTGGAAGTAGTTATGTTTTTTCATCAAATCTGATTACCAAATTAGAATTACGCAAGCCACTTAAAATCTGAGTTCAATAGAAGTTTTCCCGTAAGCTAAGATTTGGTCCTTAAATGTGGTTAAACTTACTGGAAAGGTTATGGTGACTTAAGAGACCGCAGTGTGGAATCAAGGAATGAGCAACAAAATGGTGTCAGAAAAGAAATGTTACTGCCATTTTCTTCACAGTTTGTCAGTCAACTGTCAGAACATCTGCTGTTATGTTTCAGCATGTTTGAGGATTGTCAAATGATTCTCCAAGTCTGACTTTCTTCTCTGCATGCCTAAAAATGTCAGAAGTTTCAAAGAGGGAAAGCTGACTGTGTTCTGATGTCCATCTGGAAGCGTGCTTTACATAGAGGTGAGCTTCAGGTGCTGAGTGAGTTCTAACATTACTGAGAATTGAGGAATTTATGCCTTTGGGGAAGCAATTTCTGTTCTAATTTAAACAAAAACAGTATAATTTCCTCTCTTTCTGTGAGAGTCCAACGTAAAGAGCAAATCCTTGAAATATAATGTGATTATTTGTCAAGTATTTCTCTTCAAGCTGCTGAAGTTATCTTAAACTAGAACCAGCGATTTTATCTTGCTGATAAGGGCTTGGTGATGTGGAAAGAATTGAGATTGATTTTGTTCATTCTTAAATTGTGACTGGGATATTAAAGCCTGCCTAATAATGCGTGATAAAGTAATACGTACCAATTAGGTGAAGCTAATAAAAAATAAATGTTAAGTTTCCAAAACTGATCAGAATATTGATAGCAGTGTTCTGCCAGCATCGTAATCTCCTAGGTGAGAGAAGGGCGTGCTCTTCTTTCATCCAGCTGTTCAGAATGTTCTATGTGATACTTAGTGCATCAGTACCAGTTCTCCAAGGCTGTTTTTGTTGTTGTTTTGTTTTGTTTTTATGTAACATAAATCTGAGGACAAAAGAAGAAAGGAAAAAATACATATTCTAAGTCACTTAGGTTTTTTGTTACCTCTTATGCTGGTCCAGTCCCTGTGCAGATGTTAATGTCCACACAAGCAGGAAGCCAGCATGAAAGATTGAGGAGATCGTGGTTTCCTGATGGTTGTCTCAAAAGCAAAAGAAGAAGGGATGTTGAAATGATCTGTGGGATGTTGTATCAATGCTGGGGAATGTGCTTTGTTACATTAGGAATGTTTTCATCTTCTGGGCATTGCATTCTGGTGCCTCATCTTTGACTTTCCAATGTTTGACTTGCTTCTTGCTGCAGAGAAGGAATGACTCAGCTGCCTTTTCTGTCTCAGCTGCTGCTGATCTATGAGCTTCATTCTTACCTTACTACCACATTTTCTATAGCTTGCTGATTCCAAAAACAGTATGATGAGAGTGAAGAGAGTCTGCTCATTTTACTAATGGAAAATTAGACTGCTGTCGAAACTGATTAACCTGCTATGTCAGTTGTACTGGGAAGTCTGCTGGGGAGTCTGTGTGTAAGAAACAGAATCATAGAATCACCCAGGTTAGAAGAGATCTCCAGGATGATCCATTTCAACTGTCCATCTCCCACCAATACTTCCCATTAAACCATGTCCCTTAGTCCACAGGTTTCTTGAACACCTCCAGGGACGGTGACTCATTTGGATTAGAAATTTTTCCTAACGTCCAGCCTGAATCCCCTGGCACAACTTGAAGGTGTTCCTTTCAGTCCTATCACTTACCACACTGGAAAAGAGGCTGACCACCCCCCCTCCCCCAGCCAGAACAACCTCCCTTCGGGGAGTTGTACAGAGAGGTTAAGGTCACCTCCAAGCTTCCTCTTCTCCAGGCTGAACAATCTGGGCTCACAATCAAGTGTAAAATGTGTCCAATATCCAATAGGGATAAGTGAGAAGAACACTCAAGCTCTCAAGAGGTAAGAGGTACAGAAGGCTGTAGTCCTCATGCGTTTGGTTCAGTGCTTGAGTGACAAGATGTAATTTAGTAGTCATTGGTATTAGCTAGCTAAATCAGTGTTGAATTAAGATAGTAATGGGAGTAATTGAATAACAGTGCTTGTGTCTGAAAGTCATCCATCAAACGAAGTTCTTTGAAAGTATTGGTGTGGTCAGACTTTTTCCTAAGATAGAAAGCCAATGTAAGATACAAACTCTTCAGAGTAAATACATGCAAAAGTGCAGGATTTGCTTAGAATTACAGATGTATTCCAGCAGAGGTCTTGTTCACCAAATTCTGGCTCGGTGTTTCTGCATATTGTTTACTAAGTCCCCAGTCGTAGCTCCTAGTAAATAGGGCAACAGTAAAGCTTTTGTAGGTGCCCCTACAATATTACACACAAAGATCCATGTCTCAGAATGACTTTATCTTTACCACACTCATAAAACGATATTTGTACCTTTTTATTGCAGCTGCATTTTTATTACTGTAGTGCAGTGATTGTTAGTGGATGGAAGAAATGCTTTCAGTACTGGGGATAGCTGGAAATGATAATTGATTTATGGCTGATGATAGGATATCTCTAATTAGTTCCTCTCCTAACTGAGCTGGTTGCTGATAGAATACGGCCGTACTTAGTTTGGAGCATCAAAGCAAAGCAAAAATATTCATAATCTTTAAAGTAGTCTCTCATAGATGTTACCAGTGTAATCTTGAATGCTGGATTTAACTTGCTTAACAACATAACAGTAGTAATACCGCAGCCAAAGGAACAGCAGGCAGGTGTGCATTTTATGGCTAACCAAGCCTTAGTGTGCCACCACGTGTTTCTTCATCCATACCAGGTACAGTGAGGTGCAGAAGAGCTTCCTTACTGACAAGTGGGATATTGAATTCTGTTTTAATGGGTGGCTGTGCTACTTCTCAAGGCTCTATGTAATTTATATAAAAAAAGGCCTCTTTTCATCAGGCACCACTGCTTTGATAATTGCTCTCAGACTGTGGATTGTAAGCCGTATCATTTTGGCTGTGTCTTTGGCTAGGTTTGTTTGCAGAGTATTCTCAGGAGCATTTATTTGTGACGTGAGTATTTGTCCATAGAAGTCAGTATCTCAGCCTAGAAGTCTATTTCCACATAGTCCTAGTTTACATTAAAATGTAACCAATGTGTTACTTGACTGCCATCCTGATAATTTTATATCTTTGCGTCAGTACATTTCAGTGCTAAAAATAAAAGTATTCCTTTATATGTAATACTTAATGTGATGCATAAACAGGCTGGAGTTCCAGTTATTCCTGTTCTGAACAGTGTGTGAGGCAATTGTCTGGCAGAGGTGTATTGCCAATGCTTGAATTGTTCAGCTCTCAGAGCTTTTTGCCAGCAGCGCATCCAGGTGGCCAAGAAGGCTAATGGCATCCTGGCTCGTATCAGGAATGATGTGGTGAGCAGGGCTAGGGGAGTCATCCTGCTGCTGACTCAACACTGGTGAGGCTCGAGCACCGTACTCAGTTTTGGACACCTCAGCACAGAAAGGACATGAAGGTGCTGGAGCAGGTCGAAAGAATGGCAGCGAGGCTTGTGAAAGACTTGAGGCCTATGCCCTAGGAGGAGAGACTGAAGGAGCTGGGGCTGTTTAGTCTGGGGTAGAAGGAGGCTGAGGGGAGGCCGTATTGCTCTCTTCCAGTATCTGAAAGGTGCTTACAGCGAGAGGGGGGCTGGTCTCTTCTCACTGCTGACAGGTGACAGGATGAGGGGAAATGGCCTCAAGTTGCGCTAGGGTAAGTTTAGGTTGAATATCAGGAAAAACTTATTTACAGAATGGTTTGTTAAGCATTGGAATAGGCTCCCCAGTCAGGTGGTTGAGTCATCATCCCTGGATGTGTTTAAAAACAGCTTGAATGTGGTGCTCAGGGTCGTAATTTAGAGGAGGGTTATTAAGAGTTGGGTCAGTATGGTTAGGCTGTGGTTGGGCTTGATCTTTAACATCTTTTCTATCCTGAGCAATTCCATTATTCTGTGATACCATATATTTCCATTCATTTCAGTAAACATACAGCAGTTGTAGCAGGTAGTACATACAGCGTGTAGCTTGTCACTCTAATATGCCCGTATCTGATTTCTTAATGCTTTCTAACACAATGTGGACTATTCTATTTGCATGTTATCCCAGAATAACAGCTTTCATCTGTTCATATGGTAAAACTTCTTGTTTTTTTCCCCATAAAGTACTGCAAGTAAGAAATCATGTTATATTAATGTGTATGTTTACACATCTGCAAGATACGGAATCCTAACGCTGACTTTTTCTTATCAGATAAGTTCAGTAACAGGGAGAAGAACATGGGAGGTTTATGCTGACTCCTAGAAGAGTGGGTCAGGATGAGATGACTTACTGAGAATGCCGCAATCATACCAAATTATTATTACTTTGGTATGTGTCAGACTTTGTGGATCAAATTAGTTGCAGTAAATCGCTGTCTTTGTAGAGCACGCTTGGTCTTCTCGTATTCCACATAGAAACTGCTTGGTTACCAGCACTTAACAGCTGTATTTGTCTAATGAAGGAGTGTACTGTGGAATTTTTTAGCCTTTGGTGCACAAGGGTACATCTCATAGCCTTAAAGTTCTTCAACTTAAGCCAAAACCCCTTTAAAACTGAATGTATTTAATAATTGAATTATTGTTGTTGCTGTTAATTGGACAATTGACAAATGAAAATGGTGTTTTGGAAGAAGACAATGTACTGCTCCTTAAATGAGCATAATTGAAATATACGAGTTGTCATTTTGGGGAAAATTTAGCCTCTACAAATTCATTTTCTGTAATTTACGGTCTTGCTGCTTCTTGTTTGCTAGCTGTGGATTTGGAGCATGAAGATGAAAAAGGATTAATCACATCTTAGAAACAGGGTATTCTCAATGGGAAACAAAGAGCAGCATGTCGTTCTTCAAATAGGAGCTATATATTTTAACCGTGAAGAAAATAATAACTCAGAGAAATCCTAGCCTGTATCTTAACAAATATTACATAGTAGTTCCGAGCCGTGACCAACTAACTGTGGAGTGCTGTACCTCAGGTGCTCTGCCGCTTTGCAGCCTGTATGTGCAGTCGTGCTTTTGTGTTATGTTTTCACTTTTCTTGGGTCATAAAGAAAGCTTGGTCCTTAACGTTTCTACCTCATGATTCTATTATTGGTTGCACATGTGTCAAGTGTCACATATCTAATATCAAAGTTAAAAGCTGGATATGAACAAATATGTATATTTTAATCAGAAACTGGTAAGTAATGAATTTAGGAAATCAGATATAGAAGGCCTCGGGGGGGAGGGGAGTATTTCAATGTTCAGTATTCAGGACATCTGGTTATGAGATTTTCCTGTTTACTGGAGATTTTTCCGATCAGGAGCTATGCTATAGATGTAGCTAGTTTTGGATGCCAAACATCGGTTTCAGTGCCAAGTAGACTGCCTACCTACTGAAGTATTTCAGTTTCGTAACCTGGCAGCTTGATAGGAGATGGCATATTATTCCCATGACTAAATACCGTAACAACTTCAATGACTAAACTGTTGTGCCTCTGGAAATATGAAGAGCAAAGCCTCGGACTCCCTAATGCGTCACATGAATGTTTGATACCTTCAGCTGTAGTTAACTGTGGAATCAAACATTTGACTCTTTTGGGGACGAATCAGTCACATTGGTTATGTTTAATAATAATTTGAACTGAGCTAATTTGCATGTTAGAAGTAGAATATATTTGGAGGTGTGGATGGACTTCATGTTGCAGAGAAGATGTTCAACCCTGATCTTATACGGTGTGTTTCATTGGGTGAAAAAGTGAAGTATTTTGTGACGTGCTTGTGACTTGCTCATCAGCCTGTGGAAGGGAAGAGGGTGATGTACTGTCAGTTACAGTAGCCCAAAGAGAGGGAAGGCCAGAGGATACTTTTATCAGAAAATGCTGACTCCACTATCTGTGGAATAAAACCTGTTCCAGAAACTCATCTTTACATTCTGTGAATGTTAACTGTTTGTGAAGTGGAACTTGTGGAATGATGGTCACCACCCACTAATGACCCCTGGAATTTGCGGGTGGAGCCACTCTGCTTTTCAGTTGGTTTCAGCTAATCGGTGGAAAGAGCACAGAAATCTCTTTCAGATAAATCAGGCAACGTGTGGTTTCAATGATAGGCTGCCTTGCCATTTCTGTTACTCAGAGAGTGGAAAAAGATTTTTTTATACTGCTCTGTGTGGAATATGCCTTTTTATAGTTAGGGCGATCTTCCAGAATCCTTGTTTTGTTTCAAGATGCACTTAGAATTGCTTGCGTTAAATATTAGAGACAGCAAATAGCCCTTCTCTGCTGTTGTCATTCCTTTGCCAAAAAGAATTCACATAAAACAACATCTGGTTTCAGCTTATGAGGTGGATATGTCAAAGCGGTGTTAGAATGTGGTATTTATTTTCCGCAGCTTTGAGAAGTAACAGAATCATGTAAACTGAAGAAAGCTGCCAACAGTAGTGGAAAAATAACGTGGAGATGAACGATGTAAGTGAAGTAGAAATCAGTAATGTCTTAATGATCCCACTGAGAAGGATGGGGACTGTAATAGTGTGGAATCAAGTCAGCACTTAGTCCAGAGAAATCTGCCTAAGTTATAATACAGAAGGCGCAGTGATGCTTAGGGATGTGAATAGGGAGCATCCATATTTGAGGTACTGAGAGTGTACAGAGTGAAAATAAAAGCCTGCAACTGCTAGTAGGTCAAGTTAGAACGCTACACTGCGTGTTCCAGGCTAAGTGCATATGATACAGTGCAGTTTCTCTAAAACTCTTCAATGGCTCTCTTTGCTCATCTGTGTTGCTGTTAGACTTTACGTGCACTTATGAGACGATGGGCACAAGGAAGTGCGTACAGACAGCAGCATTTCCCAGTTAAGTTTTTGTACTTTGCTTTATTTAAAATAGTTTAGCTGAGAAGACACCTCCGCTTGTGCTATAGATTAAGTCCCTAAGGTTTCTGCTTCCTTTCTCCTTTTCCATCTCTAATGTTGCATTATGAGTAATAATCGCATTAAGTACCATCATTTTGTTCAGTCACCTGGGAGCTGTGCACCTGCAGAGTTGTTTTAATAACAACAATAAGCAAAGATCATAGTTCGTTATGAGTGATTTTTTAGTTGTTAAGCTATTGTTTCTATTAGGTTGAGTGTTAAGTCATCACACAGTCCTGTAATACGTAGCCCTGCAGAGTTTTAACAATAGTCTTGGCTCAAATAAATGAGTGCTAGGCATCATGACTTCTGTGGAAGTCTACTTATGATGGGATAGAAATGACACATTCTGATTCAACTGGCTGATCATTCGGCTGATCTTCCTGTTCAAATACGTGCAGGTATTTCTTGTCACGGGTCAGGCAAGTTAGATGTTATTTTTCCATCTGCTGAGATGTCTTTATGAAGACTTGTTTGCTTTTAAATTGTAGAAATGATCATTAAACATCTTAAACTGGTAGGGCACCTATGAGGGAAGCGTGCCTTGCCTCGGTCCTATTTTTCAATGGCTTTTGTGGTGGCTGTTGTAAATGATTATTTTTAAGAAAAGCGAGAGAAGCTATCAGCTTAGTAGTAGACATGTTGAATTCCTTCTTGGCTTGTAGGGTCAATAGATGATTTTAATGGCGATCCTTTAGCAATTAAAAGCTTATCAAAGGCACTCCTTTTCATGTTGTGCAAGTGTTCTAAGGTACCATCAGGGCGGGATGGATACGGTGCTTTAAGTTACATCAAGAGTGAACATACTGCTGCTGGTCTTAATGCTTCATTATAAGCATTCTTATGTTCTGTGTTGTGGAGAGAGTTAGAGAAGTTTTTCTGGAATAATTTTCAGTACAAAAGTCGTCCATTTTTTTGGCGTTACTTGAGTACATTTTGAAGTGGCCGGTTGTGTGTATGCTGTAGCTGAAATAGGCTGTCGGGCTGCAAATCAGCCAGCTCTGGTGCTGCCTCCAAAGGCAAGGTTGCTTTTTTCTTTTTTTGTGGGGACTGCAGTGTTTGTGCAGCTGCACGGTGAAGCAGATAGGAGAAGTAATCTGTCTTGAAAGTCATCTTTCTTCTTTTTCTGAGCTGTTTTTCAGCAGAATCTAATTGTACAGCTGCACAGCGAACAGATCAGCAAACAGATCGACTGGTATGCAAAAATGGTTTTATGGGAAGGATGAATGAATGAAGCAGTAGGGCAGGGCAGGAGTGCTGTAGGTGCAAAGGCATCTTAAAATATTCAACTTAGGCATTAGTTCTGGCAAAAACATATGCTTATTTTCAGTGGAAAATTGAAGTGCTAAAATGCCAATGGTCCTGGTTATTGTTTTCAGATATTGCATTTTTACACGGAACCCAACTCAACGGCAGAATGTTTACACAAAATCACTCCAGCTCCACTGTAAATGTTGTGCATTAACAAGGCATTATAAACTGTGTAATGTTTATGTACAAAACACAGAAAAGTAACTCGTAGGTAAGCAGATCTGACGCTTTAAGAGGTTGTATTCATGGCTTTTTATGGTATTTGGAGCTATGAGAAGGATGCTGTATTCAGCAATTCATTGCAAGTAAATGTCCTTCTGAAGAAGGCGGCCCGGTTATTTTCATTTTGACCTAAAACAAATGCCCCTTTCTGTACAACTGAGCTACAAGATTACGACTGCGTTCATATGGGATCATTTTCTAGTGCACTTGGGCTTTGGTATTTCAAATACTTCAAATTTCCAGTTTTGAGAACGTGTTCACAATGTGCTCAGTTATGCATAAATGCTTTCCGTGCTATATGTCTTATCTGGTATTAACTTAGCAAATAGGGCTTGGATCAATTAGTTGATGGTGTGTTCCTGCAGGGTGCCCCTCCTACTGGGCTGTAGGTTTTCAACTGAATGAGTTTAGCTTATATCCACAAACCCGTGTCACTGAATTTGGAGAGGGAAGAAAATACGGGAGATGGGTGAGAACTAAAGTTAGAGGTCGTTCACTGTAACTTCTATGTCTGTAGAGTGTTTTGTGTTAGTATATGCAGAAGCTCATGTCAGCAAAAGACTGTTAAAACAAAATGGGATTAGTACTTTTATTGTTTTGTGGATTTCTTTAGTGTCTTTATCAGAAATATTTTGATTTCTCTTGGAGGCGTATTATTTAAAATTTCTTATTTTGAAAATGGGTGTTAGATTAGTAGGAAATGACGCTCTGGCGTTAGCTTAAGACTGGAAATCTAGGAAATAAAGAGTCGATGATTTGAGCTGTTAGATCCCCGAGTTTCTGGACAGAGGAATAGTGCGGAATATTGGAGGTGTAGGGGGGCTGCAGACATCACTTTTGCATGTAAATCTGAGTGAATGTCTGCGATGTGAGAGGTAAGTTGTAATTCTGGGAAGAAGAAGGAAGTGCCTTTATGTGCCTGTGTTTTAATTCAAGAAACGCGCATCTCACATACACAAAACAAAAAGAGAGTCGTTTCTCAAATTGATTTTACTCTGAGAAGCCATTACTAGAAACTAATGACAGAAGTGCTTCAGTTATCAGTACTGAACGAGGGGAACATCTTGGTTTGTTAAGAATATCGCTCTGTCTGTAAGTCTGTTTGTCCTTCTCTGTGCTCTCTTGTTTTAGCTGATTTCGTGTGTTTGGTGTCTGTGTGGTTTGCAGCTTCTGGAGGTTGATCGAGTCCTGGTAAGGTACTGCAGTCATTGCAGCATTTAGGCTGAGTACTTAGAGGTGTCTTTCACACCGTTATTGGTTCTTTTTCACACAGTTTCAATAACTTGATCCTCTGCAGATAGAATAAAAAGGCAGAACATTATTGTGAGAAAGCATTGAAAGAAAATTATAAGAGAGAAACGTAAAGGAATACTTGCAAGGGCAGAAATCCAATACATTTATTTCATATGTTTCTTTTAATTAAAATTGTTGGGGAGAAACAGAAGAAAAAGGGGGAGTGGGAGGAGGGGAGGGGAAGTTGAGCACTTAGGCTGGTCGGTGTTTGTATACTAACAAAAATGCTGTAATATGCGGGTTATGCGTACTTCAGTGATATACCTAATTGTCAGCTGAGCTTTAATTTTATCTGATTGCATTACTGGAATCCAAGGGTGCTGCTTGAAGGGTGCTAGCTGTCAGACCGGTTTTCTACTTTCAGTGAAGCAGGTGATGATAAACAAAAATGTCCCCCCAAGTAACGTTCCTGTTCGATGCCTTAATATACTTACATATACTTACTTTCTACATACATTTCACACTACAGGTACGAACCGGGGAATGATTGAGATGGTAGGATCTGTGAAAACATGTCAGGAATTCAAGGGGGGGATGAGTGGAAAAGTGAAAAAATCATGCCCGCTTTAATTAGAGATGTATTTATTTCAGCAGAGGAAATGCCAGAAGGAGTGGTGTGGCATAAGAGATGGTGTGAGTTTTCCATACAGAACAGGTAACTGATGCTGATGTACTGCTCGGGTTCTTTGGCCTCCAGCCTCCCATGTAAAAGCCTTGTTAGTGGGTTTGCAGTCAGAACTGCATTGAGTCAGAATCATTTGCTTGCACTCAACAAGGGGGCACTCGGCTGCATTTGACAGCCCCATCTACATTTCCTTAAATGTCAGCATGCACGGTCGAGCTGTTTATCTTACCCATTGTACACAGGCACAGTTACTCTAACTTGGAAGCATGACTTCAGGTGGAGTTGTCCCACTGCCCTAATGCATCCCAGTAGTTGAGCCTCATTTATTGGCAGCCCAGCCCAGCACATCATGTGCCATTAGGTCCTGTGTGTTCTGGCTGCTGCAATTTCCAACGCAGGCTGTAACTCAGGGATGTTTGCTCATGCATTTGTCCCCGCTGGGTGCCCAGCCATCCCTGTGCTGTTGGGGAAAGGACGATGGGCAGCAGGAATCACGAGTGCATAGAGTAAGGCCAAAGCTTGCAGCCATAATAGCTGGAATCTGTTCCACCTTTGTAGCCTTGTCCTCAGGCAGCCTTTCCACGGTCTTTTGAAAGGATTCAAGGCTCTAAATGTGCTTACACTGAGATGAGCTGCCTACAGTTTGGTGTCACTGAAATGTGTCAGATTTGGACTTGTGCTTTCTGGTGTTATATACGTATGAATATTGATGGGCATATTGCCTGGATATATATTTATAATTGCTTAGCTACTAATGAAGCTTGCGTAAAAATGAAATGGTTAACCTACTCTTGTCCATTCTTCTATTAGAGACTTTTTAAGATATGTTTGTTTTGTAAGCATCTTCTGAATGGTAGGAATTAAAATGGAAGATACAGAAGACTATTGTAGACTTAAAAATGTGCCAAGGTTGTTATTAGTTTAATTGAAAATAGGCATTTAAATTGATTGTGAAATAAGTCTGATGACACTTAGCTCTTGAATTGGAGCAATGAATCGTGGTCATAGATTACAAGCTTTTAACCACTGGGGCATTGAGAAAAGGTACCGTTCAAAGCTAAATACCGCAATTATACATGCATGACTGAAATTTCAAAGTAATGCGTTCGTAGTATTGTATGAGATGGTCACATGGAAAAGATCATGAGGTTGTGAAAAGGATTATGATCATGCTTATCATGCTTTAGTCATGAACTTCCTGGTGGAGACATTTTAGTCTGAATTGTGCTGTTTTAAGTGAGAATAGTTTTCCTTTGCTAGTTCTGGTAATATTACCGTTATGTGGCAAAGGGAAAGAAAAGGTGTCTTACCTATGAACGTGGTATGCTTCTATTAACTGAATTGGCTGACAGTGGTTTTGGTACTGAGACACTGGAGTTAATGAAAGAGTAAACAGTTGGCTAAAGAATTAGAATATGCTGCATGTATTTACCTAATGCTGCACCATACAGGCAAGCATATATACACGTTCATATTTCTCCCGGGGCTTTTGCCTATCTTGGGTAAATCTTAACTTCTTTCTCCAGCCTTTGGACCTGGTCCTTCACATTGAGTAACATTCCACATTGTAAAGCGTCAGTCTGTACAGAGGTTTGTAACCTGTTTTTTTTTCTGCTGCATCAACAACAACTTATGTGCTTAACTGTGTCCTCAGAGGAGAGTGGAAGGGTTTCTGGAAGGTGCTTTGAGATGTTTTCAGTGTTTCTTGTTTAATCTCACTGTTAAATAGACACTATGAGTGGAAAAAAAAAGACCATGTCCAAGTCTCCTCAATGAATTTTGGGGGTGAGCTCATCCTCTTAAACTTCTTGGATATGTTTGTCAGAGCCCTTAACTCAGACTGCAGTGATTCCAAACTCCTGATAGAAGAGCTGGTTATGAAGGCATCATATAAATGATTGCCCATGATGTTCCTTGTATCAGTTTGGATACAGAAGGCTCCAGCTGACAGATATTCTTCTGATCTTACATCTCTTACTAGGTCAGAATTGCAAAAGAAGATTCTGCTCTTTTTTTCTCTTTCTCCTTTTTTAAATGACTTTTAAGGTTCCAGAAGGTGAATTTTCATCTTCTGTGTTTTTAGAGGTTTACAGGAGAAAACTTTGTCCCCATTATGACGTGTTAACTAATTTATTTGCTGTATAAAGCTACAAAATGGCAGCCTTTTCCTATTTTCAGTTCTTGTATCTGTCAGCCTGTTGAAGGCATAGATTTTTGTGTGATGTGTGTGCCTTTGTAGTAATGTGATTCCAAGTGCTTAAATGCAAAGCATCAAGCTAATATTTTCAGAAATTAAAATGGTTTGAAAATGGTGGTGGTTTGTTGTAAGGCAATTTTCCAATCAGGTTCACAGAGCACAGGCATCAGAGCTGGAGAAGAATGAGCGCATACACCATTTGTTTTATGAAACTGGATCTCATTTTAGGAGAGTTTGATCAGCTCTAGTTGAGGCTCACAGAGGGAACAAAACTTGCTTTCAGCGTAAAATAGGTTCAAAGCATACTTGATTTATTTGCCTGATACTTTGCTAAGGTGTCTCGACTGCATATGGATATATAAAAATCAGGGTAGATGGATTCCTGTGCTTATCCTTCCTCTGCTTTCAAACATTGAGTATGTAAGTAGCGGTGTGTCAAAACCGTACTTCTGTACTTACTTTAGTTTTTGTATTTTATTTTTTTGGTCAGCAAAATGTTTACATCATTTGAGAAGTTCCATGCTTCTTTCTTCTTTTCGTATGTTCCTTTCTTGATGGGAGGGCATCACAGAATTGTAGGGCTTGGAAGGGACCTCTGGAGATCATCCATTCAGTCCAAGCCCCTGTTAAAGCAGGTTCCCTACAGCTGCTCACACAGGGGTGCACCCTGGCAGGTTTTGATGATCTACAGAGAAGGGGACTCTACCACCTCTCCAGCAGCTGGTTCCAGTGCTCTGTCACCCTCTCAGTAAAGTTCTTCCTTAGGTTCATATGGACATTCCTGTGCTCCAGTCTGTCCCTGTTACGTGTACTTAGAATAAATGCTATAAATGAAACACAATTTACTTGGTTTTCTATCAAGGGGTACGGATTAAAAAGCCTTGGCAGTGCTTGAATGATGGTTTTTATATGTATTTTAGAGGGTATTCTCTGCACTGAAAAAGTCTCTAGAACTTAAACATCATAAAATGCAGTTCCTGGTTTGTCTTCAGCTTTCTAGTTTTATATCATTGCGAAGAAAACTTGGGTCTTTTTCTTGAAGCTACTTTTGTAATAATTATACAAATACTTGTGTTCTTCTTTGCAGATTTTAGAAAATGAAAGCATATTTTGTGATGTAGTTAATAGTTTTCAAGTCTGAATACACATTTAATCTGATGTTGTTGCTTCATTGTTACCTATTGTTGAGAATTAAGTTTCTTATATTTAATGCAAGGTAGGATATGACTTTGCTTTGGTGCTGTAATTTCTGGAAAACAGTGCCAACTGTGTGTGTCTGAATATCGGTATTGTTCAAGTTGAGTAGACATCCTTTGTTATTGATAAACTGTGGAAGCAGTTTAGCCACACGTAAAAGAGCAAATGATACTTGAGCTTTCAACACTATTCTTCCCATCATCGCCTTAAAACGGAAAATTCAGACCATGGCAATATTTGGAGTCTTCTTATTCTTTAAGTTGTGCTTTATGGAAATTCTTCAGTGTTACCAGTTACCGTAGGCACAGATGCTTCTGAAAACATAAGCAAAAATGTTCTGTTCTGCCTGTAAACGCTTAACTTCCCCTTGGAACTGCCTCTTGTAAGTGTGGCATATAAGTCTATGTATCTGAAATATGCAGAACCTGTTGTCTCACTGTTGGATTAAAAAAAAAGTATATTTATACAGTATCCATATTAAAAAACTGTTCTTCTGTGAATGCTAATATCAAATAAGTTTAGAGTCATTCAGTTGCTGCAAATAAGTACGGGAATGAATATAATGTTGAGAGTGTTTTCACACCTAACTGCTTCCTCTTGTATTTCTTGTAGGAAACAGAGATGAAGGTGCACATGCACACAAAATTTTGCATCGTTTGTTTGCTGACATTTATCTTTCATCAGTGCAGTCATTGCCATAAAGATGGGCGTGACCATGGTCCTGAAGAGGGACACGAAGACCACCATAACTGCTATCAGATCTCAGAGACGCCCTACCATCAGACCGCAGGATCGGAATCTACGCCGAGTAAATTTTCAACGTCGGAAGCTGAAAATGAACAGAAATACTACATAGAAAAGATTTTTGATCGTTATGGTGAAAATGGAAGGTTGTCCTTCTTTGGCCTGGAAAAACTGTTAATGAGCCTTGGTTTAGGAGAAGTGAAAGTAGTAGTGATAAATCATGACGATATTGGCCATGATCATGTTTCTCACCTGTATGCTTTAGAAGTACAGGAAGGAAAGCATTTTCACTCTCATAACCATCCTCACAGCCACTCAGATTCAAAAAACCAAACCGTGGTCGGTGTGTCCGAAAAGAGAAATCATAAATGTAACTCTGAGAGGGATGCCGTAGTGTCGTCTATAAAAGGTGATGGTAAACATATTCATGACCAGAGTCACCATCGCCATCATCACCACCCTCATCCGCATCATCATCTTGACCATAACGGTACACATCATTCTCGTAACGATTCGGTTATTCATAATGAACACGGAGTACAGAATCACGGACCTTCCACAGAAACAAACACAACACAGGACCAGCGTGAAAGAAAGCAGCGGAAACAGAAGAAAAAACGGAAGAAAATCAGTGAGACTTCAGGAGATGCTGCTCAAGACTGTCCTCCAAACCATCACCTAGGTGATCAGTGTGAGCACAATCATGTTCATAAACACGATCATGTACACGACACGTCTCACTTTCACGTGCACCATCGTGAACACAGTGGAGATCGTTCCACTAATCACGGACATCAGGATTCCAGCCTGGGCAGTGAGGATGGGCATCACCGTACCAGCAAGCGAGAGGCACCTTGTAAACACACGGGTATAAGAAAGCACACTATTTCAGCACGCAGTCGTAAGGATCGTAATGAAGATGAACGTGATCGTGAAGTGGTGAGTATGAAACGGGGAACCGGTAGGTTTTCTTTTGCTGTCGTCAAATAATACTTGAAGATGC
Source organism: Excalfactoria chinensis (assembly GCF_039878825.1). Taxonomy (NCBI): domain Eukaryota; kingdom Metazoa; phylum Chordata; class Aves; order Galliformes; family Phasianidae; genus Excalfactoria; species Excalfactoria chinensis. The sequence continues at coordinate 32,112,451 of NC_092831.1, forward strand.
TTACCCACAAACGAAGCGGAATGAAATGTTTGTTCTGTCTGCCCTGTTCCTATCTTTCTCAGGTTGTATTGCCTGTTTGTCTCTGTTTTAAGGGAAAGGACATAATTGAAGCGTTCTAGCATATTTTCCAACGTGCTTGTTTCTCTTTTCTAAAAGGCCATGGAGCAATTTAGATGCAGCTTCTGTAGGGCTGCGCGTGGTGTGAGCTCCTTCTTCCATTTCTCTTTTGAGCATCCACTATTTCTTCCAGGTCCATACATTTATTATCCTTATTCTCCCAAAGTTTAGAGCATGAGCAGGATGGTTTAATAACAGCGTTTTAAGTATAGCAGTATAACAAGGGATGGAGCGAGTGACAAATTAGTTGTTAAAGTGAACTGAAAAGGGAAACACTAAACAAAAGAGCATTGGTGGGTAAAGAGGAGTAGTAGAAAACCTGGCTTGGATCGGTTTACGTTCTGTTCCTTTTTTCTTGCTCTTTCTTAACAGTTTGTACCGTGTAAGCGTGAAGAAGAAAATTTGCTTTCATTGACATTTATCAGCAATAATATACATGTTTGGGGACTGAGTTGTATAATGCAGATACTTGTACTGTAGGTTCCTCTTAAAATGCACTGTAATCAGCTGAGGCTAATTGAGCATCGATGGAATGTTGTGGACCATAGTTTTTCACTCCTGTGTGTGTTCAGAAAACATGTGCTTTTACTAGTTTAGTGAAATAGTTGCTTCCATATGTAATTTGTTTGTACTATTTGCTTGCAGTGCTTAAATGTTACGCAGCTGCTACGACGCTATGGTCTGGAAACCAGCTCTCCAATATCTCCTGAATTTTTTATATATATGTGTCCTGCTCTGCTATACCAGATTGACAGAAGGCTTTGTATTGTACATTACGATGAGCTTGAAGATTTTATGAAAAGTAAAACTGCATCAATTGAGAATGAAGATAAAACAGGTGCTTCAGGTAGGTTTGACATATCCAAAGCGTTTTGATTTTCTTTTGTTGTTCTTCTTATTTTTTTGCATTGTGAATATTAACTTAAAAGTTTGAAACATCATACAGCTTAGCATTGACTGCTGGGTAAAGTAATGTTTAGAAGAAATTTGAGACTGTAGGCTCCGTTAAGACAGTAGACAAAGCATAATTTTGGGGGGCATCGTAGCTTCTCCGGAGGAACCGTGATCCTGGGAACTACCCACTTGAATTCGGCTAAACAGACCCCGTCCAACCTGGTCTTGACTGCTTCCAGGGATGGGGCATCTGCGGTAGCTTCTCTGAGCTACCCGTTCCAGGTAGCACTTCTGGAGATCAGCGTGTCCTCCCAGAGTTTGGATTTTTTACATCATTTAAAATTTTACAACTTAGGGTGGCTGAGATGGTTCATACGTTTGTCCAAAAGTTGCAGTTACATCAGCATAGACTTTCTTACCAAGTTGGACTGGCCTGTATTAGTTTAGGGATAGAGAACAGTGCCTTTATCGGTACATTCTCCAGAAAATACGATTAAAGGTGTTTTTTACATTACTAACAAAGATGATCTTGTTATACATAAATCTTCTATAGTGACGCAGTATCTTGTAAACTATCAAAAGATTGCTGCAAAGTAAACATCCTGCACATTTTATGTGGCAGCAGGTCTTTTGGTTTTGGGTAGTCTCGCCATAGTAAGAGTTGACCCTTGTCTTGCCATACTATCAAGAGGATTTGTACCACAGCGTTCAGTGTTTTCTGCCAATTAAAATACGGAAAATGGGCATAAAGCTGTCATGTTGCACATTTTGAAACAGTTTAATTAGGAAGTTTACATGGTTGAGTGCTTCTTATTAAAATAATGCGTTTTCTTTCTCTGTAATGAGTAGGTTAATGAGTAGCTGAACTTGGACGATCCTGTAACATTTTAAGATACTTAATTTGCCAAATAAGTGAATCTTATTGTGGACAGTAACATACCAACTGGTATCTGGTGTTTTGCATATAAGCAACGTTAGCCAGTTAGTTGTAAAAATGTGTGGATTTTGAACTTAATGATTTGGTTTTGAAGACGAGCATTGACCTCTGATATAGGTCAACGTGAGGAGATAAAGATAAATCCTGAAATCTAACACTGTCCCTGTATGTGGTCTTTCTAATTAGAATGAGACTTTGGGTGATGTTTCATTCTCGCTTGTTCAGTAAGGAGACTAAGCGGAAAATACCAAATATTACCTAGTGTTTGAGGGCTGTGGGAGGTGTTCTTGCCCCAGCTGGTGTCAATATTCTTTATTCTGCGCTTAGCAAAATTAGGAAGATGCAGGCCTTTTCTGAACATGAGGTATTTGTGCTTTTTTTTAGTTTTAATTAAAAGCCTTCTAAATGCATAATAGAATAGTCCTGCTTCTGTTTGCTCGTATTACCTTGTAAGATTTTCACTAGGTCTCACAATGCAGTTATCTAAAGCAAAGTAATTTAATTAAATGATGACCAAAAGCTTCTAAACCGTGTAGAGTTTTGTACTCCTATTACAGATAATTTTCTGATGTCTTGTGTTACGGAGGTTTCAAAGTCTTCTACATGCAACAGAATTTTTGTAGTGTACCCATTGGAAGAGGTTGCATCCTTACCAATAGAGCCTTCCTGCAGAGCTTAAATAGAAATGTCTGCCTTCTATGAATCTAACTAATCTGTTCAGTTGAGAAGGTTCTAGATACCTAAGACAGGAGCAGGCAGGGGGCTGTATAATGTGCGTTAGTTTTCCTCTCTGCCTTCTCACAGCCCTGTCTGTTCTGCAGCCATCCAGAGGCCACGTAGACTGTCCAACTGCTGATGTACAGTCAGTCAGAGAAGTAGATCCCTGTATGTTCTGTACCTAGTTCAGCTCTCTATTTCAGTACAACTCGAAATGATCTCAAATCACTAAGTAGACACATTTTTCAGATTGGGAAACAGAACCTTTTCCATGTCAGATAAGCACTGCGGTTTTCCTAAACCCTGTAATTATTTGAGGATGTACGTAGCTGTAGTTAATGGACAAACTGACATTTGTGTTTTTTCTTTCCTAAGTTGAGCTCACGTAGATCTTAAGATCTACTGTAGTCATCATCTCAGTAAAGCGATCAAAATTTGTCATGTCTTCATCTGAATAATCTTCACAGTCTTTCCAGTTGTTGAAATCCATGCTGAGCCAGTTGAGCTTTGCCCTCTCTTTTGTTAACCTTGGCCATGCCTGACCAGAGTCTTTTTTTTGTAAACAACACAAGACAGATCTGTCCTTTTATGCTTTGATTCATTTGGTCGACTGAACAGATTGATGCTACCCTGCAAGCATAACTCAGTTCTTCTGAAGTAGGGCCTGAAGTTGTAGCAGTTCACTGTTTGCATGAATGATGAGATGACCATATATATTGGCAAAGGTCTTTTAAGTGTGCTTGAGCTGTGCATTTACAGAGTAAAACCCTGTACCTCCGAAGTGAAACAAGGCGATTTTGAGAATATAATTGCAGCAGTTTGTCTATCAGCACGGTAATACACACCTGAACGAGTATCTTGCCCCTTACTAAGGGAGCAGCGCAGAGAAATGATACAAATAAGCACTCAGCAGTTTTTTTAAGGCAGGGATCAGTTAGAGCTGCTGTTAAAGAGTATTTCAGGTCATATTTACCCTGTATATCTGCCTGTGCAGATGCCAGCATTCCTTTGGAGCTGACCATTCCCTGGATCCAGGAAAGCCGCAATGGAGCCTTTCTTAAAGGTTGCAGATAGCTGGCCTTGCTCAGCTTTGCAAAGAGTCTATCTGTTTTAATTTACAGACATCTGTGCAGCGTGGTGCAGAGCAGCCATGCTTCGTTTGCTGCCCACTGTTTGAACAGAGGTCCCTTCCAGAGGAAGTTGCCAGATCACCTCCATCTTGTTTTTTCCACAAACATTTTATAAGCCAGAACATAATCAACTCATTTCATTAACTGAGCCTTAAATAGTATTCCGGGGTCTGTTACTCACCAAGGTCTTTTATTGCTTGTGAGCTTTTTCAGTGCTTGTAATATTGCATATTAGTTCTACTTCGGTAACATTTGAGTGTTTTGGTTGCTACAGCTGTTTGAAATCTTTCAATACAATTCTGTTCAGAGTTATTAGTTGTCCTTTCATATTCGGATGTGACTTTCTCAGAATCTGTTTGTATGTGTATGTAACTGTGGGGTCATCACCTGCTTTTGCAGTTAATTCTTGCTGTGCAGTTTGATAGCAAACTCTGACTGATAGTTGTGGATCCGTATCACTCTTAAGAGTTTTAGTAGCTGTTCTAACAGCTTCTGAAGCCGATGGCCGAAGTCTGAGAGGAGCAGAGATTCTGCGTTCTCATTCTCATGTGCCTCATCTTAATCACGGTGCCACGTTTAGATACGGTATCATTCATAAAAGCACGTAAGCCGTTCAGAGATGTGTTTGCCAGATCTGCACTGTGACAGATGAAACTTCAGCCGGTTCACGTAATCTCCATTTCTGGTGTCCGTGTAAGACTGTTGGTCATTTAACCTAACATCGTAACACCCGTGTCTAGATTGGAGATTCAGTTCTGTGCCAAACGGCTGTAGTTTTAATTTGGGCGACTTGTATACACACTTTGTGATTTGGTGTTCAGTTACATCCTTACTCATCCCTGTCTCTTTCGGCTGGGCTTTTTTGTTGGGTGTACGTGGCGGAAGTGCTCTGGGGATGAAGAGCTGGGTGGCGGTAGTTTTATTTGCGGGGTATTGCTTCTGCTCTAGATCTACCTCTGAATTCCCGTTTTCTGACCTCCTGTTCTTCGCTTCTACATCTGATTGCGGCCCTCACCTTTTCACCACTTCCTGTTCTCTTTGCACTGTCTGTCCATTCCGGTATATGTTGCATGCTTTCTAAAGCCTTTTCCAGTCCCTTTCTCCTAGTGGATATGTTCTTATAATGTTCACATTTAAATTGGATTGTTTCCTTTTCTGCACAGTCAGAGGACACGTGCACGCTGTGTATGAATGAATATGCCAAAGTGATATTTAAAACAGCGGGCGGTGTTGAACCAGACAGGATGCAGCAGTCAAGGTTCTAGCGGCAAAGCCTTATTAGATCAGATCTGTTGCACTTTTGGTGCAAATGGAATTCTTGGGACACGTGACTACAAACTTAAATATTTCACTGAGCAGCTGTAATATATTTCTCCGCTCTCTACTCTGTGCACCTGTTTCCCAAGGTGTTTTACCCCGCTCAGTCAAAAGGGAGTGGACTTTCACATACATAAAGGAAGTAATATCCTGCACCGAAGTAACACAGATGCTGATGCTTGTAAAATCAGAAGCTGGTAACTTTAAGGAAAGTCATGAACTGGTAGACAGTATTAAGAATGAAGCTAGTAAAGAAACTGGAAATACCTGAAACGTTTAGGCTAAAACTTGAGAGAAATAATTAAAAAGTTCAATGTGAGGAAATTGTTTTTCTCGAAACTTCTCAGCCCAAGCATTTAACACGTGTACAATGGGAGCTTGTAGCGAAAATTTTTAGAGAGCCATTATCTTTTCTTATTCCATGTCACTGTAATAGGTTACTCTTCATAGTGACACTGATAGTTTTCTTCTTCATCTTCATTTTCTGTATATACGTTACTCTTAGTTTAATAAAGTTGCGTGTTAATTTCTGTTTCCTGTTGTAAGCGCACTTATTTTATGTGTATGGCTGTGATATCATGGAGAAGATGCAACTCATTAATATCGCAGCCACCAACTATTCCCGTGTTTGGGATTTTGGGACTGTGAAATTCAGCAACTGCACTTTTGGAATCAAACAGCTTTTACTGTTCTTTGAAGTGTCTGTGGTGGGACAAAAGAGAAAGTATTGCATTAGGGTGAGGTACTGATTGCAAGAGGCGTGTTTCCTTGTTCCTAGGATCTGTTTCTTGTGCAGTTCCTTCTTTTCTGCGTTGTAACGAAACTTGCTGGTCTCCAACTCTCTGCGTTGTATTGATTTCAATTTGTCCATTATCACTTTTTCTGCTAATGACAACCAATTTAAATTTCCATAAGAATCTTGTGAAAACCGGATGTTACACATGACTTAAAGCCTGCAAAGTCATAGTAAGTTAAGAAAAACAGCTGAGGGTTTTTTTTTTTTTTTGTTTCAGCGTGAAATTGTTTGCGTTTGTACTTAATAGCGGGCTGCAGAGTTAAGCTGGGAACTTAAGCCAGGAGGATCAGATGGACTGTTTTGTTCTTGGCAGATTGTACGCTAATGCTTTTCGATCTTCTGCATTGTGATCTAGTCTGCGTTATTTGTGCCGTGGATTTGAGTGCTGTCTTGGTATTTTTCAGCACCTTTTGAATGATCGCACAACTTAGGTTCGAGGAGAGTCACCTTCTTAAGAAATAGTTGAAAGTCTTTAATCAGACTTAGAAGTTTTGGAAGTATTGTTCTGATAACCGTTCTGTATCCGTTTCTTCCCACAGCCTGGGTTTGTGGTATCATCTCTATCACCGTCATTAGCCTGCTTTCCTTGCTAGGTGTGATCTTGATTCCCATCATTAACCAATGGTGCTTCAAATTTCTTCTAACTTTCTTGGTAGCTCTGGCTGTAGGAACAATGAGTGGAGATGCTCTACTCCATCTGTTGCCGCATGTAAGTATCGCTTTTCTAACGTTTTATTGTAATTTATGTGCATGTTGAATTTATAAATGCATGGCAAGTATTGATATAGAAATGTTAATTGACGTAGAAGAGTACTGTCTTACATACATCCTGAAGCAGTATTGGAGTTGCCATTAAAACAAAGCAGATTTCTTAAAAAACGAACAAACAAACAAACAAAATCTAATAGAGCTGTAGTTGTATGTTCATAGCCAGACTTGTTTCAAAATGTTTTAAAACACCTATGATCAACGATAGTATTTTGAAACTAGCAGCATTACTGTCTCTTGTTGGTTGGTACTCGTGCATCAGTACCACCTAAAAGTATTTCAGGGGATTCAGCTTCCTGCTTACTAGCTTTTGGGGAGAAAATAACTTCTATCTCAGTCAAGAAATTGCCCGAGCTCCTGGGAAGGTAAGCATGTTTTCATTTGTGACAGTATAATGTAATTCTTATAAAGAATGGGAAGTATTTCCTAAGTTGTCAGTTATCTTTATCCTGTCAACAAACAGTGTGATGTTTTCTTGGTGTAAAGTGACATACAAGTGTTTTTGGTTGTATTCCAAAACTGTCTTAAGACTGTAACTGATCGGAATAGTTAAAAACGTGAGGTTTAGTTCTTAGTGGGAGTGCAGCAGCTGTAATTTGCGAGGCGTTCCCGAGTGTTTCTCTGACTTTTTTTTCCAGCACAGTGACAGAAAAAAGCAAGAGAGGTGGTTGTTGGCTTTTTTTTCCCCTTTCTGAATATTAACTGTAGGAATATCAGAGCAATGAATTGTCTAACAAACCCTTTATGTGGTAAGGTGTGTTTGTATGAAAACAGTCTTTCAAAGCATTTTTAATACTGCTTGTTGGGCGAGGTTACACATTTTGCCTTCTAAGTTTCAAGCCGTTTAGGTCCCCGGTTGCAGCGAGTCACACTGTCTTCTTGCTTTCTTTGTAGTCACATGGAGGCCACAACCACAGTCACCACCATGGCCAAGGTCACGTTCATGAACACAAGCATTCTCATCGACATGCCCATGGACATGGGATAGAGAACGAAGGCTTTCTAGAAGAAAATGATCCAGTACTGAAAGGTCTTGTGGCACTCGGAGGCATTTATGTTTTGTTCATCATTGAACACTGCATAAGAATGTACAAGCATTACAATAAACAAAAGGTATGTGGTAATAAAATCGAATGCTATTTTAAAAATCTTTCAGTTTCTGAGTCTCGAGGGAATTGTTTGTGTGATGAGTGAGCTTGTGCCGCTAATCCACGTAGTTTGATTTCATGTGAGGAATCCCCTTTTCAAAAAGGTTGCATTTAAGATAAGGTAATATGGGAGGACAAAGTTAGCCGGGTACATTTGGAAGTGGACCGGAGCAGAAGAAATTACAGCTCGTTGTCTAGGATTCTATCATCTCTTTGCAAAAATAGGAAGTACATAAGGAAGAATTGATAAAAGAGCAAGACAGCTGTCAGATGGTTGACGAGGAACACTGCAGCGTACTGCCAGCCGATGGTGCTGGTGTAACAGAGATATTTATGCCATGAAATGCAAAAATCTGTAGACTGTCTGTATCATGTAAATCATCTAATCCGGGATTTGTAGGTCCAGAACCTCTTTTTATTCATGGTAGTAGAATAATAAGAGTTTCAATACTTGAGGGCCTACGTGACAATCCACTGCAAGTCAAACCGTGGAAGATCCATGTCATTTCTGCAGTCTATAAATTTTTATCGTGTTTGCTTCCATCGCTTGACTTCGAGGAAAAAATGAACTATAATGATTTCTCCCAAAAAGAGTGAGCAAAAATATCACCTTCTCTAGTTTTGTATCAAACTTGCTGCTGCCACAGGACAGGTAGCAGATGACTTTCTGTTTTAGAGAAAGAATCTATTAGATCTTGTGATAAAAGCTCTTACATTGTACATGTCATCTTTGAGGTTAATTACGTAGTTAAATCCCTTAGGCTACTTGGACAGATCTGTGTTCACTATTGTATGGGTCACAGACAGGAACATAGCCAGCTTTTGTCTAGTGGCAAACATGAGGAAATCATAGGAGTTTAAAACTTAAACTTGAACAGGAGCTGCTCTTGCTACGCACGTGCCCTCTCAAATAAAGCGAGCATTCATGTGTTTCTTGGCCATTACAGCATTCTATGTCATATTGTATTCTGTTAAAGAAGCAAAATCACGTGTGTTTTTCAAGATGGTTAACAAAATTTCTATTTGTATTATTTTCTTCTATAAATCAGTTGCTAAACCTTTCCTGTTACAGAGTAAGCAGAAATGGTGCAAGAATAAACAGAGTGAAGAATCACCAATTGGAAGGAAACTTTCAGATCAGAAATTAAATAATAGACCAGACGCTGACTGGCTTCAGCTCAAACCCCTTGCAGGTAGGCATGTGTTTTCAGTGTTTTTTCTGACTCTGAGATTCAAAGTAAAGACATGTAACTTTTGGCATTTAGCGTGTGATATCTTGCACAGTTGTGCTGCTATGCTGCTATTATGCAAATCGTTGTTAATAAGACTTAATAGGCTTTGCCTGCACTATATACTTTGTCTTTCTGAGATCTGAGAGCGCAGCGTACACTTCCTAATAGGCCCTGCAAGTGGTTCTCAGACTTCTGAAGCGGTCAGGGTTTTGGGTGGCTGTGATTCATTGTTCCTGGTCCAAGAGTTGTATTTTTAAAAAGTTTTTTAACAGGGTTGAGCTAAATAGCACACGTCACCTGAAGCAGGATGCTCTGTTAGATTTTAAGATTCCAGTCTCTGACTGGTTATCATTTGGCTGAGAAGGCAAGCAAAAATAATGTCTTCTGATAAACATGATGGGGAGTCTCGGGTACTTCTCAGGTATCCAAAACAACTTTCAGTCTGAATGCTCAGGCAGTACTCACCCATATGGAATGACAAGGCACTTATCTTGAAGGGGAAGAGTTTTGCTCCATAAACTTCCCATTCTGTTGCCAGCAGAAATTCATTTGCTGTTGAAGAATCCATGTGCTGTATTTGTACAAATGCAGTTCTTCATCCGAGGGGTTTGTAGAAGGAAATGTTAGGTCTGTGGCCTTCTCCATTCAAGCAGCTGGAAAAAAGATTTTAAGAATTGACATAGCACGGAAAGGTTTTCACATTGTGAGCGTGGTGATACGTACATTGGAAATGTCTTCATTTTCTTTTAATGAACATTCAGAGTTTTACTTCTAACCGCACAGTTTTATAGCAGTGTTTCTCTGAAAGTATGTTCAGAAAGTCTGTTGCAGTAAAGGCACTGGAAGCCTCTGCTGAATTTGAATGTAGACTGCAGCACCCCTACCACAGACATGGATGATCATTCTGAGTGTTTGTTAATCCTACACATTATGTCTAAGAGCCTCTTTATCTGGAAGTTGTCTGAGCCACTTCATAGAAGTTCTGATCACAGTTGATTTCTGCTGACACATGCGTTGAACTCTGTTAAACAAGTAAATTCACTGTTTAGGACTGTTTTTGTTGTTTTTTGTTTCTTTTCTAAAACTGGTTTTGTTTCCTGTAACATAGATCTCCAATTTAATTTATCAGTATTTCAGAAGTGTCGGCAGACTTAAAATTCACACATGTGCAGCTTCTGCATCATTTTTAGTGTCATTTCTCTGTAAAAATAGGTTTGAGCGACTGCTAGCAGCAGCATAATAAGCTACACAGAAGGGGTTTACTGTATGACACAACTGTCTGTCCTGCATAAAACATGCAGTACAGAAACTAGTTAAAGATCTGTTGTGGTGGGCTTCTGTGACCTTCATATGCTGTAGTTATAATCACATGCATATAGCAAAATTACAGGTACAACCCTGTTGGGCTAAAACTACACATGCTGCCTTACAGTGGAGACTTGTAAATGCTGTATATGCAAGTTACTGAAAGACAGGGTACTTACATCACTATATTTACTTCTGGCAGAACATTTACCACCCTGTCAGTAGATCAGGCTGAGTTAAAACACTGCTTCTGCTTTCACAAAGCAGTTAAATTCTTAGCTCGGTGCTGCCATAAATGATGGTGATACTTTAAGTAAGAATTAATGTGTTGTTTCTCTCCACTAACTTCAATGTAGGGGCAGATGACTCAGTTCTGTCAGAAGATCGACTTAATGAAACTGAACTGACTGACTTAGATGGCCAGCTGGAATCCCCTCCCAAAAACTTCTTGTCCGTAGAAGAAGAGAACAACATGCACCATTCTCACAACGATGTCTTACGTGCTGCTCAGGAACACGATCTTCATGATTTAGAGTACGACAGCCACGGTGAAGACAAAATGATAGCTAGAAAACACAGTCACCACTGGCATCACAAACACTCCCATCATTCCCATGGCCACTGTCATTCTGGAAAAGACCTGAAAGATACGGGGATAGCTAATATTGCTTGGATGGTCATTATGGGAGACGGCATTCACAACTTCAGCGACGGCTTAGCAATAGGTAAGCAAAACCACAGAGCACTTCTCAGCTGTTTACTACCTTGAGTAACTTCGATTTTTACCAGTGATCACAGCAAAGATTTCCAGTTGTCTTCTGCTGTCATCGGTTGCAATTATGTCCACTTTAGTGACTGTTTCCACCAAGATTACCGTATTGTTGATATCAGCAATCTCTGTCAAATTAAGGTAGGTACAGAGAGAACTCCTGAGGATCTAAGGAGTACCTGTAACACATGTATTTCTTGTTTGAGTCTCAGTATTTAATTTAGAGTAAGGAAGACAAAATGCTTGAGAATTACTTTTACTTAAAATTTTATTTGTTTACAGTAATATTTTTGTTATTAATATCAATATATAGTATTAATATCAATATACAGTATTAATATCAATATACAGTAAGTAATGTGGTGTGAGTCTGGTTGGCATGTGATTTCCCTCTTCTCTGCTGAAAAAAAAACCCAATAAGCTAACTACTGTTTTGTTTTAGAATTATTGTGGATTGATTTCTAGCCCAACGTATAAGAAATTAAGTTACCAGACATATGAACAATTACAAGTCTCATTAGCTTAAAAATCAGCTTATATTCATATAAACATCAAAATGCTATTTGACTTTCTGATTTATTTCATTAAGGTAGATACACAGAGTGTGCAGCATTCTGAACTCTGTACTTACCTATGCACCTGTTTTAAAGGACAAGGGACACGCTATTTACTCAGACTTTGAGTTCACAGTGAATCGTTCTGTGTTATCTCCACTTCTCTCCCAACAATTTTCAAGTAGAATAAGCTCGTAACAAATCCTGTTCTCTTTTAAAGAAGTTAGGCCTCAAAAGCTACTGCCAAAATGTTTAATGGGATCATTGCGCCGTGTATTGGGAGCTTCACTGCATTAAAACTTCATTTCTAAAAACTCTTGTTCCAAGTCAGAACAGCTGATTCTTGAATACACTGCAGATTTTACAAATGCTTGTATCAATCTGTCTAATGTATCAAGTTTTAAGAAATCCATAGGTTTCTAAGGGAAGTTTCAGTTCTCCCTCTCTAAATTTGTGCCTTCACACTTTTTTTTTTTTTTCCTCTCCTGTTTGACCAGTTCATTGCAAGCTCTCCTTTTATCTTTTCTCTTATAAAGTACAGTTTACTGTCATTTTTCTCATCTCCAAATTATCTGAGGTACAAACTTCAACTGAAAAGATACTTGAAAGAAGTCACACACAAGTTTTTCTTACTGTCTCCCAAGTTAAGCTCAGTCATGTTGCTGACAGCGCGTTAGGAGTCACAGAATTGCACAGAATCACAGAATGACCCGGGTTGGAAGGGACCTCAAGGATCATGAAGCACCAATGCCCCTGCCTGGCAGGGCCACCAGACTTCCACCTTTACTAGATCAGGTTGCCCAGGACCCCATCCAACCTGGCCTTGAACACCTCCAGGGACAGGGCATCCACAATGTCCAGTACCTCACCACTCTCCTAGTAAAGAACTTCCCCCTGACATCCAACCTAAATCTTCCCTCTTTCAACTTAAAACCATTTTACCTTGTCCTGCTATTATCAGCCCTTTCAAAGAGTTTACTCCCCTCCTGATTATAGGTACCCTTCAGGTACTGAAAGGCTGCAATGAGCTCACCCTGCAGCCTTTTCTCCAGGCTGAACAAGCCCAGCTCCCTCAGCCTGTCTTCCACCCCCTGATCATCTTCCTGGCCCTCCTCTGGACCCTTACCAACAGCTCTATGTCTTTCTTGTACTGAGGGCTCCATACCTGGACACAGTATTCCAGATGGCTTTGGATTTCCAACCCGAAGGGCTGTTGTTCTTGTGCCTTCTTAATTAGCCTGGTGCGCCTGAAATGCTCAAACCATGTAGAAGTGGTGCTGTTTGTTGGCTTGTTGTCTTTCTGTCTCTGTTCTGCATTCTCTCCTTTCAGGTTTTGCCATCTGATAGACCTGTGTAATAAAGTACACAGCATTAATGCACACCAGGGTACTTCCAGCATAACCAGATGTCTTTGTGTGTTTATATTAAATTATATTAATTATTATTATATTTTATTATATATATTATATTAAATACTGGCATATCTAATGAATGAATTTGCTATCTGAAAAACTAATATAACATTTGTAAATGTATTTTTTTTCTTTTCTTTCAGGAGCAGCTTTCAGTGCTGGACTGACAGGAGGAATTAGTACATCTATAGCAGTATTTTGTCACGAGCTGCCCCATGAATTAGGTAATCAATTATATTAAAGTGGTACTTCATAGTGGTAGACTGAATGAATGCAGATATGTAAATGCTGTTGTGATACTCCTGATAGGTGTAATGCAACACAAGGGTCACCAGAGCTTCAAAGAGTGATTGAGCATTATTGTTTTAACTTAGATAACGAGACTATCAAGATCAGTTTGACAGGCATCTAGCTACAGCATTCTGTGAAGTTTTTTTCAGCATGCTTAAAAAGGTATTCAGGAGTATAGAGGGTGCGTTTTCATTGCTATACCTCTGCATTTTGTATAGAGGTACACATTTTTCTATTGCATTGTTTTCCAAAATGTCACATATCATATGGCAGATTGCAGAACGTTAAATGTGCACGTGGAGGTTTTCGTGTAGATGTTCAGGAGAGTCTTTGTGGCAGTGAACACTGAGGCTAGCTGGTGCGAATGGCTATGTAGATAAAGCCTGTAAGCGTTGTTGCTAGTGCCTTGGACTCTCGCCCTAACTGAAGGGTTGTTTCTTGTGTGCTAGCTCATCACTACGAAACCTGTGCTTCTGTGAGCCATGAGGCACAACCCAGGATTTACAAAATAACAGCTCAAGAGAGGAGCCGTTGGCTTTTCTTGTTTGTCCATAGCATGAAATGGTGCCAGATAAACCATGCGTGCAATCAGTTTTCTTAAGAGGTTAAGCCGCTAGCCCTGAACAATCAAGGGGTAAGGTCTAGCATGTACTGAAATCCAACAGAGGTGGCAGGTGAAAAGAATTTTGAATAGGCAGCTAAGTAACGTGTACAGATGAGACATAACAGACAAGGTGTTGATGGTTTGACAATGGTACTGTACAGTAGTTAAATATGAGTGACAGTAAAGGAAAAAAACAAGTATTGCTGCTCTTAATCACATTAACCTGGCAATCTTAAAATTAGCTCTGTCAGTGAAGTGTTTTGCAGTATATACTTAGGATTTTCATTCTACATTGAATAATTAATTACTAGTATATCATAGAATTGTTAGGTTACTTACCTTCCTAACCTCAAGTCCTTTTCCGCTCACGTTCATGAGAGTTCGGTTGGAATGGAGTAAAACTGTTGGAGCTAGTTCAGACATGAACTTGTAGTTCCCTATAATACAGTAACTTCATCAGAGATGTCCTGCATTGAGAGAGATACAGGTTAACTTGCTGTGTCTTAAACTAGCAAAATGATTCAACACAAACATGAAATCACACCCTCTGAATATAACTCTGTTCTTTTCCTGTTTCTTTTCCCTGTTTGTCAAATTCCTTGTCACCTTTTGTGCCAACTAATGCCTTGTGATCCTCTTAATGAAGTTGATAAGCAACTTGTATATAGATAAGTAGTTACTGATAAAAACTAAGGCCCTGTTTTCACATGCCTTCGCCAACCTTTGTCAAGTAAAGGCAAGTCTGCACACACATCTTCAGCAGGAGGACCGGATCTAGAGTGCCCTATTTAACTTGAACAGTTAATTATCATTACCTTTCTGCCTTTCAGTGTGATCATAGAATCTTAGAATCACAAAATTGAAAAGGACCTACAAGTTCACTAATGAATCGTTACCTTTAACTCAAATTTTAAGCGAGGCCTTGCTGCAAACCGAGGTGTTAGGAGCGTTGATTGTCCTGTTGTCCAGTGTTACAGTGGGACAGAATCTGCTCCTCTCATGCATTCCTAGAGCTTTGCAGTACTAACAGACATGGGGAACCTGACCGCCAGTGAAGACAGATTCAAAGCACTCGAGCAGCTCAGCTTTTACCATGTCTGAGGAAACCAGTCTCCCTCTGTCTTCCTTTATCAGAGGGGAAATGCTTTCCTTGGTCTGTCTCCTCCTGCATACGTACCTGCAGAACCCCTTCTTATTTTTGTTTCACATCTCTGACCAAGTTCAGCTTGATCTGTGCCTTAGCATTCCTGATCTCATCTCTATACGTGTGGACAGCATCTCTCCATTGTTTCCAGGCTACACAATCCTGTTTATACTTCTGTCCATCTCCCTCCTTATCCCATTTCAGCTGCAGGTCTTTACTCAGCTGTGCCAGTCGCCCACCTGCGCTCCATTTCTTCTGCTGGGAGATTGAGAGCTCTTGCATTCTCACAAGGGTGTCTGTGAAGAGCTGCCAGGTCTGTTCTGTTTCTGTGCCCCAAGGGACAGTTTGTCTGGAGACCCCACCCAGCAGTTACATAAGCAGCCCAAATTTGGCTCTCTTGAGGTTCAGGGTCCTGTCTCTACTTTTTGCCAGGTTTGCGTTCCTCCAGATCACAAACACTACTATGTTAATGTCACTGCAACACTGTACTTAGGCAACGCCTCAGTTTCCCAAGGTAGTAAACGCAGGCTGAATTAGCTACTCGCTGTCCTTAGGAGCACTGATACTAAACCACTGTCTTTTGTCTTTACTTCAGGTGATTTTGCAGTGCTGCTTAAGGCTGGTATGACAGTAAAGCAAGCTATTGTGTACAACCTCCTGTCAGCTATGATGGCTTACATAGGCATGCTGATCGGCACGGCGGTGGGACAATATGCAAATAACATCACCTTGTGGATCTTCGCAGTCACTGCAGGCATGTTCCTCTACGTGGCATTGGTTGATATGGTAAGACGATGATGATTTTTCTATTTTCCTGGTGCAAACGAAATAAACTTTTGTCAGTAAATAGGCCCCAGGGTCAAAGTTGCTATTATCTGCTAAGTCAGTCAGTGCTTTTGAGGTCTTGCCACAGAGAAGGGCTGCATAGTAGAGAATAACTCTTCATGCAAACACAGACATTCTGCCATAGCCTGTAGTTACATAATAGCAGGTTCCTTTAACCTCTGTGCTGATAACTTTTTTTATTCCTTTATGTACTTACACTGAAGACAGAAAGCATAAAGAAAGGCAGTAGTTTTATTCTTTGTACTTTCCCTTAGACACAGTAGCATCCAATATATTCTGACTATATAAACAGTAACAGGAAAGCCTTTACTTACTACACTTGAAACCTCACCAGTTTTTTGTTCCTATGTTTTCTTAATCTGCTTTCCCCTCTAAGTCCCTGTTTGCTGATACTTAGTAGGAAAAGAAATAAAACTGTTTGTAGCTTAGCTGAGGTCTAATTAGGTGTGACTTACCTTGAGGTATTCTTGCATATGGTGGAAGTCAATCTGATTAGGTGTAGTTCTAACATACAGTTTTCTTCCGGCTGAGAGGAGGTAGTACCTGAAAGTAACTCAAGAAAGTTTAAATTCTAAAGGCTTTACATGACCTTCTGCTGTCACTTACATGGAAAAAACAGAAATTTTCTCAAAAAAAAAAAACAGAAATGCATAAATACATATATAGATAGATAAATATAAATATAGTTATCTACATAGATATATGTGTAGATAGATGATTAATTTTTTTTTTATTTATTTAATTTATTTTTTTCTCACATATCTGCAAAAAACCACAAACTTTCAGCTCCAAAAAGGGGTTTATTTTTGTTCACATTGATAAGACCGGTCTCAATACACGGTGATAGAAATGAGTCATATCAAGAGCTTTTAAATTGAAAAATTCAGTAGTCTGTAATAGAGATAAACCATTTTCATTGCAGTGGGTTTCTTTTTATGTTTAAATTTTCAGTGGATTAAATTGTCAGTTTAGCTATCTCTGCACTCAGTGAGTACACAGGTAATATATTATATGGAGTGTAATCAATAAGGAAACAGAATATATGTTGGAAAGATAATAACATCAGAGAGGAATAGTTAGAAACAAATGGAAAGTTTACCTGCATCCTGGAGACTTCAAAAAAGAGGAACAATCTCTGGAAAGGGAGCCTCCCTAGTCCATTAGGACCCTAAATAGGGTCTAGGAGAGGTGCAGCCAGGCTTCACCCCTCCCATTCACACAGCTGAATTTTCACCTGGGCTCGCAGGGCTGACTCATTGCTCATCTCAGGTGATCAATCAGAGATTCAGGCCCTTATGCAACAGTTCCCATACAGTATCTGGCATAAATACAGTCATGCGTGACTGCATAGGTAGTATATTTGTCTTTGTAGTTTATCTGGTATTCTAATAATATAATAATAATAATTCTAATGTGTTTTTATGTAGCATTCAGAACTATTTTAGCCTGTGTTATGATAAGCTGTAATAGAGACTTGTGTTGTATAGCGAGTGAAGTTTCTGTTTGTTCTACCTAATGCTGGTTTTTTTCTTAAAATGTTTTTTGAAGAGATGAATTGACAGAAGCATCCTATAATGAAGGGAAATTCCTTAAGGTTATTTTTTGTCTTGTCTCAGTGGTTTTGTAGGGTGCTTTGGAATGTTTATTTTTACATCTTCTGTCTGTTTATATTTAGTGCTTTTGTCAGTGCTATTTGACCTTTTCTTTGTAGGTGAGGAATAGCCACAGCTTTCAGAACTTTCTACACGTTTGTAAAATTGCTCTTGTGTGACCTGTGGCGTATATGATGAACTTCATTATTCTCATAATTAAAAGGAAATGCATATGAATATGTGTAAAACATTTAAAAGTACAAAAGGCTGAGTTAATTAACCAAGGCCTGTCTTTATAGCTACGTGGGTACTTTTAATTGAGTAAATGAATTTAAAGCATACGAGACTGCTCCTTTTCCTCATAAATTGAAAATTAAAATAGATGTGTGATTCATGAAGAACTGCAAAAGGGCTCAGTGAAAAGAATTTTTGGTTTGTTTAGTAAATATGTGATGCGTCTGAGAATAATTTTTTAAAGTACTGTGATGATCGGATGTAGTTTTAACTGTGTCTTGGTGGATGGTTTTTTTAACTGAACCCTGAATTGTTTATCCTTTTCCAATAACTCTCCTGTTGTAAATTGGTTGGAGATTTGATAGAATAGAGCTGTTATAACTTCTTGATTATTGCTTTTTGTTTTAGCTTCCAGAAATGCTTCACGGAGATGGAGATAATGAAGAGCACGGTTACTGTCCCGTGGGGCAGTTCATTCTGCAGAATCTAGGCCTGCTTCTTGGGTTTGCCATCATGCTGGTGATTGCCCTCTACGAAGATAAGATTGTGCTTAACATCCAGTTTTGACCTTATTCTGGTAATCGCTGTGGATACAATATTATTACTGTACGGCTTAGAGTCTGCACTGTTTCACTGTATGCACATTGCTTAGAGGAAAAGCAGTGGCTTGCACTACTTACACAAATACGGCATACTCATTTCTGTGTATATTACCTGCTGCTTTTTTCTGATTCAAATGATATGAGATTGCCCGAGCGAGTCTTCTGTACTCCAGTAACTGGCGGTTTGGGAATAGTAAATACCAGAAGTAAATGCCAAGTTCGGTGTGCTGCTAGATTATGTAAAAAAAGGAACGTATGCATTTGGGGAAATGCCATTTTATATTTCATTTGACAGAACCCTGAGAATTTTACAGCTGAAATTCATGCCTATGCAAGGAACCTGAGTACGCTTTTAGTACCGCGCAATTCTTAAGCGGCAGGCATATATATATATGTGTGTGTATATATATATATATCCTTCTATCTGTCCATATATATGTATGTGTATGCGTGGTGCTTGTTCCTCTGCATAGTGGTGACTTAAGGTATTAAATCTTAACGACAGATGACTGGAAACCACTGTGCTGTCTTAAAGTTTAAGAAAAATGGAAGCCCGAAACCGTAAGGCCGTTTAAATGCGTTGAATACACGCTATGCTGCACTCCCTCATTTTAACTTCACGTGTAAGAAGGCAGGCTGTTGCAATATACGCTGCAAAGTGCTACGATGTCCTGTCGAGGATCGCTTTGACGACTGTTTCCTGACTGGAATTTGTTTGATGTTTGTTCTTTGATATTAGTAGAAAAAAGCAAATTGCAGTAGAATTAGTGCTAGCTTGGGGAAATCCCCGATGTTGGAGTTACTGAGCTATTCCTGGTTCTTTTCTACAGATGCTAAACATGTATTGTGTGCCACTTGCAGCATAAACTACTGAAGAATTGTGGCTGTGAATTTGTGCAAACTCTTAATTTAATAGAGAATCAGTATGGGATTTTTTCTATTTTTTTTTTTTTTAACAGTTACGTTGGACTGTTTTGTCCTACGTTAAAAAAAATCAGAAGTACATCAAACGAGCTAGTTGCTGAACATGGGAACGAAGGTTAAATTACGCTATGTGCATGTAGGGTTACTTACTGTTCTCTGTTTCTATAGTGCCTCAAGATCAGACGTTGTGGCACCAGCCATTTCTGTAGGTGAGAGGATGAAGATTTCTACTTCCCACATAAATGGGTTCCTTTCTATAATTTTTTTTTTTAAATGTTTTTGGTGTTTGATTATTAAAAAGCGTGACAGATCTGTTGTATGCATAATTGGGAAGAGTAGACTGAAAACTTTTGGCCTTAATGTGCTGGGAGCGTGTCCTGGTTCGGATTTAGCTGACATGACTGTAATGCCAGACTTGAGCGAGTTCATCTTGTACCCGTTATCTCCTTAAGGGAAAGCATGCTGAGGTCTTGAGGAGCGCGAGTCGATTCTGTAGTTCCACTCCTAAGCGCGGAAGTAGCCTTTCCCAAAACATGCAGCTTACCATCTCTTTTGTGTATGCCAGGTAAGCTGTTTCTTGACTACGTGCTGTAAGTTCAGTTTCAGTCTGCGCTGTCAGTGTAGCTGCTGAAAGCGTATCGATCCGATCAGGTAAACACTGCACCTGCCGGTCGCTTCGTTCCATTTCAGGTTTGTGCATTTCTTGTGGCTTGTTACTTTCTGAAGCTTCATAGGTCAGTTGAGCTTTCAACGAGAGCAGCTTGTGTATTTTAAAGGTATTGGTTGGTTCTTGTCAGTATTTCTTCCTAATGCAGTATCAAGGAACAGTATTAAGGGTCCATTGCAAAGAGAACGGTTTCTTCAGTGAAGAAGCCCAAGCCTTGAGTTGAGACATGCAGGCATTTGATGCTGAGAACTCGGGTTGGTCAGTTAGGTTTTTTTTTCTTTAAAAACATTTAGCTTCGGACCCTACTTAGCAAATACATTCTTGTTAGCTTCTCTTGGCTGAATTTGTGCAGTGCAAAGATCCTAGGTGACTCTTCTTTTCCCCCGTGCTCACTGTACATCCTTGTGTACCACTGTCAGAGAGACTTAAGTCACGGCATAAGTACCGAGGATCTCAGCTTCGACAGCTTACATTGTCTATGTTTTGAACTGACCCTTAATTTTATCACTCTGTTAACTCTGTCAAGTATAAGGGGGCCATGTGGTTTAACTGATGTTTTTATCAAATTTTGGTTGTTGGTTTTTTTGTTTATTTCTTTGAATATTTTTCAAAGGAAAAATTGTTTTTTTGTTTTTTCAGTTAGTATCTTTCCTTTTTTATTAGTTGGAGTATGGTTTTAGCTTAATACACTGCCTCCATAGGGAAATAGTTAACTTCCTTTGAAGACTGTCTTCAGACAAGGGAAGACATGGTCTTTCAAGGCAGGTACTGCATTTTTTTCATTAAATAGATATGTTGTTTTTCTTTCATTTTGAAATATTTATTTCAACTTTCGAAGGGCAGCGTAACAGCTGTGACTTCCTTTATAGGTTTTCTACCAGTACTGAAATACAGATAGAGTATGCTTTTAAGTCACATTACAGACAATCTGACTTCCACTACATTTCTACTTGGTTTGTACATTCCATTCTGCTGAATCCAGAGTCTCATCTAATGCGTATTTGTTGGAGGGCATGTTATTTGTATATTACAATGCTGTCACTGTGTGACATCCCATATGAATTTCGATGTAGATCACATTGCACTCGATCTGCTGTGATTATGCTTAGAAATACTGTTGTTGCTAGATGCAGTGTGATTTTTATATTTTTTTTTTTTAAATGAAAAAATCCCCTCCTGTTAACAATTGAGTCTTTGGTTTCAAATGCGATTATGTCCCTGTAAGATACAGCTGAGCTATCAGTCTTTTTGTTATAACTAAATCTTTGTTGGGTTTTTTTGTTTGTTTGTTTGTTTTTTTAATTTTATAAAGCTGTAAAAGATCAAATGCTGTTCCGTTCATTGTCAACAGTGTTGTGTTCATTTTTATGTATGTTCCTTATAAATAAGGAGCCTTCAAGAAATAAAATTATTAAAGGAGCAAGTACTCTTGTTGGATTTCATGAGGTTTTATTCTGTATTTTAATATTGTATATGTCATGAAATACAAAGTGTGTTTTGTTTCTTCTTTCATCTGGATGCTGAGTTGGCTGTTGATGTGGCCTTTCAGAACTGACAGGCTTTCTGCGCAGGTGATCTAGAAAAGGAACCCCTATTAATTGCGTGAGGTTTATGAATTAAGTTGACATAATAACGCCACCCCCCGTTTGATCCAGTGTTCTTCTGGTTTATCGGATGGGAGGGTCATTGCAATGACAAAGTTGGTGGAATGGCCAGTGGTTGACAGAACCCCTCTTCTCTCGCTGGTCTTGTACACCGGAGCCAGGTAACTGGGTCGCTGTGGAATGTCTGCTTTCTTACAGGGCTTGAGCCATATCTGCAGCAAAGAATAATCCTTTTTCATATGGGTGTGAAATAAATAAAGGGGCATGGGGTGGAAAACTTTATCAGCTGGGCCAAAGTGTTTTTTAAAGATAGGCCTGAAAATCTGTTTCTTGTTTACGCTTTTCTTTGCAGATAATGTAAATATATAATATAATGTATAACAATATAATAATATAATGTATAACAATATAATAATATAATATATATTATATTATGATAATAATATAATGTAATAATAATATATCAATTATATA
This sequence comes from Excalfactoria chinensis, assembly GCF_039878825.1. Taxonomy (NCBI): domain Eukaryota; kingdom Metazoa; phylum Chordata; class Aves; order Galliformes; family Phasianidae; genus Excalfactoria; species Excalfactoria chinensis. The sequence continues at coordinate 32,134,529 of NC_092831.1, forward strand.
TATAATTATGTGTAATAATATAATATATAGATTATTATATATATTATGTTTATTATATATAATAATATAATGTATAATAATATTATGTAAATAGACTAAAATGAGTATACAGATGCTACAGAATGAATTACACACTCACCACAGGTACTGTATCATAGAGGATTTTTGGATGAGATTCTCCTAGCTTTTTAGTTTCTCTGTCCCAACGTGCTCCATCCAAAAACAGTCCCTGGATGTAAACACCTGAATCGGTGGCATATGAAAATGTTATCTAATAGCAGTTGTCTAGCAATGTGTGCAGTCTTCAACGTATATTGAGAGGGTGGAGGATTAAACAGAAAAAGATACAGGACATCATTTTCTCATGGGTCATTATTAACTTCTCTGCATATAATGTATTATTGAGAACTTGAATCAGTTTTTCCTAAGGAGATTTGATCAGGTCTCAAAGAGGCTTTCAGGAGTTAAACGTAATGGTTTGAGTGCTATTGTTGTTTCAAATTGTAACTAATTAATACCTGCAAATTTAAGGTTGGGTTATTCTAATTTGTGTTTTTCTTTATTACTTTATTTAACTAATATTTTAATACGTTATTTTATTTAACTAATATTTTAAATATAATAATATGTGATACAATATATGACATCTCTGTTGTGAGAAGCTGGTAAGAAGTGGGAAGTGATAAAAATAAATAGCCTCTGTTGGTGCTATTGAAATGCTTGAAGGAAAAACAGAGTGCTTTTAATGTCTTGTGCAATATTTTGCCTCTTTGCTATTTTGTGCATTTCATGTAGGGGACAGTGCTTTTCTGTACATTTGTTAATTGACTTAACGAACTAAATATGTTAACCTAAGTGCTTAACTGTTGAGTCTGCAGAGTAATGTTAACTAACGACTGCATGTAATTACCATCCTCAGGTGCAGTGTCATATTCCTTATCTTCCAACACTTCATAGTCAAATGCTAGAAGGTCTATGGGAATAGTGTACTTTCTGGCATAGTTTTGCTGGGCGCCTGTTAGGAACGCTTGTGTGAAGAAGAATCCTGAAATCCAGAAGACGGGCGGCATTCCATTTTCATACCACATCTGCAACAGCAAATGCGAGATGAGGGAGTGGGGAAGCATTTGTTTTTTGTGTTATATAGAAAACAACTTGTGAAAAATAGCCAAAGAAATTTCTCCTTCTGTGCAGCCAGAGATGTATTTTCTGTTTCATAAAGCGTTGATATTTTTTGCCCTGCTCAGCAGGAGCAAGATAGTTTGTGTTTAAAATCAACACTGTTTTTTTCCTAGAGCCAACAGCAAGAAGAAAATAATTGTCTCAGATGAAACCAGAACTCACGCTGAGGTGTATGTTAGTGTTCGTGGTGTCACAGTCTTATTAGATGACGAATGCCAGTCATCTTCAGTTGATAGTGGTTACTAAGCCACACAACGGTGCTGAGTCTCGAGTTTGCTTTTTTATTAAAGGTTCGCGTGGGGGATTGTAATTTTACAGGTGAAAAGCCCCTCTCCTGGTCACTACCTTCATTCAAATTTGTTACATTGAACGCTATTATTTCACTATAAGGAAACAGATTTCACCTGTGTGCAAGTGGAGGTAGATAATGAGCAGTGATCCCATGAGAATCTTTTATTAAATGACATGAGCAATGGAATGTATTATGCCACTTATACACTGTACATCACTTGTGTTAGGTTACTGGGATGCCACCTGAAATCCAATTTGAAACAGTGTTAAAGAACTGTCACAAAGGGCTGCATGATTACCTGTAGGAACTTCAGTCTACTCAGGAAGTCATTCACATAGCTGCCCAGGGGCTTGAGGCTTGGGTAAGACTTTCAATTCATCCAGAGTGCTGGAATTTTACCTTTCAAAATGCTGCTCACTACTTCTTCCAGTTCAGACGACATGACAACTAGCCCCTAAAACAAAGAATGAAAGGAGGGAAAAGGATGATGATGATGATGATAGAATTCACATGGAGGGAAGGGGAAAAGAAGGGCAGAGTGTGGGAGGGAGTGCAGGGGCCAGTATGGAAAGAGCACGGGAGGGAAGAGAAGGTGGGAAGGAATGGGGGGCAGAAATGGAGGGAGCATGGGAAGGAAGGGGAGCATGAAGAAGGGTGTGGGGGAAGAAAGGTGGAAGGTGGGAGAGAAGAGGGTCAGGAAGGAGGGAGTATGGGAGGGAAGGCAGGAATGAAGGTGAGAGGAAAAGGGGAGGAAGGAAGGTGGGAGCGCGGAGGAAAAGGGGGGGGCAGAAAGGCGGGATGTAAGGGTGGGAGTGCGGAAGGAAAAGGGGGGTCAGGAAAGCGGGATGGAAGAGTGAGAGCGTGGGAGGAAAAGGGGGGGGGAAGGAAAGAGGGATAAAAGGGTGAGAGCGTGGGAGGAAAAGGGGGGGCAGGAAAGTGGATGGAAGGGTGGGAGCGCGGGAGGAAAAGGGGGGGCAGGAAAGCGGGATGGAAGGGTGGGAGGGCGGGAGGAAAAGAGGGGGCAGGAAGGCGGGATGGAAGGGTGGGAGCGCGAGAAGAAAAGGGGGGCAAGAAAGCAGGATGGAAGGGTGGGAGCGCGGAGGAAAAGAGGGGCAGGAAGGCGGGATGGAAGGGTGGGAGCGCGAGAAGAAAAGTGGGGCAAGAAAGCGGGATGGAAGGGTGGAGCGCGGGAGGAAAAGAGGGGCAGGAAGGCGGGATGGAAGGGTGGGAGCGCGGGAGGAAAAGGGGGGGCAAGAAAGCGGGATGGAAGGGTGGGAGCACGGGAGGAAAAGCGGGGGTCAGGAAGGCGGATGGAAGAGTGGGAGCGCGGAGGAAAAGGTGGGGCAAGAAAGCGGATGGAAGGGTGGGAGCGCGGGAGGAAAAGGGGGTCAGGAAAGCGATGAAGGTTGGACGTGGAGAAAGGGGGCAAGAAAGCGGGATGGAAGGGTGGGAGCGCGGAGGAAAAGGGGGGCAAGAAAGCAGGATGGAAGGGTGGGAGCGCGGGAGGAAAAGGGGGGGGCAGGAAGGGCAAGAAGGTAGGGGGGAGAGAAGGGGAAATTAATGAGGAAAAGAAAGCGCAGTGGGAGAGATAAGTGGGGCACATTAAGTCGCGACATAACCATGCAGATGGAACCATGGGAAGGCAGGTGGAGGGAAATGACACATGATGGGATGAGCAGAAACATATGGGTGAGGAGTAAATGGAAGACACTAACGCGTGTATAATGCGGGAAAAAGCAGAGTGGAGAAAACGAGAGGAAAGGAGAGACTGTAGATGATTGTGGATCTGAACGTATAGTCTGGAGGAAGGGAGGAAGGGAGGAAGGGAGGAAGGAGGAAGGGAGGAAGGGAGGAAGGGAGGAAGGGAGGATGAGAGGAAGGGAGGAAGAGAGGATGGGAGGATGAGAGGAAGGGAGGATGAGAGGATGAGAGGAAGGGAGGATGAGAGGAAGGAGGAAGAGAGGATGGGAGGATGAGAGGAAGGGAGGAAGGGAGGATGAGAGGATGAGAGGATGAGAGGAAGGGAGATGGGAGGATGAGAGGAAGGGAGGATGAGAGGAAGAGAGGATGAGAGGATGAGAGGATGAGAGGATGAGAGGAAGAGAGGAAGAGAGGATGAGAGGAAGAGAGAAGAGAGGATGAGAGGATGAGAGGATAAGGATGAGAGGATGAGAGATGAGAGGAAGAGAGAAGAGAGGATGAGAGGAAGAGAGGATGAGAGGATGAGAGGATGAGAGGATGAGAGGAAGAGAGGAAGAGAGGATGAGAGATGAGAGGATGAGAGGAAGAGAGGATGAGAGGATGAGAGGATGAGAGGATGAGAGGATGAGAGGATGAGAGGATGAGAGGATGAGAGGAAGAGAGGATGAGAGGAAGAGAGGAAGAGAGGATGAGAGGATGAGAGGATGAGAGGATGAGAGGATGAGAGGATGAGAGGATGAGAGGATGAGAGGATGAGAGGAAGAGAGGAAGAGAGGATGAGAGGATGAGAGGATGAGAGGATGAGAGGATGAGAGGAAGAGAGGAAGAGAGGAAGAGGATGAGAGGATGAGAGGATGAGAGGATGAGAGGATGAGAGGATGAGAGGATGAGAGGAAGAGAGGAAGAGAGGATGAGAGGATGAGAGGATGAGAGGATGAGAGGATGAGAGGAAGAGAGGATGAGAGGATGAGAGGATGAGAGGATGAGAGGATGAGAGGATGAGAGGAAGAGAGGATGAGAGGATGAAGGATGAGAGGATGAGAGATGAGAGGATGAGAGGATGAGGATGAGAGGATGGAGGAAGAGAGGATGAGAGATGAAGGATGAGAGATAGAGGATGAGAGGAAGAGAGGATGAGAGAGATGAGAGGATGAGAGGATGAGAGGATGAGAGGATGAGAGGATGAGAGGAAGAGAGGAAGAGAGGATGAGAGGATGAGAGGATGAGAGGATGAGAGGATGAGATGAGAGGAGAGGAAGAGAGAGGATGAGAGGATGAGAGAGGATGAGAGATGAAGGATGAAGGATGAGAGGATGAGAGGATGAGAGGATGAGAGGATGAGAGGATGAGAGGATGAGAGGATGAGAGGATGAGAGGATGAGAGATGAGAGGATGAGAGGATGAGAGAAGAGATGAAGATGAAGGATGAGAGGAGAGAGAGTGAGAGGATGAGATGAGAGGATGAGAGGATGAGAGGATGAGAGTAAGGATGAGAGGATGAGAGGATGAGAGGATGAGAGGATGAGAGGATGAGAGGATGAGAGGATGAGAGGATGAGAGGATGAGAGGATAGAGATGAGAGGATGAGAGATGAAGGATGAGAGATGAGAGGATGAGAGGATGAGAGGATGAGAGGATGAGAGGATGAGAGGATGAGAGGATGAGAGGATGAGAGGATGAGAGGATGAGAGGATGAGAGATGAGGATGAGGATGAGGATGAGAGGATGAGAGGATGAGATGAGATGAGAGGATGAGAGAAGATGAGAGGATGAGAGGATGAGAGGATGAGAGGATGAGAGGATGAGGATGAGAGGATGAGAGGATGAGAGGATGAGAGGATGAGAGGATGAGAGGATGAGAGGATGAGAGGATGAGAGGATGAGAGGATGAGAGATGAGAGAGAGGATGAGAGGATGAGAGGATGAGAGGATGAGAGGATGAGAGGATGAGAGGATGAGAGGATGAGAGGAAGAGAGGATGAGAGGATGAGAGGATGAGAGGATGAGAGGATGAGAGGATGAGAGGATGAGAGGATGAGAGGATGAGAGGAGAGATGAAGAGAGGATGAGAGGATGAGAGGATGAGAGGATGAGAGGAGAGAGAGGATGAGAGGATGAGAGGATGAGAGGATGAGAGGATGAGAGAGGATGAGAGGATGAGAGGATGAGAGGATGAGAGGATGAGAGGATGAGAGGATGAGAGGATGAGAGGATGAGAGGATGAGAGGATGAGAGGATGAGAGGATGAGAGGATGAGAGGATGAGAGGATGAGAGGATGAGAGGATGAGAGGATGAGAGGATGAGAGGATGAGAGGATGAGAGGAGGATGAGAGATGAGAGGAGAAGAGAGGATGAGAGGATGAGAGGATGAGAGGATGAGAGGATGAGGATGAGGATGAGAGGATGAGAGGATGAGAGGATGAGAGGATGAGAGGATGAGAGGATGAGAGGATGAGAGGATGAGAGGATGAGGATGAGAGGATGAGAGGATGAGAGGATGAGAGGATGAGAGGATGAGAGGATGAGAGGATGAGAGGATGAGAGGATGAGAGGATGAGAGGATGAGAGGAAGAGAGGATGAGAGGATGAGAGGATGAGAGGATGAGAGGATGAGAGGATGAGAGGATGAGAGGATGAGAGGATGAGAGGATGAGAGGATGAGAGGATGAGAGGATGAGAGGATGAGAGGATGAGAGGATGAGAGGATGAGAGGATGAGAGGATGAGAGGATGAGAGGATGAGAGGATGAGAGGATGAGAGGATGAGAGGATGAGAGGATGAGAGGATGAGAGGATGAGAGGATGAGAGGATGAGAGGATGAGAGGAGAGAGGATGAGAGGATGAGAGGATGAGAGGATGAGAGATGAGAGGATGAGAGGATGAGAGGATGAGAGGATGAGAGGATGAGAGGATGAGAGGATGAGAGGATGAGAGGATGAGAGGATGAGAGGATGAGAGGATGAGAGGATGAGAGATGAGATGAGAGGATGAGAGGATGAGAGGTGAGAGGATGAGAGGATGAGAGGATGAGAGGATGAGAGGATGAGAGGATGAGAGGATGAGAGGATGAGATGGAGGATGAGAGGATGAGGATGAGGATGAGAGGATGAGAGGATGAGAGGATGAGAGGATGAGAGATGAGAGGATGAGAGGATGAGAGGATGAGAGGATGAGAGGATGAGAGGATGAGAGGATGAGAGGATGAGAGGATGAGAGGATGAGAGGATGAGAGGATGAGAGGATGAGAGGATGAGAGGATGAGAGGATGAGAGGATGAGAGGATGAGAGGATGAGAGGATGAGAGGATGAGAGGATGAGAGGATGAGAGGATGAGAGGATGAGAGGATGAGAGGATGAGAGGATGAGAGGATGAGAGGATGAGAGGATGAGAGGATGAGAGGATGAGAGGATGAGAGGATGAGAGGATGAGAGGATGAGAGGATGAGAGATGAGAGGATGAGAGGATGAGAGGATGAGAGGATGAGAGGATGAGAGGATGAGAGGATGAGAGGATGAGAGGATGAGAGGATGAGAGGATGAGAGGATGAGAGGATGAGAGGATGAGAGGATGAGAGGATGAGAGGATGAGAGGATGAGAGGATGAGAGGATGAGAGGATGAGAGGATGAGAGGATGAGAGGATGAGAGGATGAGAGGATGAGAGGATGAGAGGATGAGAGGATGAGAGGATGAGAGGATGAGAGGGATGAGAGGATGAGAGGATGAGAGGATGAGAGGATGAGAGATGAGAGGATGAGAGGATGAGAGGATGAGAGGATGAGAGGATGAGAGGATGAGAGGATGAGAGGATGAGAGGATGAGAGGATGAGAGGATGAGAGGATGAGAGGATGAGAGGATGAGAGAGGATGAGAGGATGAGGATGAGGATGAGAGGATGAGAGGATGAGAGGATGAGAGGATGAGAGGATGAGAGGATGAGAGGATGAGAGGATGAGAGGATGAGGATGAGGATGAGAGGATGAGAGGATGAGAGGATGAGAGGATGAGAGGATGAGAGGATGAGAGGATGAGAGGATGAGAGGATGAGAGGATGAGAGGATGAGAGGATGAGAGGATGAGAGGATGAGAGGATGAGAGGATGAGAGGATGAGAGGATGAGAGGATGAGAGGATGAGAGGATGAGAGGAGAGGATGAGAGGATGAGAGGATGAGAGGATGAGAGGATGAGAGGATGAGAGGATGAGAGGATGAGAGGATGAGAGAGAGGATGAGAGGATGAGAGGATGAGAGGATGAGAGAGATGATA